>NW_006408527.1:32136604-32146263 GCF_000296735.1 Chrysochloris asiatica | reverse complement strand
GAGAGGGGGAGTGGCTGAGGAGTCTAGATTCATGGACTAAGAAGAGAAAGACTAAGAGCTGGTGGCCAGGAGCAGACTTTGTCCTTTGGAGATGTAAATTATTATATATGCCTGAGTGGTTTTTGTTTGTTTGTTTGTTTGTCTGTGTGTTTTTTAAAAAGCTAAAATGGATAGAGAGAAATACTTTTAACTGATGGTATATGGAGGGGATTATAATCAATGTTTTGAAACAAGTTATATGAATTGTTGAATGTAAACTGATGATGTGCCCTGTAAACTTTCACTCAATCCACAATAAAAAACCTTAAAAAAAAAAAAAAAGTACAGGGAGAGATACTAAATCACACCTTTTTCTATACCTGCTACTTTGCGGCCCTCATCGGTGCAAGATCAGTTTGATATGTAAGACATGGTCATTGTATATTTCTATGCTATGATCTCCAAACATCAGAACATGATTTGATTTGCACAACTGGTTCTCACTGATTGAACCTTCATAATTCATACACTGATTAATGTTTATGACTGCGACATCTTTTTCTTTCACTCTAACTTTATAATTATTACTTTTTTAAATTATGTGATAGTTTACGTGGGAGAACACTAGCTTTACGTCCATCCTATCGTATATTTTTTCATTACCATTGTTACAAACCTCTCCATGTATCATCAACCAACCAAAGAGTATACCCTGCAAGCATGGCCCCTGGTCATCAGCACCCAGCTCCTCTCCCTCTCTGGATCTAGAGTCGCCCACCGCTCCCTCTGTCCTTGTCAGCCTATCTGCCTCCATCTCTGGTGTCACTGTTTCTCTGAGTAGGGTCCCACACTCCATTCTTCTCCCTTGATGGTGCCAAGAACTTCCGCTCCTGGACTGAAAAATCAACAACTCCCCTCCTTTTGTTACAAAACATCTGCCTTTACGTTTCCAACCCTCACAGTCAGTCCTGATAGCAATTATTCACTATTGTACCACAAGAGTCCTATCCCCATCTCCTTTTATCAGCCCCACCAGACAGATTGTATACTACTCAGTGGAAATTCTACCTTCCTCCCCACTCTCTGGATCTATGCCCCCTCTTGAAAGCTTATAAGCTAGTCATTTCTTGCTTTTATAGCTCCCCTCCCCTGATTTTGGGCAGCCAGTGTCCAAGTTGCCCATCCCTGTCTACCCTGTGTATCGAGTGGGTGGAAATGATCCTCGCTGTAAAAATTTGTTCCCTTTTTTGAGCGACTGCATCCATTGGTGTCAGTCAAGTTCATAAAATTGTATCAGATTATTCTTTTTTCCCTCTTCTATTATTGTAGATTTGTCTAGTTCTTTCTTCAAATCTATTATAGTTTGCTTTACATATTTTGGAGCTCTTTCATTGGGAGCATAGATACTTATTGTTATATCATCTTGTTCAATTGTCCTTTGAATCATAAGATAATGTCCATCTTTATCTAGTATGGTAATTTTTGTCTTAAATATTTTATCAGAGAATAGTACTGCCACTACTGTTCGTTTTCTATTGAAATTAGCTTGGTATATTTTTTTCCATCCTTTTTTAACTTTTAATCTGTTTTTATCTTTGTGTGTAAGATGTGTCTCTTGCAGATACCATATTGAAGGATCTTGTTTTCTTATCCATTCTGCCACCCTCCGTCTCTTAACTGGTGCATTTAATCCATATACATTCAATGTAATTATCAATGTTGTTGTTGTTGTCAAGTACTGTGGAGTCGATTCTGACGCATAGTGACCCTGCACAGGGTTTCCAAGGCTGTAAATATTTACGAGAGCAGAAAGCCTCATCTTTCTCCTGCAGAACAGCTGGTAGTTTCGAACTGCTGACCTTGAGGTTAGCAGCCTGATAGGATTAATTACTGCCATTATGTCTGTTTTTAGTGGTGTTGCTGCTTTCTTTGTTCTGTTGTTTTCCTGTGCTGAGTTCATGGTTTTTGTGTTCTTTCTTGTGAGTTTCCTCATAGTTTTAATGTTTCCATGTTCTTCTTGGATTTTCATTTTTATGGTATGTTAACAAGTGTTACTTTTCTTTGAAGTTACCTTATATTCCATAAACTTTTTCCTCCATTTAGTTCCGTCTATTTTATGCTATAATCTACCTGACCATCTGGATCTCTGTTCCTGTGTGTTTACCTTTTTTTCACACTCTAATTGTTTTGATCACAGACTAACCTCCCAGATTCTCTGAGTTTTGTCTGTTTTCAACTCTTCCTTCTGTTGATTTACTTCTGGGAGGTGTTGCCATGTATGTTCTCGGTTCATGTATGGTCTCAGTCCACAGAACTCCCTTTAAGATGTTTTGTAGTGCAGGTTGGCTTTGGCAAAATCCCTTATCTTCTGTTTATCCTGGAATGTTTTGATTACACCCTCATATTTGATTGATAGCTTTGCTGGATAAATGATTCTTGGTTGGCAGTTTCTTTCTTTCAGGGTTTTATATGTGTCTCCCCAATGTCTTCTTGCCTGCATGTTTTCTGCTGAGACATCCGAGCTTAATCTGACTTGTTTGCCTTTGTAAGTAACACTTCTGTTTTTCCTAGCTGCTTTAAGGATTATCTCCTTATCTTTGATTTGGAGAGCTTGATTATGATGTGCCTCGTTGAATTTCTTTTGAGGTATATCCTTCCTGTGGTTCGTTGAGCTTCCTGAATGCTTATCTTTTCACTTTTCACAATTTTAGAGAAATTTTCTTCCAGAAGCTCTTCATCTATCTCCTCTGTGGACTTGTGTGTTTCTTCCTGTTCTGGAATGCTGATAATTCTTAAGTTATTACTCTTCATGTTGTCCAACATTAATCTTAGACATTTGGATATTTTTCATCCTTTATTCTGCTTGCTCTTCTATCTTAGTGGTATTGAGAGATTTGTCTTCCAGCTCACTAGTTCTGGCTTCCATCTCTTCAATTCTACTCCTTTGCCCTTTCAGTGTATTATCTATTTCTGATATTCTATTATTAACAGTTTTTACCTCTTTCTGTAGGTTTTGAATTGTTTCCAATGTTGGAGCTATCTTATTTGCTTGTTCTTATAGCACTTTCCTGACTTATTCCTTATTTTTCTCAACTCCATTGTAAAGTTTTTTGAAACATTTTATAATTGTTTTTCTGAATTCCTTCTCAGGCATTTCCAAGGCCTGCCCTCCTTCCAGAATGTAGTCCAGGTCTACTTCTAGGTCATTTGTCTCAAACATTTTATATTATTTCTGGACATGTGCTGCTATGGTCATCTGTTTGTTTCTTGGACATGTTTAGTGGTTAGAACAGGGTCACTATGGGTCGGAACCGACTCGACGGCACTTAACAACAACAATGGCCTTAATACTTAATTGAGTGTGTGTGTGTGGTTTTTTTTTTTTTTATGCTTTCTGAGAGCCTCCAGTTAGATGTGATCAGGAATGGGCTTCCCTTTTCACTCTTCTTATCGTTTAACTCAGAGTAAGTTTCACAGGTAATGTCTGTCTCCCTGGTATATGACAGTTGGTATTGGTTCTTGCCTGGATTGTGGGGTGTAATAGGGTGTGACTGTGGCTTGACTATATGGCAGCAATTGCTATCTCTTCTTTGGTAATATAGGGAGAGAAGGAGCCCCCTAAAGGTAAAAGGGGGAACCAAAAAAACTAAACAAAAACAAAACAAAAAAATGCAACAATGACTGTAGTCAATAATTGCAGAAAAGGGAGAGGATAAAGAGAAGAAAAAAAAAAATCTGTATCCTAATATGAGTTTGACTTTAATATCCTCTTTCAGCTCTTTCATTCAAGGCTGACTGCTAAATTTCAAGATGACACTGCTGGTTGATATGCTGTACCTCAGGGTTTAATAAACAGTTCTGGGCCAGTTGTGGCCAATTTGTGCTGCTGGTTTTTAGCGGTGACTGTCTCTTTATATGTTGAGAGGATCTGTGCACATGCGTGGTAGGAAAAAACGTCCACTGGTGAGGGTGGGGGTATCCACTCGCTCAGGCACCCCCTCTAGTAACCAGAATGGAGGTGAACAGACAGCAAGAGGCCAATGAACAGACACCTAAAAAAAATCAGAACAAAACAAAGAATATTGTCCACCTTTGCTCCGAGGTTCCTGCAGTGTTATTCTGTGGCAGGTCTGCTTGCTCCCCGGCTTGGTCTTGCCATTTGGTCTTGCGCAAGTTGTCAGCTCCAGACGCTGAGGCCCACAGATTCTAAAGTACGATTCTTTCTTTTGCTACAAGTTCCACTAGCTATGAAGCCTTCAAACTTTTAAAATATTCCTACGTATATTGTACAGAGTTTTGGAGCTCTCCCCTGAACCTGTTTCACCTGGTATTCTGTGGCATTGCTGAGGGAGATCTTCATTGTACCTATACCCTATCTACCATCAAGCCCTGTCTCTAATTATTACTTTTTTAAGGGAAAAATTCTTGTTTAATTATGCACAATTCAGAAAAAAATTTAAATCATCTTTTATTTGGTTTTTTAACCTTATCTGTAAGTGGAAGATTCCCCAACTTTCATGCTGTGTTGGTTCATAGAGTCAGATTTCCTCTTCATATGCCAAGATGATCCTATATATGCAAAATAAACTATGTTGTAGAAAAAATTATTTCAGTAGTCATCTCTTGTCTTTCACTCATTGTTGCAGTTGTTAAGTTCTGTTGAGCTGATTCTGACTCATAATGACCCTGTATATGGTTTCCAAGGAGCCACTGGTGAGTTTGAACCCTGAGGTTTAGTGTTTATCCTATGGAACCACACCAGGATTCCAATAGCAGGTCAGGAATGACTGGTAGTATTATTTCACCATTTTGAAATTCAGATTTGCTATTTGGGAATCAATATTAGGAATTTCACAAAATGGAATATTGCAAATGCCTGAAAATTGAAATACTATGCACAAGTAAAAGACTATTCATATTTCATGCTTTATGGAATATTGTTCTTAAACTAATTCTTAGTAGGTTCAGTGGGGCTCTGAGCCCATTCAAAATATGTTTCTTTAGTTCCACAATGTATAGTAGAAAATAAAATAAAATAAATGTAAAAATACCCACAATGATTCTTGGCCCTTTGAGTGATAGTTATTATAGAAAGAAAAGCCCTTGGAATTACCCTTAATGCACACTTTCTGGATTAAAAAGAAACAAACAAAAGTACAGCAAATTTGAAGAAATTATTGGGGAATTACAGACTAGTGACAAAATCAATAAATTCACTGATAAAAGGTTGATAATCTATAAACTGTTTAAGGAAGGAAGACACTATTCATTGTTCTGTAATATGCAAATTTGCTAGTTTAAATTTCTTAAGGAAATTTCCCTTTAAAAGTATCTCTAAAATCAGCAAGAATATATACTTAATATTTATATTTGACATCATGCCTTCATCAATAATTAAGTGTCTTTGAAGAAATTGTAAATAGAGCTTTGTTCTCTATTTATCATTCTGACTGGGGAAAAAAAAACAAAAAACAAAATGATGAAAAATCAAACTGGCCTGTTACGATTTATTGATGGGTCTATTTATGATTGTGGTATCATCAATTTTTCAAATTAATATACAGCTCCAAAACGTCAAGTTTGGACCCATCAATAAATACTTAAATCCTCTCTGTGAATTTTGTCTTTCATGGTTTGTGTAGCTAGGCCCTTCTGCAATGGAGCTGTTGTTGCTAGGTGCCATTGAGTCAGTACTGATCCATAGCAACCCTATGCACAGCAGAACGAAACACTGCCCGATCCTGGGCCAGCCTCACTACTGTTGCCACACTTGAGTCCATCAATGCTGCCACTTGCCCAATCGATCTCATTGGGGTTCTTCCTCTTTTTCTCTGACCCGCCACCTTACCAAACATAATACCCTTCTCTAGCAAATGGTCCCTCCTAACAACAGGCCCAAAGTATGAGAGATGAAGTTTGGCCATCTTGGCCTCCAAGGTGCACACTGGCTGCACTTCTTCCAAAACGGATCTATTGGTTCTTTTCGCAGTCCATGGCACCTTCAATATTCTCCTCCAACACCATAACTCAAACACACCAGTTCTTCTACGGTCTTCCTTATGGATCTAGAGCTAATTAAATTCTACTCACCTTTTTAAATGAAAGTATCTGACAGCTTTGGGATCAATAAACTGTATTTATTCTGTAATTTTATTTCTTGTACCTTAGTAGTTACATGAACTATTTGATGTTTGTGTGTGTAGCTTAGTTTTGTTTTCCAAGACTATATAGGAACAAAAGGAAATACAAATTTTGGAAAAGTTTATATCCTTGGTAGTTGAATTTAGTAGCCATAGCATGGGGTCCTGGTATGGTGCTGTAGGATAAACTGCTAGATGCAAGGTCTGCAGTAGATTCTGCCAGATGCTCCTTGGGAAACCTATACAAGGTCACTATGAATCAAAATCAACTCGAAGACACTTAACAACAACATTATTACATTTAACAAAATTCAAGGACTTATATTTCCAACTTGTTTTGTAAGTTTAGCCATTTACTTATTCATTGGCCAAGTTAAAATGTGGAACGTGTACATAGGCCAAGCGGTAGTCCTTCTAATAGAGTAAGGGGATAGTGAGTCATTCAGAATCAGGAAAGGTATATATCAGATTTGTACTCTTCTACTTCACTTATTAAATATGTCTGATGAAAAAATAATCTGAGAAACTGTACTATATGAAGAACAACAAAGAATGCAGAGCAAATGAAGACTTGTTAACAACCTGAAATACACAATTAACACACCCTTGCTTGCTGCAAGAGAAGAGATCTTGAAACACTTATTCATGAAGATCAAGGAATAATAATCTTCAGAATAAATTACATCTACATTTAAAGAAAATGAAAAAATCCTCACAACTGGATCAATAAGCAACATCATGATAAATGGGGAAAAATTTGAAGTTATCAAGGATTTCATTTTACTTGGATCCACAATAAACACCCATCCTGAAACGAAGCAAAGGCTATATTACATTAGGCAACTCTGCTGCAAAACACATCTTTAAAAAAATAAACAAAGATGTCATTTTGAGGACTAAACAGTGTCTGACCAAACTATGGTATTTTTAATCAATTTATATGTATGTCAATAATGCTTGGCGGCATAGTAGGTTAAGCATAGGACTGCTACCCCAAAGGTAGGGAGTTTGAACCCAGCAGTTGTTCCATTGTAGAAAGACGAGTCAGTTTGCTCCTATGAAGATCTGCAGCCTCAGAACTCTTAGGGAGCAGGCCTACCATGCTATAAGGTAGCTAGCTATGACTTAGAATCACCTTCATGACAGTGGGTTATTGAGTTATGCTTACAAAACCTGGGCAATGAAAAACAAAAAGAGAATTGATGCCTTTGAATAATGCTGTCAGCAAAGAATATTCACTCTACCATGAAATGCTAGGAGAATGAATACAGCCAGAATGTTCCTTAGAAATGAGGATTGCAGGACTATGTCTCACATATATTTTGGAAATGTTATCATGAGAGACCAGGTGCTAGGGAAGTATATTATGCTTGGTAAACTAGAGGGTTAATGATAAAGAGGAAGACCCTTAAAGAGACAGATTGATACAGTAGCTGAAACAATGGGTTCAAACATAAAAACCATTGTAAGGATGGCTCTATACCAGGACATATTTTTTGTTTTCATAGGTTACTATGAGTCAGGGCCAACTAGATGGCACCTAACAACAAAGATAAAACAAAAATGTGATTAATACTGATAATCAATCAATAGATATTACTCTTTTTAGGATACAGATAATTTTATTAAGATAAGTTGGTATTCACTTTGCTGTGGTTAATGTTGTTAAGTGCCATCAAGTCAGTTCTGACTCATAGTGACCCTGAATAGGATTTCCAAGGAGCAGCTGGTGGGTTTGAACTGCTGACCTTGTGGTTCATAGTCCAGTGCTGATTCTACAGTGCCATCTGTTTGATGTACAATTTTAGTGGTGATAATTTTCTATTTGAAAAAATTGAACATTTTCTTAATTTCAATACGACAGTGTTGGTTGAGATTGTAGTATCACAATTACTGTATTTTAATACAAACACTGCAAATACAGGGTTGTTTCCCAACTCCATTCTCTCCTCAAGATATTTTCTTTTCAACCTCACATGTCCCCCAAGATACTTTGGTAAGCATGCTATGCTATTTTTCTTTACATGTTACTATTAAAAATATATATAGCATATCATGCTTAAAAAAATACCTTGGGAGGAGGGCATCATTGACAAAATATGTATAACACATGGCATGAAATTATTTTTCACAGTATGAAATTATTTATAGCAGCAGTTGACCAAGTTCTTAGAGCAGGCATTGAAATGCAAGTATCAGAAAAGATGGGAATTTATGCAGCTTGACTCTATTGCATCTGGAGGTCGACAGCTGGTTATTATGTACACTTAATTTACCGGAGCAGTAAATACCACGAGTGAAGAGATCAATTCACTGAGGTCTATGGTTCAATAGGTTTAATACTTCATGTTGAAAATAAAATGTAGAATGAATTAGGAAAAGATCTTTCCCAAACTACCTCAATAATAAAAGAACCCCCACAGTGGAAAGGCACTAAATGAAGTGTCTTTGATATAATTATGTTGATGGTAATAAACCCAGTCTTAATCTGCTTTATGAAGCTATTATAATAATATTAATGATGTTTAGCGATAAAACAATCCCAGAACAAATGGAAAATACATTTTTAATATTGAATTACTCATCTTTGGTAGCATGTCCTACTATGTTATTATTAGGTCTCACCAAGTCAGTTCCAACTCATAATGACACTATGTACAGCAGAACAAAATACTGCCTGGGCCTTCACCACCCTCACAATCATTGCTATGTTTGAATCCATTGTTACAAAAATGATGTCAATCTATCACCTTGAGAGACTTCTTTTTTGCTGACCTCCACTTTGCCAAGTATGATGTCCTTCTCTAGGGACTGGTCCCTGCTAAGAACATGTTCAAAGGTCATTAGATTAAGTCTTGCCACCCTTACTATAAGAAACTATCAGGCTGTACTTCTTCTAAGTCAGACTTGTTTCAATTTCTGGCAGTCATTGTATATACAATATTCTTCTTAATTCTGTGGTCTTCCTTAATTATTATCATACTTTTAAATGAACAATGGCTCATGGCTTGGGTCAGGTGCACCTTAGTCTTCAAAATAGCTTCTTTGCTTTAAATACTTTTAGGATTTCTTTTGCAGCAGATTTTCCCAGTGCAATGTATCATTTGCTTTTCCTAAGGAGCCCAAGAAGTGTAGCAAAGTAAGAGCTGGGATGCTAACCATGAGGTCAAGAGTCTGAATAGCCCAGAGTAAGATGTGGCTTTTCTGCTCCTGTAAATATTTACAGCCTTGGAACCCATACACAGGATCTTTATGAGTCAGAACCGACTCAACGATACACAACCACCACTACTACTGCTATTTCAATGGATGCTCATTATCAACACAGTAAAATAAAATTCTTAATGACTTTAATCATGTACTATGTTGTTGTTGTTAAGTACCGTAGAGTTGGTTCCGACTCATAGTGACCCTACACAGGGTTTCCGAGGCTGCAAATCTTTACGGGAGCAGAAACCCTCATCTTTCTCCTGCGGAAAAGCTGGTAGTTTTGAACTGCCAAGCTTGAGGTTAGAATCCCAATTCGTAACCAATGAATTA
>NW_006408527.1:32134775-32136504 GCF_000296735.1 Chrysochloris asiatica | reverse complement strand
AAAGGAAACACAAATGTTATATTCAGCTTGATGTTTAGGCATTGTTTTACCGAAGCATTTATATAACAGTGTAGAATATGCTTGATAATTTCAGTATTGCTTCATATCAATGTATGAATCTCTAAGTAAAATGATTATAAAATCATTAAAATTAAAACTGTGTTCTAAAGGTAATTTGTTCTTTTTAATTTCAAACTCTGTAATGTATAATTGTATTATAAAAAATAATTTTAAAAGTAGAATACAACATACGTAGAAAGGACATTTTGTCAATAGAATCTAATGCTTTTTGGTTGTTTGGACTTAATTAAACATACCTGACCTGCCTAAATAAATAGAACTAGAAAATTTTAGACAACACACCAACAAATGCAAATAATGGAGTGATTATATACATCAAGGTAAATTAAAAAAAAAAAATTATTGCTACTAAGAGTCCAGTTCACACATGCCTGTGTCTATTATAAATAAAAGGTGTTTAAACACATCTCTGCAATCAATGGATGGCTATATACAAGTTTTCTCAGTAAAAACTAGTTGTGGTAGAGGGCCTTACAAAACAAACAAACAAAAAATGACTTTTTTTTTTTTTTTTTACCATGAGGTAAAAAAAATATTTTGAGGTTATGACTAGAATTAAATTTTTAACAAACTCAAGTGGACATCTTTCCAAATTATTCATATTTTTCAACAAGTTTACAAGAAGGCTCCCCACATAAAAGAGTCATTTTTTAATATAAATGAGGCATTTTAAGGAAAGTTGGGAATACCTCAAAGATGATCCAAGAAAGGAAAGACCATCAACCTCCATGAATAAAGAAAACTGTGGCTGAAGTCCAGAAATGAATTAAAGAAGACCATAACACTACCACTGATGCAATTGCTAATGGATTCACATGTTTTAGCATTTTCACTTTGAAGTGTGCATCTTGGTCTTTAGCAAGATTGATGAGTGCCTTAGGTATTCCAAGAAGATCAGCTAGCTTTTAAATAAGGTCTAGCTAATGAGGATGATTTAATGAAATTAATCATGGAGATATCTTGGATTTAACAGTTCAATCCAGAGAGCAAGATATATATATATATATTATTTATTTAATAATATTATTATTATTAAATATCTTCTGAGGGGATCTACTGGGCCAATTGGATTCAGGGCAGATTCAACTAGTAAGATTATATCAATTGCTTTTTGGGAATTCCAATGGGTAATTTCAATGAATTTCTCAAACTAGACAGGAAAATGACAGGGCTTATTACGAAGAAGTTTTAATAAAACTGAAAATTTCAATGGTGAGAAAAAGCATAGCAAAATTGCACTGAGGAATATTTTTTCCCCCATCATAACAATACACTGGCTCATTCTTTAAAGGCAGCAAGAACTTTCCTACAAGAGTTTTATTGTAAAACCTTACCTAATCCAACCTATAGCCTTGGTCTGCCTTTAAGAATTCTTTTGTTCCCAAAATTCAAAGAATATTGAAAACAAACATATTGTCATCCATCAATAACTCCCCAAACCTTGTTTTGATGTAGTATAATAGCAGAGTGTAAAAGTCTGTGGGAAAGAGTAAAAGAGATATAAACACAACCTTTAGAAGGGTATAGACTAGAGGGAAGATACGTGGAAAAATAATAGCATCACATTTTGATATTTTTGTGTTAAAATATTTCTATTATTTTGTAGTAATACTTTTTGACTAACCTCTCTCTCTCTCTCTCTCTCTCT
>NW_006408527.1:32127531-32134675 GCF_000296735.1 Chrysochloris asiatica | reverse complement strand
ACACATACTATAGGTATTTGGAGTCCTGGTGTGGCATTGTGGAATAATGCACTGGACCACAAGGTCAGTTTGAACTTCAAGGTTAGTGATTCAAATTCACCAGCCATTCCTTGGAAACCCTGTACAGGGTCAATATGAGTTGGAACCGACTCAAAGGCAACAACAACAACAATAGGTATGGTGGCTTGTGTGTTGTTGTGATACTGAAAGGTATACCACTAATATTTTAAATATCAGTAGGTTCACCCATGATGGACAGATTTCAGAAGAGCTTTCAGACTAAGACAGACTAGGAAGAAGGAGCAGATCTCTTCTGAAAGGCTAACCACTGAAAACCATATGAATAGCAAAGGAACATTGTCAGAATTACTGCCAAAATATGAAGAAGTCAGTTTAGAAGGTACACAAAATATGAATGGTGAATTGCTACCTCTTCAAAGCAGAGTTGACCTCAATAATATGGATGAAGCAAAGCTTTACTTGCTAAGCAGGCACTACTCAAAATGAGAAAATAACAACTACAACAACTGCAAACTTTCATTAATAATTGGAATGTGGAATTACAAATTATGAATCTAGGACAATTGAAAATCATAAAAGATGAAATGGAATGCATAAAGATTGATATCCTAGGTATTTGTGAGCTGAAAGGGCAGGTATTAGCCATTTTAAATTCAGCAATCATATGATTTACTATATTGGGAAGGATTAATTATAGAGGAATAACAACACATCCATGATTAAAAAGCACATTTCAAGATCTATCTTGAAGCACAATGCTGTCTGTAATAGAGTAATATCCTTATGCCTATAAGGAGAACCAATTAATACTACAATTATAAAATTTTACACATTAACTACTAAAGCTTATGATGAAGAAATTGAGGAATTATGCCAACTTCTTCATTATAAAATGAATCAAACATGGATTCAAGATGCATTCATAATTGCTGATGATTGAAATGCGAGATTGGAAACAAACAAGAAAGATCTGTGTTTGGAAAATATGGCCTTGGTGATAGAAATGATACAGGAGATTCCATGATAAAATTTTGGAGGAACAACAACACAAATCATTAATATATATGTGGATCTCATTAGATGGAATCAAATTGACTATATCTGTTAGAAGAGACAATGGAGAAACTCAGTATCATCAGCCAAAACAAGGCCAGAGGTCAACTATGGAAAAGGGCATCAAGTGCTCATATACGAGCTCAGGCTGTAGCTGAAGAATATTAAACAAGTCAATGAGAGTCAAAATATTACCTTGAATATATATCAGTTAAATTTAAAGACCATATCAAACTAATGATCAAATACCAGAGGATTTGAGCAATGAAATCAAGAACATCATATATCAAGAAGTCAAAAGGTCATTAAAAAGTCAGGAAAGAAAGAAAAGAACAAAATGAATGTCAGAAGAAATTGTAAAACTTACTCTTGAATGTAAAGGAGTTAAAGTGAATGAAAAAAATGATGAAACAAAAGAGCTGAACAGAAATGTTCAAAGAACATTTCCAGAAGAAAAAAAATCAAGTATTATAATGAAATGTGCAACAACTTGGAGTTAGAAAACAAAAAGGTACGAACATGCTCAGCATATCTCAAGTGGAAAGAACTGAAGCCTCAGGTTTAAACACTGAATGATTCTATGGACAAAATCCACAATTAATGATCATAGAAGCAGCATTCAAAAAATCAAATAGCTTTGGGAAAATTTTGGGAAAAATCAAGTATTGCTTTAGGAAAATCTAAGGCTGCAAAAAAAAATTATTTAAAGTGTTAAAGATCAAAGACATCACGTTGATGACTAAGGTTGGTCTGAAACAATCCATGGTATTTTTAAGCTTCCTATGCATGTAAAAGTTGAAAAATGACTAACAAGACCATAAAAGAATAAATGCATTTGAATTATGGTGAATTAAGGTGTTGGTAAAGAATATTGAAAGGACCATGGAGTTTATGAAGAACAAAGAAAATTGTCTTAGAAAAATTGCAGCCAGAAAGCACCACTGAATCATGGATGGTGAGACTTCATCTTTGTATTTTGGACACGATGCCAGGAGAGAAAATTCCCTCCAGAAAGACATTGTGCATGGTTAAATGGAGGGTCAGTGAAAAATATGAAGACCACCATGAAATGGATTGACACAGTGGCAGTATCAATGGGCTCAAATATAACAAGAATTTAGAGGCTGGCTTGGGACCAAAGTGTGTTTCATTCTGTTGTTCATAGGGTCACTATGATTCAGAACTGTCTTGATGACACCTAACAACAACAGCATAGACAAAATACTGAATGACACAAAAGCACCAAATGATGATGGGAGGAATGTACAGAGTCACTGGAACAACAACCAAAAAATTGGCTGACATTTAAACATTTCAAGAGGTAAAATGTGATCAAGAACCTATGATATTGAAGGAAGAAGTCCTAGCTACATTGAAGGCATTGGGAAAAAACAGACTCCAGAAATTGATGGCATACAAATTGTAGTGTTTAAGCAAACTGATGCAACACTGGAGGTGCTCACTTATCTATGCCAAAAAAAAAACAAAAACAAAACTAGAAGACAACTATCTGGTCAACAGATTGGAAAAGACTCATATTTGTGCCCATTAAAACAAGAAGGTGACTCAATGGAATGGGGAAATCATCTAATGATATCATTAACAGCACATGCAAGTAATTTTTTTTTTTTCCTGAAGATAATTCAAAAATGTTTGTAGCTACAACATGGAGCTGCCAGTAGTTCAAACTGGACTCAGAAAATATGGAAGGAGGAAAATCATTGCTGATTTCAGATATATCTTGGATGAAAGCAATGAATAGTAGAAAGGTGTTATCTTGTGCTTTATTGCCTATACAAAGACATTCACGGGTGTGAGTAATAGATAGTCTAGAATACTAAATTGTGCTCCTGACGTAACTGTATATAGATCAAGAGAAAGCCCTTTGAACAGAACAAGGAGAATTTGAATGAATGAAAATCAGGAAAGGTATGTGCAGTGTAGTTAACATTTCACCATATCTATTCAATCTATGTGCTGAGCAAATAATCTAAGAAAATGGTTTATATATAGAATTTGTCATCAGGATTAAAAAGAGACTTATATGCAAATGACACAACCTTGCTTGCTGGAAGCCAAGAAAACTTGAAATACTGGCGAAGGTCAAAGACCTTCAGAATGGACTGCATCTATGTCAAGAAAACAAAATTTATCACTTGACCAATAAATTGCATCATGATAATTGGAATAATGATTAAAGTTGTCAGGGACTTTATTTTGTTTACATCCACAATCAATGTTCATGGAAACAGCAGTCAAAATATCAAATAATGTATTCATTAGACATATCTAATGCAAAAGACCTTTAAAATTGTTAAAGGGAAAAGTTATCACTTTGAGGACTAAGGTATCCCTGATCCAGGGTATGGTATTTTCAGTCACTTCATATGTAGGTGGAAGTTTGACAATAACTAAGGAATACCACAGAATAATAGGTGCATTTGAATTATGATATTGGCAAAAAAATATTGAAAATACCATGAACTGCCAAAGAACAAACAAATTTATCTTGGGAGAAGAAAAGTTAGAATACTTCTTAGAAGAGTAGATGGTGAGACTTTATCTCCTACTTGGTACATGTTGTCAGGAAGGACCAGTCCCTGGAGAAGGACATCATACTTGACAAAGTAGAGGATCAGTGAAAATGAGGAAGTCTCCAATGAGATAATGACAATAACAATGGTCTCAAACATAGCAATAATTTTGAGGATGGTGCAAGACCTTAAAGTGTTTCAATGGATGTCGCTTAACACCTACAACATAAACATAGGTTTTTGTTTCCATTTTCTTTTTATTTGATTTACTGCTAGCTATACTTTTTTCTAGGTATGATAACTTATGAATATGGAGATTTAATATTTAATAAATACGATATACTCAGATTTACAATTTTTTTTGTCTCCCTTAATCTTCATTACTTGAGATCTCTCAAGCAAGAAAACCAAAAAAAAAAAAAAAAATCTGTGTTGGAGGACTGTTTGCGTTATTAATATGATGAGGTTGTGCCCACAATAGTTCTCAAGATCAAAGAAAAAACAAAACCAAAAAAAAAAAAAAAAATCAGTTGCTGTTTAGTTGTTTCTGATTCATGGCTAGCTCATGGGTTGCAAAGTAGAACTCTGATCTATAGGATTTAGTAGCTGAACTAGCATTTAGTGCCATCCTATCCTAGGACTTCTTGAGACTTCCCGCTGCTGTTGACCAGTTTGTCTTTCTTCCTTCTTCACTCTTTCTTTCTTCTCCCTCCCTCCACCTCCCTCTCTTCTTTTTTTTTTTTCCTTTTATCTGTTGTTTTGGTTTTATTTTGTTGTTTCTTGTTTGATTTTAAGTCTCTTCTTTGACATGAATAAACATAGATGGTGTTGGTGGTGGCTGTGTGCCACCGAGTCTCTGGTAGCACAGTGGTTATGAATTGGGCTGCTTACCTCAAGGTTGGCAGTTCAAAACTACCAGCCATTCTGCAGGAGAAAGATGAGGCTTTCTGCTCCCATAAAGATTGACAGCCTCGGAAACCCTGTACAGGGTCGCTATGGGTCGGAACCGACTCCACAGCACATAACCACCATAACCACCAGGTTTCTAAAGTGAATTTTACTGTTTGAAATAGATTCTTAAATGCCACAACTTATGGAAAGAAAATGGATTTCCTTTATTAGTTTCATTAAGAGAGCTGCTAGCAATCTGTCATATTAAATACCAAAGATTTAGATTACATACTAGCGGTCTTCAAAAAGTGCATGGAATAATTCTATTATCCTTGTATTTGATTTTCCCAATAATTTTTGAAGCCCCCTTATATCTACTAAACTCATGGAGCTCTCTGAGTGTGCTTTTCTCCGGCAATGTTACTACCTAATCAATTTTAGTTTCTCACATTGGTCAAATTTTAAAGTACTTTTCATGAAATCACTCTTATTACTTACGGTCCAATGAATCATATAATGTCTCTTCTAGTCATAGTTTTTGTAAACTTCCACCAAATAACTTTTCCTGATAGGTTAATTAAAAAAAAAAAAAAAAAATGAACTGAAGATTTTGTCCTAAAGATCTTTATACTTTTTCAAATACAAAAATACAGTTATGTTTTGAAGAAAATGATATCTTAAATGAAACTTAAAAGAAATCAGCTTAGTGAAAGGTAGCTGTAATTTGCTTCACATGCTTTTATGCCCTGAAAACCAAAGCTTTCCTATCTCCTAATTCTTCAAGCAAACAATCCCTACCTGCTCATTACTTTGTAGGATGCAAACTCAGAATTTATGTAAACACAAACTTTTTTAAACCTGAAAATATAGACAGGAAAAAGTCTAGTCACGTTTTCTACTTAATAAATTAATATTTTATGCATTTGAATATTTATTCATTTTTATTTTCTTCTCACATATCTAAATCAGGATTAAACTTTGTGTTACTGCTCTGTCTCCAGTTAGTGCATATTCCAATGTGGCATTATCCATTAATTTAATTAGAATGCTATTTAGTTTTAAAGACTTTTCATTGGTATAGTAAAGATGGATGCAACAAATGAAGAAAAAGCATTGATAAAAGCTAAAATTTTAAGTTTCTTAATAAAATAGACTTCTGGTGTGGCTCTGAAGGATAAGCACTGGACTGCGAACCACCAGGTTTATGGTTCAAGTCCACTGGTCACTCCTTGGAAACCCCGTACTGGGACACTATGAGTTAGAACCGATTTGATGGCCGGCACTCCAAAACAACAATAAAATGACAATGAATCACAAGTGTGTGGTAGTTAAGTGTTTGGCTGCTAACTGAAAGGTTAGTGGTTCCAAACAACCAGTCACTCGCCAGGAAAAAGATGTGCAGTCTCCTTCCAAAAGGTTACAGCCTCAGAAGCGCTCTGGGACAGTTTCACTCTGTAATACAGGTTCACTAGGAGTTGAAATCAACTCAATGTTGATCAGCTGGGTTTGGTTTGACTACAATTCAGAAGTTAAAATACAGATCAATTATAAATTATGAAATTGCAACACTTAAAGCTGGGTTTACATTTATAAATACCACATATTTTCTTCATTTTCAATGATTTCACTCTGTTATTGTTATTATGGCTTTCCTAAAAACAACAATTATCAGAATAACAAGTTGAATCTGACTCATGATAATCCAATGGGCGCAGAGTAGACCTGTTCCTTAGGGTTTTAAAGGTTGTGTTCTTTCAGAAGAGGTATCCTACCTGTCATCTGTTCATATCCCAGCATTCTTCCATTTAAGCATAAGAAATCCCAAAAATAAACAAAAACAAAGTTATTTCTGAGACTCATTTCCCAAATGTAAAATGAAGAGTCTTTAGAACTCAGGCGTAAGTAATAGTTTAAAATACAAACAGACAGCAGCTGTCATCGATGACTTCTGCAATGATGCAAGCAGGCAACTATTTCAATATCAGAACGCAAAGTCCTCAGTTAATTTACTAATCCCCTAAGTAGGTGAAACCATTCATGGGTGCCTTCCATCTGTTCCTAGAGGTCCCAATGTTTGTCATTTCTTAGATGGGTGCACACCATCCAACTGTGACACAAACTTACAAATCAGCTGTCAGGTATTTGTGAAGACAAAGGCATAGGAAAGTAATTTAAACTTTGAAAACATTCTTACTCATAAAAACATCAGAATCAAATCATCCATTACTAAATGTTACAGCTTATAATTTACCTTATACAGTAAAACCTACAAAAGCTAGAACCTTTCAGAGAAAGAACATTCAAACATTACTCACTAAAAAGAGCAATAGAAAAATTGTAAAACTTTTTCCACCTGTCAAAGGCAGAAAATTTGCCAGATCCAGAAAATCAAGGTGGTCCCAACAAGTTCAGGTCCTCACAGGTTTCACTGTATAAGTCCACTAAATATCAATTTGTTTATTATAACTATTTTAGTCTTATATTTAAGAAAGCTTTTTTCATATTTTGTTTCAAAACAATATGACTTACTAAATTGTTGTATCACCATAACACAAGCATAGCTAGAAATAGAGAAAGTAGACTTTTTCCTTTATACCTTTTTTCCTTTCACCCATATCAGCTTTATAAGCATTGTTGTTGTTGTT
>NW_006408527.1:32126820-32127431 GCF_000296735.1 Chrysochloris asiatica | reverse complement strand
AGGGTGTAAATCTTTACGGGAGTAGAAAGCCTCATCTTTCTCCCGCGGAGCGGCTGATAGTTTCGAACCGCTGACCTTAAGGTTCGCAGCCTGATTCGTAACCACTACGCTACCAGAGCTCCTTACAGATATATTATTCTCTAGAAGAACAAATAAATAATTTTTGTAACAAACAAGTAGGTATATAAATTTTATACAACATGAATCACAGAGATGAAAATTCTGTCACAGTTGAGATTATGCTTAAGAAGAATTTTTAAAACATCTGATCCATATGGTGTCTTTTCTAGCTTTGATGATGTTTACTTCCCAATACCGGTTTGAACTGCAAGGTGGGTGGCTCAAATTCATCTGCCACTCCTCTATAGGGTCCCTATGAATAAGAACTGACACAATGGCACTTAACAACAACATATATGTATATGGTTCTCTGGTAGCGTAATGGTTACGAGTAAGGCAGCTAAGCTCAAAGTCATAAGTTCGAAACTGCAAGTTGTTCTTCAGAAGAAAGATGAGGCTTTCTGCTCTCCTAAAGATTTACAACCTCAGAAACCTTATGCAGGATCACTATGAGTTGCAATCGACTCCATGGCACACCACTACATATATAT
>NW_006408527.1:32120082-32126720 GCF_000296735.1 Chrysochloris asiatica | reverse complement strand
TACCATAGCGACCATGTATAGGGTTTCCAAGCAGTGACTGGTGAACTTGAACCGCCAATGTTGCGGTTCAAACGACTTTGCAGTCTAGAGAATTAAGTCACAGCGTCACACTAGAATTTTTTCGCTCACTCACTAGCTCTCGCTCTATCTCCCTATTTCCCTACCTACCTACCTACCTACCTATCCTCTTAATTTTTCTTTTGATTATTTCTAGCAACATCAATATTACCATATTTTAATATTATCAAAATCATCCTACCTAATCATTTGGTTTTGTAATATTGTAGGCTAAGCATTATACTGCTCACCACAAAGATTGGCAGTTCAAACCCACCAAATCTCCACACATGCTCGACATGAGTCAGAACTGACTCGACAGTATTTAACAACAATAATAATTTGATTTATGTGTAAAAACTGTTATTATTCAGTCTTACATCAATATTTTACTGGAATTTTAATTTTTCTGGTTCCATTTAACAATCTGGCCAACAGAGCATCCTGGCTCTTTAAGTCTTCTCTTTAAGGAAGCTTTTTCTCATATTTTGTCTCAAAACGATATGATACATTAAACATAAACATTTTGAAATAGAGATTTTTGGATGTCAATGTTGTCTCATGCACCTTCTTTTAATATGCCCTTGGATTACTTATCTTCTCTTGGCCTTTTGTCTTCTCATCTGCACTACTATATTAATAGCATGCACACCACAAAATGTAGTGAAGGTTGAATCAGATCAATAATAAAAACACTCACTACTATAATGTTTTTTATACGGCGCTCTGGTTGCATAATAGTTATGAGTTGGGCTGCTGATCTTATGGTCAGCAGTTCCAAACTACCCATGATTCCACAGGAGAAAGATGAGGCTTTCTTCTCCCATGAAAATTTACAACCTCAGAAATGCTGTACAGGGTCTTTGTGAGTCAGAACCAACTCCATGACACATAACCATCACCACCACCACCACAATGCTTTACACACAGTAGGTACTCAATCAAAAAAATGCTATTTTTGTGTAGTATGGTGATAACATTTGGTGTAAGACCCTATTTAAAAATTGCTTCAGTGTATTATATGGCAAATTTCTATCACAGTTGTTTGAAAACACTGAAGATAACACTGTATAATGATGATGAATTTATCTAAAACAGTGTGAATAGACATTTCTATAGTTGGTATATGGGAAGACCCAGTTACTCTGGCTAATGGTACATGATATCACATACTACCATTGGTAGAGGAGACTTGCTAGCGTCTCTTGCTATTTCGAAGCAACACCAACTTTAATACAGGTATCTTTCATGTGGTCTCTAGAAATTAGAGTGAAAATGAAAATATTTTTCTCTCCTGCTTTCACATTATTCTGACAGTAGTTTTGCCTCTAGGAGTAACAACTTTGTTCTGATGACCTTTTCTATAGTTCTTGCTGTCATCCTAGTACTTGTCCACTGAGTAAGCATGGTCAAATGGCTAACAGTTACTCAGTGCCTTAGCGACCCTTATGGGTTTCCATATCAAAACACTCTGAAGGTCCCACCATCCTAGTATTCTTTAGATCCTTGAAACTGACACTGATATCTACCATCTTACTTACACCAAGGTGTGAAATTATATTTGTATTTCTTTACTTATTATATCAGTTTATTTGGGAGTAAGCAGTTTCAAAAGTTTTCACTTTGCATTATTTTCTCTGATTGTTCTTATTCACTGGCTATGAGCTTGATGTACGATTACAGTTGATCATTATGTGAATTCCAAATTTACAGTCCTGACCTGGGGATTGTTGTTGTTGTTGTATACCATCGAGTCCATTCCAACTTGACTCACAGTAACCCTGTATAGAGTTTCCAAGAGCACTGGTGGTTTTGAACTACTGACCTTGTGGTTAGCCATCCAGTGCTAATCTTACAGCACCACATGTGGGTATTACAACTAATACATATGTGAGGCTCAATTTTACATTCCTAGGAAGAGGTTACCAAATAGATATCAGAATTCAGTGGATTGATTTTTAACTAAACCATGTACAGAAATAAATGTATTACCTGTTCCCAAAAGTATCTTGTGTAACAATTGGGAATAATGATGCTTCAGATCTCTAGGAATTAATGTCGATTCAGACCTTCTGAAAAACAGTCCACTAGATGTTTTGGTAAGGAGCTCTGGTAGCATAGAAGTTACGGGTTGGGTTGCTAACCTCAAGGTCAACAGTTCAAAATTACCAGCCATTCCATGTGAGGAAGATGATCCTTTCTGCTCCCATAAAGATTTACAGTCTCATAAACCATATACTGGGTCACTATGAGTTGGAATCAACTCCACAGCACATAAGCAATCAATCAATCAAAATAGTTTGGCATTCTATTTTTCTCAATGTAACTATGCAAGCAAAAGGCCACAGGTCCTTTTTTGGGAAGGTTGACTGAGTCACTAGCATGCCTATTTCTATGGTGTTACAGCATCATTCCTCCTGGAGATTTGATCTTTTTGGTAATAAACATTCAGGTCTAGAAACTGGCTCTCATCTGGATTCTGGGCAGATGATCATAACTTTTTAGTGTATGTCAACCAAAATTTATCCATTCTTGATTTTCTGATTGCACAAACCAATTTGTACTTTTCTTTTGGTGACCCATGTATTTTACCATTATCAATACCAGTACCAGTTACCATTATGGTGATTCCATGTGAGTCAGAATAAAACTGTGCTTCAAAGTGTTTTCAGAGGTTTTTTTTCCCCTCATAAGTGGATCACCAGACTTTTCTTCTACTGCTCTTCTGGGTTAACCATGAAATTCTGATTAACAGTTGAGCACATTAATCAGTTCTACCGCCCAGGGACTACATGTTTTCTGTTTCCTATCACCATCAGTCTCTCTGGGTTAGGACTCTTGACTGACAATCTAAACCGGCTGCTCTATTATATTTGACTTCATGCCTCTAAGGTCTTAATCGTTTAGGGATCTTATCATCTCCAATAATATATTTTTTTCCTAGTCTTTTATTTCTCTCCTGTTATCAGTTTTGGCTTACTGAGCAAAACAAATACTAAGCATTTTAATGATTCTACTGCCTCTCTCACAAGCACGTTTCTTCTGGCCTGAGAAAATGTATAATCCTGGCCTTCCTGTGTAATATATCATCTGCTGAAATTTTCTGCTTTCTGTACAAGTAGTCCCCAGTTTATGAATAAGATTCTTTCCTAAGTGTGTCTTTAAGTTGGTTTTATAGGTAAGTAGGAGTTCTGATGTGGCACTGTAGGATAATACTGTGCTGCAAACCACAAGGTTGGCAGTTTAAACCCACCAGCCACTCCCCAGAAACCCTGTATAGAGACCCTTTGAGTCAGAACCAATGCAAAAGCACTTAACCATGACAATAATATAGGTAAGCTGGAGCAGATGCATATGTTTCTTATTTAACCTTATTTTAGCTCAAGAAAAAGCTTGAAATCTTTTCAATGATTCAAAATGCAGAATGTACAGCAAAAGAAGGTGATTGTAATGAAGAAGTTATGGGGGGATGGGTTCAAACACTTCAAAGTGATAACAAATTTACATAACTAATATTAAAGGGCAAGTATAGTTGTCTTCATAACCACTCCAGCAGTTTCATTTCCCTGAACTTTCTAATCATTTTTTCTAATTTTTGCCATGGAGATTTTGACATTTTGACCTTGCTTAACAGGAGTAATTGTTTTCCCAATTTTGACCATCTCCTAGGGGTGCTAAAGTGTATATCTTGAAAAGATTTTATAAATAGATTCTGGCATATTCAATAATACTTTCTGATTCCAGAATCAACATTGTTAGAATTAAATTATACTTGTATTTCACAGGCTTTACATATAATGACAAAGTATTTGGAGATAAAGTTCATTTACTTTCTTGGGAGGTTGAGCAAATTTCCTGCAATTGGGTTATGTGATGGTTTAACATTAAATGCATATTTAATGTGCAAAAAAAAATGAAACAAAACTCTGGCATCAACTCAATCCCGTATCTTCGTGAACCTATGTAAAGTTTCAAAAGGCGACTCTTTCTCCCACAGAGCAGTTGGTGGATTTGAAATGCTGCACTTGTTGTTAGTCCAAAGCCAGGGAAAAAATGGCTCTGCTCTAGAGAAGAAGCATGCTGATTCACAATAGAGAGGATATTTCATGGGCTTCAAATGGGTGTAAAGTGCTTGTCCTTAACAGTGAGGGATTATAAGCACCTATTGAGACCAAGCATTGTGTTATGTACTAGGAATACAGCTGTGAATAAGAGGGACCTGACTGCAGTCCTCAAACAAGAAGGGTACAGCCTAACAGAATAGACACTTCACACAAATAATCAACCAAATAAAAATAACAAATAAATAAGTACAAAAAGAGGTGGGGAATGATGGACTATTTATGCAGAGCACAAGGCTTAGAAGGAGTATAAGATTACACAATTTAGTTTTTCAATTGAAATCTTTATTTCATGTGTGATATTTAATATATATATTGTATGGTTGTTGTTTTCAGGTGCCTTCAAGTTGTTTTCAACTTGTAATCACCCTATGCACAACAGAATGAAACACTGCCTTATCCAGCACTATCTATATAAATGTCGTTATGCTTTATCACCATGTTGATGCCACTGTGTCAATCCAGCTTGCAGGAGGTCTTCCTCTTTTTTGCTGACCCTCCACTTTTCCAAGCATGATGTCCTTCTCCAGGGACTGTACCCTCTTGATAGTGTATTCATACATATGATGTTATTCTAAATACCATGGCTTGGGCCAAGCGTACCTTAATCCTCAAACTGACACTTTAAAGAGGTCTTGTGCAGCAGATTTGCCAATGCAATATGTCGTTATATTTCTTGACTACTTTTTCCATGAGTGTTGATGGTTGATCAAAGCAAAATAAGTCTTTGACAACTTCAATCTTTTCTCAATTTAATGGATGTTGTTTATTGGCCAAGTGATGAAAATTTTTGCTTTCTTTACATTGAGATGCCACCCATACTGAAGGCTGCAGTCTTTGGTCATCATCAGTATTTTAAGTCTCTGATTTCAGCAAGCAAGGTAATACCATCTGCATATTGCAGGTTATTAATAAGTCTTCCTCCAATCCTGATGCCATGTTTTTCTTCATATAATCCAGCTTCTTATACTCTTTGTTCAGCATACAAATGGAATAAGTATCACGAAAGAATACAAGCCTGGCATACAACTTTCCTAATTTTAAACCATTCAGTTTTCCCATGTTCTGTTCAAACAACTGCCTCTTTTTCTAAGTACAGGTTCCTCATGACCACAATTAAGTGGAATACTACTACTTTGCAATGTTGTCCATGTCTGTCATGATCCACACAGTCGAAAGATTTTGTATAGTCAATAAAGCACAGGTAGACATCTTTCTGGTATTGTCTGATTTCAGCCAAGGTCCATCAGCAATGATATCCCTTGTTGCATGTTCCCTTCTGAATCTGGCTTGAACCTCCAGAAGTACTCTATCAGTGTATGGTTGCAGCTGTTTTTGCATTATCATTAGTATCTTTAGTAAAACTTTACTATACTTCTGTTAGATGTTGTCATGTAACTTATGACTCAGTGATTCTGTTGTTGTTGTTAAATGCCACTGAGTTGGTTCTGACCCATAGCGACCCTGTGTAGGGTTTCTGAGGAGCAGCTGGTGAGATTGAACCACTGACCTTGTGGATCAAAATGACTTTGCAGTCCAGTACATCAACCCACAATGCTACAACAGGACTATTCAAGAGAAAAAGACACTGTCCAGTTGTGTGCCATCCTCACAATAATTGTGATGCTAGAATTTATTGTTGTTATCACTGTGGCAATCCATATCCTTGAGAGTCTTCTTCTTTCTGCTGATCTCAAATTTACCAAACATTATGTCCTTCTCTAGGGACCAGTCTCTACAGAAGGCATATCCAAAGTACATGAGACAAAGTCTTGCCCTCTTGCTTCTAAGGAACATTCCCATTGCACAAATTCCAAGACTAATTTATTTATTCTTCTGACAATCCATGGCATATTCAATATAATTCACCAACATCATAATTCAAATATATTCATTTTTCTTGTCTTCCTTATTCATCATCCAATTTTTACACTAATATGTTGGTGTTAGGTGTCTTTGTGTGGATTCTGACTTATAGTTATACTATGCAGAGCAAAACACTGCCAGTCATGCACAATTCTCACAATTGTTGCATTTGATTCCATTCCTGTTGCCACTATGTCAATTAATCTTTTGGAGGTCTTCCTCTTGTTAATATAACCCAGCTTCTATGATTATTGGTGAAGAGATACAACTCTGGTTCATAGTTTTCCTGATTTTAAATGATTCAGTATCCCTTGTTTTGCTCAAAAGGCTGCCTTGATCTCTGCACAGGTTCCTTATAAGCACAATTAAATGTCCTGAATATCCATTCTTTGCAAGGCTATCCACAGTCTGGTATGATACACACAGTGAATCAACTTTCCATAGTCAATAAAGCACAAGTAAGCATCTTTCTTTAGACAGCATAAGAGACGACTATACGCATGGACCTCGCCAGATGGAACACATAGAAATCAAATAGACTACATTTGTGGAAAGAGAAGATGGAAAAGCTCCATATCATCAGTGAAGACAAGG
>NW_006408527.1:32116105-32117739 GCF_000296735.1 Chrysochloris asiatica | reverse complement strand
CATGCGTAGTAGAACCCTCCGAGGGTGGGGCTGGGGTACCCACTAGCTCAGGCACCCCTATAATCACCAGAATGGAGGTACACAGACAGCAAGGGACCAATGAACAGCTACCAAAAGAGAAGAATGTCCACACCTTTATCTCAGCGGTTCTGCCAGGCGCCTGTGGCCGCTCTGATCTTTCCCCCACGTGGTCTCACCAAGATGGCGGCTCCTGGAGCAGCCGAGTGTACTGGACTAAAAAGCAATAGATTTCTTGCTTCTGCCACAAATTCTCCCAGCTGTGAGCCTTCCAACCTTCTAAGTATTCCTTTGTATGTGGTCCAGAGTTCTGGGACCATCCCCTGAGCCTGCTTGGTCGGGTATTCTGTGTTGTTGTTGGCGGAGCTCTCTACTATACGTCCATCCGATCCGCCATCTTGTTTGTTTGTTTTTAAATAGAAGCTTACAGTCATGTCTTTATCTCACAGAGTGACAGACTCAAGCACTGCATTTCCAATTGGAGGCATTTAACCACTGTGCTTCTAGTATGCCTTTAGTTAGCTAATCTTATTGTTATTGTTATTAAGTGCTGTCTAGTCGGTTCTGACACATAGAGACTGTCTATTGGGTTTCCAAGGAGCAACTGGTGAGTTTGAACTACCAAACTTGTGGTTCAAACCTAGAAACATTAATTCTCTTTGTCTGGAACTTGAAGAAGTCTTATCTTTTTTTTTTTTTTTTTCCCAGTCCAAGCTTTATTAGTGGAAAGCCAGAAGTTTGGAGGATAGAGAGAATAATTTCTCAAGACTATCTTTCACATAGAACAGGCACATTATACAGGGTAAGTTACATTTGGATTACACTTAATCTATTGGGCTAATGCGTCAGACTGCAAAGTCATTTGAGCTGCAAGGTCAATGGTTCAGGCTCACCAGCTGCTCCTTGGAAACCCTACAAGGGTCGCTATGGGTTGGAAACAACTAGACGGCACTTAACAACAACAACAAAAATCTATTTTTACATCAAGATAGTATTCTTTGGAAAAAGAAACAATAAGGCAATCAATTTCCTCAAACATTCTACTTTTAGAGAAACATAAACAATAAATCAGCACATTTCCTCATTCTACCTTCAGGGTCTTAGCTGCTTAATTCCTGAACTAACTATCTGGGTAGGTTTAAGTACATCCTATCCTCCTTGTCCTGCTCTCCTTCTAGGACCAAAAGGTCATCTTAGCTAATATTTAATCTTCCTCATTTTCAGGGTCCTTGTTTGAGACCTAATGACTAAACCAATTTCATTTTCTATGCTATCATTCCCCATTCTTATTTTTAGGTTTCATTTCTATGAAATTTGCTTTCAGTGAAAATAGTTTCTTTGATCACAGGTGTTAGGACATGAAAAACAAATTTTACAAAGGACAATATAGTAAAGTGAGCATTGAATACAATAACATACAAAAATTCTCCTTACAATACAAACGTCAAACACCCCCTTATTCATATGCATAGCCAGTTTAGATTGTTGTTGTCAGGTGCCATCGAGTCGGAACCAACTCATAGAGACCCCATGCACAGCAGAGCGAAACAATTTCCGATCCCGGGCCAACCCCACCACTGCTGCCACACTTAAGTCCATCAATGATGCCACCTGGC
>NW_006408527.1:32110259-32116005 GCF_000296735.1 Chrysochloris asiatica | reverse complement strand
TGTTTCGTTCTGCTGTGCATGGGGTCGCTATGAGTCGGTTCCGACTCGATGGTATCTGATAACAACAACAACTGACAAAGCATCTTTCTGGTATTCTCTGCTGATGCATCACTGGATCTGCAGAGAATACCAAAAAGATGTTTACTTGTGTTTCTCACAAGTACTTGTCACCACCTCACATTTCTGCTTTCTGCTAAGAGCCATCTGATGACAATAGTATTCCTCTTCCATGTCTTCTTCTGAATTCAGCTTGAATTTCTGGCAGCTTCTTGTCAATGCAGTGTTAGAACTACTTTTAAATTACCTTAAGCAAAATTGTACTTGCATGTGATATTAATGTTATTGCTTGATGATTCTGCATTCTGTTGGATCAGATCTCTTTGGAAAGGGCATACATTTTAATTTCTTCCAATCAGTAGGCCATATAGCTGTCTTCCAAATTTCTAGGCCTAGATGAATGAGAACCTCCAGTGTTGCATTATTTTAATGAAACGTTTCAAATTGTATTTCATAAATTCCTAGAGTCTTGCATTCTGCCAATGGCTTTGGTGCTGCTTGGATTTCTTTTAGTTCCATCTATTCTTGATCATATGCTATCTCTTGAAATGGCTGTGTATTGACTACTTATTTTTGGTACAGTGACTCTGTGTAGTCCTTCCATATTGTTTGATATTTTCTCCATCAGCCAGTATATTTCTCACAGAACCTTTCAATATTGCAAACCAAAGCTTGGGGTTTATTCAGTTCTTTCAGCTTGAGAAATGCTGAGTCTGTTCTTCTGCTTTAGTTTTCTAATTTCAGGTTTTTGCACATTTCATTTTAGTACTTGACTCTGTCTTCTCAAGCTTCCCTTTGAAATTTTCTGTTCAACTCTTTTAGTCCTCATTTCTTCCATTAGCTTTACTTTCTCTATGCTCAAGAGCAAGTCTCGGAGTTCCTTCTGATGTCACATTTTTGTCTTTTTAATGTCTTTTGCTTTCTTCCTGTATGATGATCTTGATGTGTTGTATGGGCCCATTGTTGCTGCCATTGTATCAATCCATTTCATTGGGGTCTTCTTCATGTTGGCTGACCCTCAGCTTAAGCAAGTGTGATGTTCTTTTTTAGGGATTGGTCCCTCCTGACCTGTATAAAGTATAAGAGATGAAGTATCGCCATCCTGGTTGCTAAGGAGAATTCTTCCAACATTGACTTGTTTGTTCTCCTGGAAGTCCATAGTACTTTCAATATTCCATGCCAACATTATAATTCAAATGCATCAATTCTATGGTCTTTCTTATTCATTGTCCAACTTTCATGTGCATATGAGGTGACTGAAAATATCACTGCTTGAGTCAGTTGCACCTTACTCTTCAAACTTACTCCACAACTGAATCATTTCAATTGTATTCCATCAATTCCTGGAGCCTTGACTTTTCAACTATTCCTACAATGCTGCTTGGAGTTTTTCCTTCAATACAATCAGTTCTTCATCATATGTTTCCTCTTGAAATGATTGAAAAACACCAATTATTTTGATGAAGTATCTATGTGTATTTTTTTTTTTCTGTCTCCCTTTGATAATTCCTGCATCTTTCAATAGTTTGCCCATAACATCCTTTAATGTTGCAAGTCAAGGTTTGAACTTGTCTTCTGGTCTTTCTGCTTGAAAAATGCTGAGCATGTTATTCTTTACTCCTATAGTTAGGTGTCATCTAATTGGCTCTGACTCATAGTGATCAAATGTACAACAGAGTGAAACATTGACTAGTCATGTGCCATTCTCACAATGTGGTTACACTTGAGTCCATTGCTGCTGTGACTGTGCTGATCCATCTTGTTGAGCATCTTCCTGTTTATCACTGACCTTCCACTTTACCAAACATGGTGTCCTTCTCCAGGGACTGGTCCCTGCTGATAATATGTCCAAATTATGTGAGATGAAGGCTCACCATCTATACTTCTAAGGAGCATTCTGGCTGTACTTCTTGCAATAAAAATTTATTTTTCTGGAAGTCCATGGTACTTTCAATATTGCTCCAAAATTCCTTAATTCAAATGAATCAATTCATCTACAGTGTTCGTTATTCATTGCCCAATTTTAACATGAATATGAGGTTATTAAAAATGTCATGGTCTGGGTCAGGTATACCTTAGTCCTCAAACTGATATCTTTGCTCCTGAACACTTTAAAGAGTTCTTCTGTAGCAGATTTACCTAATGTAATACATCATTTGATTTCTTGACTAGTGCTTCCATAAGTATTGGTTGTAGAACGAAATAAACTGAATCTTCAACAACTTCAGTCTTTTGTCCATTTATCATGTTATTTATTAGTCCAATAGTGAGGATTTTTGTTTTCTGTACTTTGAGGTGGAATCCATACTGAAGGTTGCAGTCCTTGATCTTCATCAGTAAGCACTGTAAGTCTTTTTCTTTCAGCAAGCAAGGTCGTATCGTCTGCATATCACAGGTTGTTAATGAATCTTCCTCCAATCCTTTGCCATGCTCTTCTTCATATAATCCAGTTGCTTGGATTATATTCTTAGCATACAAATTGAATGTTGTTATTATTAAGTCCTGTTGAGTTGGTTCCAACTCATAGTGATCCTGTATAGGGTTTCCGAGGATCAGCTGGTAAGTATGAACCACTGATCTTGAGGTTCAAAGTGACTTTGCAGTCCAGCTCATTAACCCACAGCACCACACCAGGACTCCACAGATTGAATAAATATGATGAAAGAATACAACCCAAGCACACACCTTTCCTGATTTTAAACCATTGAGTATCTCCTTATTGTGTTCCAAGAATTGCCTGTTGATCATATTCCTCATGAGCACAATCAAGTGTTGTGGAATACCCATTATTTGCAATCCTATACTTACCTTGTAAGGATGCACACAGTTAAAAGCCTTTTCATAGTCAATAAAGTACAAGTAAACATCTTTTTGGTACTCTTGACTTTCAGGCAAGATCCATCTGATATCATCAATGATATCCCTAGTTCCACATCCTTTTCTGAATACGGCTTGGATTTCTGGTAATTTGCTGTTGATATATTGTTGCAGCCATTTTTTAATATCTTCAGGAAAATTTTACTTGCTTATGATGTTAATGATAGTGTTCAATGACTTCTGAATTATTTTTGATCACATCTCTTTAGAATGAGGACAATTATGGATCACTTACAGGCATGAGTATCTGCAGTGATGCATCAGTTAGTTCAAAAATTCAATTTTCATTCTGTCAGTTCCTGGATCCTTGTTTTTTTTAATACTGTAAGTGCAGATTGGATTTTTCCTTCAGCATCATAGATTCTTGACTGCATGCTACCTCTTGAAATTCCTTTTATTTTTGGTACAGTGACTTTTTGTATACTTTCCATCTTCTTTACTCATATAGACTGAGGGGGATATTTAATGTAATTTGGTAGACCTGTGTTGTGTCACTGCAGGAAAAAATTAATTGCTTTAATCTCTTAAGACCGCTCCTTAACATTGACAACATTGCTTAGGTTACTTGAGTTCTCTCCTTGTACGCATACATTTTAAGTGTCAGGAATATTTTGAGGAATGTTTGCATGAACATTTGATAACTTACAGCTCTGTGACTTCCTCATTACTTCAGATATTTCCCATTTATCAGTTGTTCTATTGTCTAGAATTTGAACCTCTAACTACTCAATCAAGTGGAATTGTCTTTTACTTTTACTATATTTTTAGTTTTAACATTTATATTTAATTCATTTTCCTAGTCTCAATATTGCGGCTGAAATTTTCTGTGTGATCTTGCATGTCATTTAACTTTTCAACTAAAACCTTTAATATGTTATCAATTTCAGTTTCATTCTTCCAGTTATTTCCATTTCCTCTCTGATAGTCCCTACATGTGCCTCTTATCTTTCTAGCTCTGAATATTGTTTTGGTTCTTCACACTGTATTATTTTTGTCTTTTGATATGTCTGACAATTTTGCTGAATGCTGTATAGGACATTAGATACCAAACATATGTATTTCATATTAGTTTTAAGTAATGTGATTTTTAAATTATTATTAGCTGACCTTGTGCACCAGACTATCGTGATCAATAGAACTTTCATTCGCTGAATTCCTAAAGTAGATCACTGGGTCTTTTTGTCTAGTCCAATTTAGACTGAAAATGCTAGAAGGTATGCTGAAATCTGTTCAGCCTTATACCTACACATAGATCTGCAATGGCATGTAGAGAATTGCTGTGCATAAGATGTATTGGCCAAAAATTAAATCTTGAGAATTCTACCACTGATTCACCAATGATTACTTTAGTGTGAAGGTGTGTATTAATCTAGGTGGAGTGAGGCCTAAATTGGAGTTTATTGTTGCTATTGTATTAAGAAGAGATATGCAACAAGGGATATCATTGCTGATGTCTGATGGATCTTAGCTGAAAGCAGAGAATATAAGAAATATGTTTACCTGAGCTTTATTGACTATGCAAAGGTTTTTGATTGTGTGGATCATGAGAAGCTATGGACAACACTGCGAAGCATGAGTATTCCTGAACACTTAATTGTGCTCATGAGGAATCTGCAACTGGACCAAGAGGCAGTTGTTCGAATAGAACATAGGAACACTGAATGGTTTAAAATCAAAATGGTGTGCGACAAGGTTGTATTCTTTCACCATACTTATTCAACCGGTATGCTGAGCAAATCATCCGAGAAGCTGGGTTATATGAAGAAAAGCATGGCATCAAGATTGGAGAAAGACTCATTAACAACCTGCAATATGGAAATGATACACCCATGAAAGCGAAGAGGACTTAAAACATTTACTGATGAAGATCATCAAAGAGCACAGCCTTCCGTATGGATTGCATCTCAATGTAAAGAAAACAAAAATCCTCACCATTGGACCAATAAACAACATTCTTATCAATGGAGAAAAAGTTGAAGTTGTCAAGGACTTTATTCCTCTTGGATCAACTATCAACACCCATGGAAGCAGCAGTCAAGAAATCAAATGACATATTGCATTAGGCAAATCTGCTGCACAAGACCTTTTAAAGTGTTGAAGAGCAAAGATGACAGTTTGAGGACTAAGGTGCTCCTGACCCAAGCCATGGTATTTTCAATAACCACATATGCATGCGACAGCTGGAGAGTTAATAAGGAAGAGCATACAAGAATTGACACATTTGACTTATGGTGTTTGAGGAGAATATTGAAAGTGCCATGGGCTGACAAAAGAACCAGTAGATCCATTTTGAAAGAAGTACAGTCATAGTGCTCCTTGGAGGCTAAGATGACCACATTTTATTTTTATTTTTTCCTAATACTTCAGACATATTATCAGGAGGGACCGTTCACTGGAGAAGGATATCATGTCTGTTAAGGTGGAGGGAAAGAGGAAGACCCCCAACAAGATGGATTGGCCAAGTGGCAGCATTGATGAACTCAAGCGTGACAACAATATTGAGGTTGGCCCAGGATCAGGCAGTGTTTCATTCTGCCATGCATAAGGTCACTATGGGCCGGTACCAACTCGATGGCACCTAACAACAACAATTGTATCTCTTGTTATTGCTTTTTAGTAACGATTGAGTCCATTTAGACTCTTAACTACCTTTCTAATTAAAATCTATTGTCACATATTTGATTCCAACTCAGAGCAGCCCAATAGGACAGAGTAGATCTGAACCAAAGGGGTTTTGTAGTTTTTGTTTGTTTGTTTGTTTTGTTTGTTTGTTTTTGTTTTTGTTTTTGTTTTTAATTTAAGGTTTTTATTG
>NW_006408527.1:32096126-32106005 GCF_000296735.1 Chrysochloris asiatica | reverse complement strand
CTTACCCAGCATGACAGCCTTCTCTAGCAACTGTTCCCTCCTGACAATATGTCCAAAGTATGAGAGACGAAGCTTAACCATCCTGGCCTCCAAGGAGCACTCTGGCTGCACTTCTTCCAAAACAGATCTATTGGTTCTTTTGGCAGTCTATGGCACTTAGTATTCTCCTCCAACATCACAACAGTTGTTCGAACAGAGCATGGACACACTTTAGATTAGGTAGTTAAAACAACTAACTTTCAGTATTTGAATTGTCTGAGACTAAAACACCACAGTCATACCCAGGATTATGTCATAGAAGCAAATCATCTATAGTAGCCCTGTTTTTCTATACTGCTTCCCTGACCTGTTTCAGTTCTACACTTAGGGCAATGATTGTCTGGGAGGTGGCATTAAAGACTTTCACTATTGTACAGGGAAGTCTGTTGATTTCCACATTTAGGGTCACAACCATAGAAGGCATTACAAAAAAAAAAGGGGGTAGAGTCATATTCAGCTGTAATAAACAGAAGTTGATCAATATGGAAGTCAAGTAAGGGGAGCTCCCAGGTGACTCAGCAAAGAGGTCTGTCAGGTCCTGTGTATGGAGTAAGAAGGTGGTGAATTAAAATATCTTATCTTTTGCAGCTCTCTCACCTGTAGTCCAATATTCTTTTCCTCTTTGCATCTTAGTGTGATGGAGTTTGAGCAACATTTGCTGGTCACTGTTAGCCACACCATTTGATAACATTCTCAGAATTCTATCTTCCCTGTAGAATGATGGTAGACTTCTTAAAGGAAAATTCATGGAGAGTCAGGTAACTCCTCTGTCCATGGGGCATCACATTTTCAGACTACCCCATACACCATTATAAATATAATTTAGCCTTAATTCTACAAGTGACTATATTTAGTGCTTACCAGTAGCCTAATGTTGATGTTCATCAGTAATTTGATTGCGTGGTGATCTGTTTTTAGGAGATCCTCGATTCAAAGCTCATGGAAAATGTACTCTATTACTCTATAAATTGATAGAGACTGCACATAATAATTACTATTTATATGAGGTTTTTAAAACTGACATTCAGTTTAGATTAATTGATTGATTGACATACTTATTTTCCATTGAATACCTTAAATAGCCCTGGTGTGGCACTATGGGTTAATGTACTAGACTGCAATGTTGACTTGAATCACAAGGTTGGTGGTTCAAGCTTACCAGCTGCTCCTGAGAAACTCTCTATACAGGGTCACTATGACTTGTAACTAGACCTTGGTAGCATTTTAGAATTACAATGAAATTATTATGGGAACCAGATATTCATTGCCTGTATCTCCAAAACCTTAAATAGGTCATTCATTGTCAAAATGTTGTATGTCCATCTTATTTTTTACTTTAGGAATAACTTCTAATTGGCAGTAGTACAGGAAAATATTTCACTTTTTAAAAAAATTATGTTCATAAGAATTTTGTTGATAATGAAGAAAGCCAAAATAACACAACAAAATGAAAAGAGACAGAGAAGTGGGTTTTACATAGCAAAGAGGAAGAACAAAATAATAGAAATGGGGTGTAGATATGAGAATTTGGGGAAGCTTTTCTTTCTTTATTTTGTCTCTTTTACAATGGTCAAAGAAAATCAAACCAATTAAATATCATTAAAAACAATATTACTCTATGCAACATACTACTATATTGCATGCATAGACAGATTATATTCTATGTTACACAGTAGACCCTTCAAATGAACAAATAATACAACAAATAATGTATGCAAGATTCCCTGCTCTAAATCATAAGTGTGACTGAATATCATATACAAAACACAAAAATACAATCTATGCCATTATTCTATTTTCCATGCCCTTGATTTGACAGCTTTTGACAATAATACTGGATTATCTGATGGGTTTTCAGTATATGCATTCAATTACCTTTATCTCTATTATCTCTACTTATCTCCCTTTTTCATATCATTGACTTTAAAGAGTTTCGGTCTAGAGAATATTTGCCAGTATATCATGAATTTCCACATTTAGTTTCTACATTTTTTTACTGGCGGCAATAAATTAGTTGTATTGTTTTATTCACACATGATTGAACTGCAATTCAAAGACCTTGGCAGCATTTTAGAATTACAATGAAATCATCATGGGGACCAGATATTCATTGCCTGTGTCTCCAAAATGTCACTAATCCATTCCAACTAGAGGAGAGTGCATGCAACAATACATATATTGATTATGAATTATTTCAGATTGTCTATGGAGTCCTGCTGTAGTACTGTAGGATAAGCACTGAACTGCTAATCACAAGGTCCACAGTTCAAACTCACCAGTTGTTCTTTGGAAACACTATACAAGGTTGTTAGGTGTCTGAACTGATTCAGAGGTAGTTAACAACAACAACATCCTGTAGGGATGTGAGAAAAGTAGAAACTAGCATCAGACACTGAGAGTTTAAGAAAGAAATTAAAGAATATTAATACATATGTCAAATTAATTCAAATCTTTGCAATGATTTACTTTATAAGTAGAATTAGAAAGAAGGGATATATAAATATGATCCTATGGTTTCTGAGAGAAATTGATTAATATATTATCCAATGATCACTATATTTCAGTTGTTTCAACAAAGTATTTTAGACTATTTCAATACAATTCTGGAATTTGGGAGTGTTAGCAATTATCTTTTATATTTTTTTTAATCGTCAGAGCATAAATACAATAATTTTAGTAAAACAAGCAGGATACTTGTATTTGATTCTGTAGATTTTAGGAAAAGCAAAATCGTCCTTCAAAAATAATCAAAGTATTCCCAGTGTTTGTCCATTCCAGAAATATTATGAATTGCTTACAACATTTAACAATATATGTAGCTATCTGATTGCATATAAATAACTGATATCTTCCTGGGAGTTTACCATGTCCTACTATCCACCTCAGAGTTGTTAGTGCTCCTTCAGATTCCAATAACTGTAGACAGTTAATTGTCATAATTATCAGAACCACCTAGTGTATAGCACTAATCAAAGTTTACCTATATTACCATTTTAATTTCTGAGCTCTGTGTTTCTGCTCTTTGCAACTTTTAGAAAATATAGAATTTCACTGTAAGCATAGGAATGCACATCGTGTTAATACATTTCTCTAATAGGAAATAATGAGTCAATGTATTAGTTTGTCAAAATAAACCAATACTATTACCAGCACCTATAATTATCAAGCATTAAGGGTTATGCAAAACTAATTATTCTGAATAGCTTAATGGCTGAAGGAAAAAAGTGTAGATTACAACTAATTTAAAGCTTTACATCCCTTCTGTATAAGCTAGATACACAAAGAGGTTTCAAAAACCTCTGGGAGAAAAGAAATTAGAAGATAATGGAATTTTTCCATGAACTTCTTGAAGCCCCCTTGTGTGATATCTGGGTTCATTAGGTTGAAGTGAACACACTTCTGTGTGCAGGCAATCTAGTTGTTAACCTAAAAGCCAAAAGTGTGATTCCTCTCAAAGATACCTCAGCAAAAACCTGGGTGACCAACTTCAGAAAAAATAGTGATTGGAAACCCCGTGTGTCATATTTCTACTATGTCACAGAGAATCACCATGAGTTGGAGTCAGCTCAATAGAAACTGACTCTTTTTCTTCTGATTTGCTTATAATTATATTAATCTGAGTTAAAGAAAAATTAATGTTGTTTAAAGTACCTTTGAGTTGGTTCAGAGTCATAGTGACCCTGACTAGTGTTTCTGAGGAGTGGTTGGTGGGTTTGAACCACAAACCTTGAGGTTAGTAGTGCTTATTAAACTAGGACTCCAATCTTAATCTATATGACTGAATGAACATAAGATTGAAAATAAATAAACCTCATTCTGATGCAGTTCTGTTTCCAAATAGGACTCACTGTGCTTCTTGGATATATATATATATATATATTTTTTTTTTTTTTTTTTTTTTTTGGTGGCCTTGGGCCATTGTCATTGCAGGACTGGATTCCATTAGTTTATTAGTGCTGAATGTTGCTAGCCCAGAGGGACATTATTCTCCTTCATTCATATTGCTTTAGATAATGGCAAAGCTCAAGAATTTTACACATCATTAAATTGTATTGTGCTCATCTTTTTCCAATTGTTAGTACAACTTGATGAATAAAAAATTCATGAGAATCTCTTGAATATTTTGCTTTACCTAGGGATATCCTTGTCACTCTCTGTTTGGCAGTAACACTTCCACATTCTAAAAATGTGGATATTTTATCTAGATGAGCTTATATAACTAGCCTTGATGATGATCTAGTGCCAGAAGATAACTGACATACAAAATTACTTGAGTAAACAACAAAATTTGAGATATTTTTGGTATTTTTATCTTTTATAATTGATTTTCTTAACCTTTCTACAAATGTATTGTCTCTTTAGAGAACAGAATTCCATTTATTAATGTTGAAGATTATAAACATAAAAAGTAGCCACATGTTATACATTTTATTATCTTGGCTCTAAATGGTCAAGCATGCCATTTTGAAGACAAAGTGACAACAAGATTATATTAAGAAACTTGACCAAAAATAGGCATCTTTGCATTATTGTGTCAATGAAATAAACAAGTTCTAAAATCTTGCTCAGACATTGAGTTCATTCAACAGAAACTGTATTAGAAAAATCTAAATACTAATTATAAATAATGAGCAAGAGTATCTTGATTAGAAAATGCAGATACATTAAAAACATTTTTTCTTCTGATGTATAATCCTGGAATTTGAATGTTTCATTCACTCTATTACAGAAAGACAAAATATTATCTGAGCCTTGAATATATATATATAGATATAGAGATAGATAGAGATATAGAAATAGATAGATAAGATAGATAGATAGATAGATAGATAGATAGATAGATAGATAGATAGATAGATAGACAGATAGATAGCGAGGTCAAAAAGCATTGCTACTAAAGTTCCTGTTATTACATGATTGGTTGATCACAAACAAAATGATGTGTTTAAACATGTCTCTGTGAACAGTAGATAGTTGTAAATAAGTTCTCTCAGGCATGTTAGGGAGCCTTCTAAAAGATCCAATCAAAATAGTCTCTTTCAAGAGGATTAAAATATCCAATCAAAATAGTCCCTTTCAAGAGGATTAGCTTCAAGACTGAGGGACCAGCTCAGGTTATAGTGACTGTGTTTTGGGATTCCCAAAGGGATAATTTTGATATATTTTATCAAAGAACATAGGATAGCCATGGGAACTCATTAGGAAGAAATTTTAAGAAAATTAAAAACAGTATTTGTAAGAAAAAGGCCAGGAATGTTGCACCTAGGGATTTTTTTTTTTTTCATCACAAACATGCAACCTGTTCATTCTTTATGGTAGGAAAGTCTGTCCTATAAAAATTTCCTTGGGGATCTTTACCCATATACCCTATAGCCCTGATCTAATTCCTGTAGAATTTTTTTTGTTCCCAAAATTCAAAGAACATTGAAAAGTAACATGATTTGAGTTCCTTAAGGAAGCCAAAATTTCCATTTGACATGCAGTAAATGGAAAATCACAGAATTCTTCAGGGAAGAGTTACAGCGATGGAAACACTGCCTTCAGAATTGTACAAACCTAGATGGATGATATGCTGAGGACTAATAGCTTTACATGTTGCTACTTTTGTTTAATTACAGTTTCTATGAATTTGTGATAATTTGTTTTTATTTACTCTAATATATAGTTGTTGTTGTTAAGTGCCACCGAGTCGATTCCGACCCACTGTGACCCTGTATAGAGTTTCTAAGGAGTTAGCTGGTGAGATTGAACCACCGACCTTGCAGTTCAAACGACTTTGCAGTCTGACGTTAGCCCACAGTGCCACACCAGGACTCCTAGTACATACTACTTAACGTGTATATATATTGATGTGAACAGGGTAAGGAACAAAGAATGCTATTTGTCGATAATCATTTTTTTTCTCCAGTTCCCTCCCTTCCCTATAAGACAATTGTGCATTTTATCCCATCACCATGTGATCCTCTAGTGGTAGAACATAGTCACTGTCCTTTGGAAGGCATAGCCATGGGATACGCTTGCACAAATTATATTTGGATAGAAGTTCCATGTGCCAATATGATTAGAAACTTAAAAGGATTCACATGCTTTTCCCACATCTTGTTTATTGCTTCTAACACAGAATAGTTATAATATTCTAATATAGACTATTGCTTCTAATATGGAATAAGTCCTGGTGTGGGCTATATGATAAGCATGGAACTGCTAACAGCAAGGTTGACAGTTCAAATCCACCAGTTGTTCCTTGGAAACCCTATACAGGGCTACTATGAGTAAGAACTGACTCGACGGCTCTTAACACAAAGACATAGAATTCTTTCTGGTTGGTAAGTGCTGTCGAGTCAGAACCGACTCATAGCAACCTGTATAGGGTTTCTGAGGAGCTACTGGTGAGTTTGAACCACCAACCTTGTGATTGAAATGGAACTTGCAATCCAATACTTATCCTACAGTACTACCCCAAGACTCCTATTCTAGTATAATCTAGTAAAAACTAGTACAAAGTTTTATAACTGTAAAGTACAAATTACATTCAGCTTTTGCTGAATTAAAAACTGGTTTTACACTTGCCTTCTTGCCTGAGTCTCTATGTTTCTTAGTTGCAGAGTCAAACCAAACCTTGTTCTAAACCTGTTATCTAGTTGTTGTTGGTGGTGGTGGTTATGTGTGATGGAGTTGGTTCCAACTCATAGCGACCTTGTATAGATTTTCCAAAGCTGTAAATCTGTATGGGAGCAGAAAGCCTCATCTTTTTCCCAATGAATGGCTGGTAATTTCAAACTGCTGACCTTCAAGTTAGCATTCTGACTCATAACCACCACGCTACTAGGGGTCCTTGTTATCTGCTTAAGAGCCATAAAAACTAAGAAGCAATTTCTCTCTATGATCCAGCCAGGATGTGAAAGAACCTACACATTAGCGAATGGAATATTGGCATAGCTTTCTTTTTTTGTTGTTGCTGTTGTTATGTGCCAAGGAGTCGGTTCCGACTCACAGCGACCCAGTACAGGGTTTCCGAGGCTGTAAATCTTCACGGGAGCAGAAAAGCATCATCTGTTGCCTGTGGAACAGGTGGTAGTTTCAAACTGCTGATCGTGAGATTAGCAGCCCAATTCATAACCACTACACTATCAGAGCTCCTCTTGTATGAAGTAGACCCAAGAAATACTTCTTTATGGCAAAGATGTAAAAAAGAATTAGTTCAAAGAGTTTTGGAGTCAGCCTTATCTAAAGTTTCCCAGACAAAGACTTTTGGTTTAACAAGCTGTTTTAGGGAAATAAAGTCCTAGTACCAAGATATGTCTCAAAAACTACAGAAACAAATGATTAAGGCTGTTTAAATATCCATGAGTGATGTTTTACAATCCCACATGGTCGATATGTGACTATGATTGAAAACCTCCATAATTAGTTTCCAAATCAATCACTTTAAGCCTCTATACACAAATATTTAATGGAAGTCAATTTCCTACCCCTAGCCCATCCTGCTTGTGACCTCAATCAAATATTAACAAATCAAACAGCTGTATTACATTTTCTTAGTTTCCTGAACAATATCAATCTTTGTTTGAATTTCTATAGTTGGAAAACTCAGTTCTCACATATGTGCTTGGTGTCTTCCTGAATTCAAATGCACCTTTTCCCCATGAATAAATAATCTTAGTCTTATTTTAAGGACTGATTAGGAAGTATTTGTTTTTGAGTTTTCATTACAACATAACTAAAATGATCTATTAAATGAACAAAAACCCTAAGATAGGTGGCAATGACTTCAGGATCAGGTATTAGTTTATTGAGAAAATTGCTATTGCAGGCTAGAAAAGCAGCTATCCATATTTTATAGTTGTTATGCATTTGTTAAAACTTGCCTGCTGTCTTAATTATCTAATTATCTAAGAGAAATACCACAAGTGCAAGGCTGTAACAAACAGAAATGTATCCTTTCAACCTATGAAGCAAGAAATCCAAAATCAGACTATGGGCTCTGGGGAAAGGTCCTTGTCTCCTGTGAGCCTGTGTGGGTCTAGCACTCCTTGGAGCTCTCCAGGTGTCTTGGCATCAATCGTTCCCTGGATCTGAGAACCACAGGCCCAAAGGACATACTCCACTCCTGGTTCTTATTTCTTAGTGGTAGTAGGCCTCCCTTTCTCTGCTCGCTTCTCCCTCCTCCTTTCATATCTCAATACACATTAACTCAAACACAGCCTAATTCTGTACCTCATGTGAACGCATTAATATCATAGCTGTGAGGATTTACTACATATAGGATAAAATCATCAGATCAGAACTGATTGCATCAGATCCCATCATGGGAATGACTACATCATATTAAATCTCATCAAAGAGGTGATAACTACATCTTCATTGCTAAACCGCAGAGAATCCTGGCCCAGTCAAATTGACACAAAAATTTAGATATCACATCTGAAATAGCTGTGAAGGGATAAATAGGTTTACTGAATCTTAGGTTTTAGGTGAAGAGCCAGGGAAACAGTATGTTGGTAGCATGTTCTGGATGCCATTGTTTATATTTGAAAAGATGCTAAAAAGAGGACATGCTAAACAGTAATTACCAGCTTGTAAGAAGTCCTGGTATGGCTCTGTGGGTTCATGTACCAGACTGTAAAGCTGTTTGAACTTCAAGGTTAGTGGTTCAAGCTCACCAGCTGTACTTTGGAAACCCTATACAGGGTCACTATGGGTTGGAATAGACTCAGTGGCACTTAACAACAAGAAGGAGAATTTGAATACAAGTATACAGAGTATACAGAGCTCCCCTAATTGTGGAATTTGCATAGTTGAAGTATGAAACATATTTTCATCTCTAACTCATTAAAATATAAAATTCAAAAATGCTGAACATTAGCAAACATTTGTTACTCAGATGATTTTTCAGTTTTATCATGAAGTTGTTTGAGTTGAAAAGGACTTGCGTTTTGTTAAAAAACAAAACAACAAAACACATATCTAAGGATGTGGTCACCATACTTATTGATCGAAACTCTAAAATATCCAACGTGGTTCCTAGGTAATTCTTTCAACTAGACAAAATATTTGATGACAGAAAGATTAAATGCGGGTCCACATTAACAAAGAGCTCATATGTCTACGTGTATTTTCCCTTTTTTCTAATTAAATAATCTATTTTGAGATAAATGTAGATTCACAGGCAGTATTGAGAATTTGGTTACCCTTTGTCCACTTTCTCCTAATGTTAAATCATTCAAAACAAGCATTTTTACTTAAATAATTTCTCAGCTTTATCATTAAGTTGCACAGTATCACAAGTAGGAAATTGACATTAATGGAATACAGAAAAAAATCCCTTAACCATACCATTCATTTTGTTTCCTTTTAATAGTCAGACACACAATTCCCCATCCTCCATCATTAGGAGGTCAAAACCACTGATTTCTTCTTCATTCTATGACCTTGTTATTTCAAGAATGTTATACAAATGGGATCATTCAATTTATAATATTTTGAGATTAGCTTTTGCCTTCAAACTGTAAGTTCTGAAACATTACCACTAAGATTGAAGACAATGGATTTATTTGTTCATCTACTCTTATTTTGTGGCCATCTAAATGAATATGACATTGAAACTTATCATTTTCATTATCTTCAGTTTTTTATTACTTTATTTTATTTACTAGATTTTATTTTAGTTTTGATTTTCCCAAATTATTCTTTATTCAAATTACTCAAAATCTTAAAGCTGAAGAAAATGAAAACAAATCTACAAGAGCCAAAATATGATCTTGAATTTATCCCTCCTGAATTTAGAGATCATCTGAAGAACAGATTTGATGAATTAAACACTAAAGACCGAAGAGCAGA
>NW_006408527.1:32088320-32094281 GCF_000296735.1 Chrysochloris asiatica | reverse complement strand
AAAAGAGGAAGACCCCCAATGAGATGGATCAGCCAGGTGGCATCATTGATGGACTCAAGTGTGGCAGCGGTAGTGAGGTTGGCCCAGGATCTGACATTGTTTCGTTCTGCTGTGCATGGGGTCGCTATAAGTCGGTTCCGACTTGATGGCACCTGACAACAACAACAACAACAACTCAAAATCTAATGTTGTATTTCCTCATTTTAAATTATTTTTTTGTGTGCTGGGTTTCTTCTCAGTTAATAATTTCATTAAAATTTGGATTCATTAAAGAAACATTTTGTTAATTATTACTATGTGTAGGAATATCATAGGTCATAAAAATACATGATAAATAAAGGAAGGAGTCACAGTCTTAGATACCGTCCTGCCTGGCCAGGCACCCAAAGTATCTTTATTTGTCACATGTCCTTGGTTAGGGTTCTTCATAGAACATTTAATATATCTGTCACAAGCATTGTAGGCTTTGCATAGTTGACTCATTTGGGGTATTTATTATTCTTTTAATTATTATTTTATTAGTTGTATCTTCACAGATTATCCTGTGCGCTCTGGTAGCATAGTGGTTACGAATCAGGCTGCGAACCACAAGGTCAGCAGTTCGAAACTACCAGCCGTTCTGCGGGAGAAAGATGAGGCTTTCTGCTCCCGTAAAGATTTACAGCCTCAGAAACCCTGTACAGAGTCACTATGAGTCGGAAACGACTCTACGGCACACAACAACAACAAATAGCATAGTGTTTACAAATCAGGTTGCTAACCCTAAAGTCAGAAGTTAGAAACTACCAGCTGTTCCGCGGGAGAAAGATGAGGCTTTCTGCTCCCGTAAAGATTTACAGCCTCAGAAACCCTGTACAGAGTCACTATGAGTCGGAAACGACTCTACGGCACACAACAACAACAAATAGCATAGTGTTTACAAATCAGGTTGCTAACCCTAAAGTCAGAAGTTAGAAACTACCAGCTGTTCCGCGGGAGAAAGATGAGGCTTTCTGCTCACATAAAGACCTACAGCCTTGGAAACCCTGTACAGGGTCGCTATGGGTCAGATTCAACTTGACAGCACTTAACAACAACAACAAAGATGACTTGATCTGAAGTCTCAAAAGTGTAATTTTTCTAAAAGTAAAACCTTTGTTTTTTGTTGTTGTTGACAGGTGCCATCGATCCGGAACCGACTCATAACAACCTCATGCACAGCAGAACGAAACAATGTCCGATCCTGGACCAACCTCACTACCGCTGCCACATTTGACACCATCAATGATGCCACCTGGCTGATCCATCTCGTTGGGGGTCTTCCTCTTTTTCTCTGACCCTCCACCCTACCCAGCATGACATCCTTCTCCAGCGACTGTTCTCTCCGGACAATGTGTCCAAAGTATGAGAGACGAAGCTTAGCCATCTTGGCCTCCAAGGGGAACTCTGGTTGCACTTCTTCCAAAACAGATCTATTGGTTCTTTTGGCAGTCCATGGCACCCTGAGTATTCTCCTCCAACACCACAACTCAAAGGCATCAATTCTTCTAAGATCTTCCTTATTCACTGTCCAGCTTTCGCATCCATATGAGGTTATTGAAAATACCATGGCTTAGGTCAGGCGCACCTTAGTCCTCAAGCTGACATCTCTGCTCTTCAATACTTTAAAAAGTTCCTGTGCAACAGATTTGCCCAATGCAATACGTCGTCTGATCTCTTGACTGCTGCTTCCGCGAGTGTTGATAGTTGATCCAAGAAGAATGAAGTCCTTGACAACCTCAATCTCTTCTCCATTGATAAGAATGCTGTTTATTGGTCCAGTGGTGAGGATTTTTGTTTTCTTTACATTGAGTTGTAATCCATACGTAAGACTGTGCTCTTTGATCTTCATCAGTAAATATTTTAAGTCCTCTTCACTTTGAGCAAGCAAGGTTGTATCATCTGCATATCGCAGGTTGTTAATAAATCTTCCTCCAATCCTGACACCACGTTTTTCTTCATAGAACCCAGCTTCTCATATTATTTGCTCAGCATACATATTGATCAAGAATGGTGAAAGAACACAACCCTGTCACACGCCATATTGTTCTAATCCTTTATTTGTTGTTGTTGTTAAGTGCTGTCGAGTCGGTTCCGACCCATAGCGACCCTGAATAGGGTTTCCGAGTCTGTAAATCCTTATGGGAGCAGAAAACCTCATCTTTCTCCCGCAGAGCAGCTGGTAGTTTTGAACTGCTGACCTTGTGGTTCACAGCCCAATTTGTAACTACTACGCTACCAGAGCTCCTTTCTAGTGGTCAGTATATTTAATACTCACAGTAACTCTGAAAGTACAAATTAATATCATTTGTAGTAGTAGTAGCAGTATTTATAGTAGCATATGGATTTCACAGTAGAGACTATGCTGAAGGGAATGCCATTTCTGTAGGTAAATATGTATACCAATTTGTAGATACACCATGTTCTTTACTGGAGATTCAAGTGCCCCTTTGCCTAAAAATTTTATTGAAATCATACACCCTAATTGAAAAGAGAATCCCATTAGGTATTTATATGAGCTTTCATAAGATGTTAAAGAGGAGTTTGTACATCTATAAACTTTTTTGTGAGATACTTTTAGGTTTTCTCTTGACTTGTAGTGATGTGGGAAGATACAAGTCATAACATCTTGTCATGATTGTCTTCCATGAGTAAAAATTGCCCTGCGAAAATTATATTTATTTTCCTTCTCAATGGGGACACTTACTGAATTAGTCTCAGCATACTCTGAGGTAAAGACTGCAGAGTGATTCAACTTATTTCCAAATTTCCCTGGAATTAGATGTTTGCATGCAAAGACATGTCTGATATTCTCGTACCAATGGAACTTAAATTCAGCCACACCCTCTATTTCCTACTGAGTCACATATGTCACATAAGCTTCCTTTTCTCCAATTAAACAAGCTTCCTGATGCTAGTTGTGAACTTTCTGAGCAAATGCTGAATCATTATGTTGTGCATTCAAATTTCCTGCTTTCCATTTGGAATTCTGTCTTAAAAGAGTACAGATTCTCTTACGGATAGAACCAACCTATAATTATTCAAGCAATTTCTTCTCTATCATCCAAAGATATATTTTTTTAATCACCACCTTGAGCACAATGGGAGTGCAATTATTCCTTCAACTGTCTTTTTGCCAACTAGAATAGGATCTCTTCAAGGCAAGAGTAATTCGAATTGATCTTAGAACTCCTAGTTCTTATTACAGCCCCTGGTGTATTATAAGTTTTCAATAAATATTTGCTTAATCTCTTCATTAGTGGATTATATAATTAAGCATAATCAAGAATATTTTAGAAATTCAAGTCCCATGAGGCAGAATACTATTCCATATATTTTGAAGGAAGTTTTAAGGAATTTTCATATGCATGTATTTGTTTTTGTATAAAATATCTTTGTTCTTAATTTCAATGTTAATGAGAATTAAACACAGATTTGTTGTATTGTTGCAAAATGCTGTCAAGTCAGTTCCAACCCATAGCGACCCTGTATAGGGTTTTCAAGGAGCAGCTGGTGAGCTTGAACCACCGACCTTGCAGTTCAAACAGCTTTGCAGTCTGGTGCATTAACCCATAGCGCCACACCAGGACTCAAAACATAGAGTAAGCGAAGTAAATTTATTCTGATGATCAAAATGTAACATGTTTAAAACATTTAGTAAATACTGACTGTTTTGAAAGTTCTTTTTTATTGAACTTGGATATGGTTCTTTTAAAAGCATCATATAATTTAAACAATCAGATAACCAAAATATTCATAAATTTTTTATGTCAATCAGTATAACTATAAATACAATGAGACTATGCTTATTTAATAGATAAAAATTAACTGTGTAAATATTGTTGAAGAATTAAAACTTGTTTAATGATTCCTATTAGAGCTCTGGTGTGGCACTGTAAGATAAGCACTGGACTGCTAACTGCAAGGCTAAGGTTCAAACCCATCAGCTACTCTTTGGAAATGGTCAGCCCGAATTTAAAAGCAAGTATCAGATTCATAAATGTTGTTTGTTAACAATAGGGATTCTACCGGTTGTCCTTCAATTGATGAATAACTAAAGATTGGATTTCAAATCATTGGAACAAATGTCACTGTTGACCCCATTACAGATGCCCTAAAACTTTGTGTTTGGCCATGTTGAAGGTCTGGGGCAAAAGTATTATTGAAGTCTTTACATATAACACATCCTTCAGTGAAATGATCTTAAGACAGACACACAATCTGGTTATGATTTCTCTGGAGACTGGCACCTAGTAGAATATTATAGACATATAAGGTACTATCCTAATAGAAGTAATCCTGGCGGCCCATTTAGCACTTGACTTCTAATGAAAAGTTCAGCAGTACAAACCCATCAGTCACTCCACAGGAGAAATATATGCTAATTTGCTACCATAAAGATTACAGACTTGGGAATCTTATTGTAAAACAGTTAAAATCTGTCCTATAGAGTTACACTGAGTTAGTATCCACTCTATGGAAATAGTATGTGTTCTGTTTTTTGTGCTAATGTCAACGTAATAAGAGACATGACAACCTTGAAATCTAAAAGTAAGAAAGATTGACTACTGGCTCATTATAATTTGTCATGTGGTATTTGATATCAGATATCAATATCTGCTATAAAAACAAAGAAATACAAAAATTGTATGAAATACAGGTTATTGTTGTTGTGATGGAGGAAGCATATGAGACTTTGCTCTAACTGCTTAGCAGAGTGTTAACAATTCTGTACCATACCTTCACTTTTTAAAAATAGTAATGAAAAACTAAAATTGAAGGCAAGATCTTCTATTATAAATTTGGTTATGTGTTACCCTAAATGTTCAGGAGCCTTTTGCAATTTTACAAAGAGGGAATTTTATGCAAGTTAAGATATATTTGGAGTCCTGGCTTGGCACTGCGAGTTAATGCTCTGGACTGCAGTCATTTTGAATCACAAGGTTGGCAGTTCAAGCTCACCTGTTGCTTCTTGGAAACCCTATACAAGGTTGCTATGGGTCAGGACCAACTCAATGGCACTTAACAGCAAATAACAACTAAGATATATTTTAGCATGTTTGAAAGTTAAACTTGTTTTCATATATCAGAAGATCAAAAAATGTTATTTTTTCCTATGCTATTAATAGTATGCTTAATATACAGATTGAAATGTGTAGCTATCAAATAAACCTTAAAAAGTACATTAACTCAAAAAAGTACATTTAACTCATTAAAATATTTTAACTCATTAATAATATAAATTAATTTATGATTTCATCAAAGGAAATATTAATATTTCTCTGTATTAATTTTATTCAATACATCTTGTTTCCCTTTTGTGGTTCTACTGGGAAAGGAATAAAATATATTGTTCCATATTCATCTACCTACAAAATAATTTTTATGCAAGAAAGAAAGTCATTTTCAAAATACATGAGATGATTTTAAAACTGTTATATTCTTAAGCAGTGAAGCTAGGACTAAATGGGGATATGATTCCAAATTTCATTTATGTTCATAATAACATTTTCTTTATAAGATTATTATGTATCTTAACAAGTATCTGATTAATTTACAGTAATTGATATGATAGATGAGATTTTGATGTAACGAATTAACTTAGAGGGAGCTCTTGTAGAGTAATGGTTACCAGTAAGGCTGCTAGCTTCAAAGTCAGCAGTTCGAAACTACCAGCCATACCACAGGAGAAAGATTAGGCTTTCTGCTCCCATAAAGATTTACAGCCATGGAAACCCTGTACTGGGTCACTATGAGTCGGAACTGACTCCATAGCACACAACCAAAAACAACATTTAATTTAGGGTACGATATTTGTTAATGTACCAGACTGCAAAGCCGTTTGAACTACAAGGTCGGCGGTTCAAAGTCACCAGCTTCTCCTTGGAAACCCTATACAGGATCGCTATGGGTCGGAACCGACTTGACAGCACTTAACAACAA
>NW_006408527.1:32073878-32087907 GCF_000296735.1 Chrysochloris asiatica | reverse complement strand
TCATAGTGACCCTTATATGGTTTCCAAGGAGTGGCTGGGGTATTTTTAAAATTTGTAATTCAAACAGACCTGGAGGTCCAATGCTTATCCTAAGTAGTAAAGTTAAACTAAGTGCTTTAAGCTGTGACTGTGGAGGAGGAGTAGAGGAGCAGCAGCAGCGGAGCCAAGCGCCAGAGCAATGGACTTCCTAGCCCACAGAGCAAGTAAAGTTGAGCCACTTTGGGCAGAAGACTTGTTTGTGAAGAGGGATGCTTTCAGGCACAAAAGCAGGGAAACTAGGTTTGTTGACTCATAGAGCTACAGTCAGTGAATTCAGGCTGAGGACATTTATCAGCAGCACGTGATACTGTGGGTTAATGCGCTAATGGGTTAATGCGCTAGACTGCAAGGTCTGTTTGAACTGTAAACTCGGGAGTTCAAGCTCACCAGCTACTTCTTGAAAACCATATACAGGGTTGCTAAGAGTTGGAAGTGACTGATGGCCTTTAACAACAACAATAACAACAAAAGAGCTTGGTAATACTAGCCTGGCAGAGAGAGACATGCCTGTGGGCACAGCTGAGGAGAGGCTATCCTGACTGGATGACCTGTGTTCTGAACATTTCAGAGTATAAATTGTAATGTGTTAACTTCCTGTGGAGCTGTGGGTTAATGCACCAGACTGCAAAGCTGTTTGAACTACAAGGTCGGTGGTTCAAGCTCACTAGTCACTCCTTGGAAACCCTATACAAGGTCGCTATGGGTCGGAACCAACTCGACAGCACTTAACAACAACAACTTCCCTAATAAACCCCATAATTGTGGAAATAGTATCTGAATCATGTGTGGCCAATGCAATGAATTATCCTACCCAGATGAGAAATATAGTGTTATGGGAAGAATGGTAGGTGCCACATTTTTTTTTTTTTTTTTTACAGTTTTAAATATGGCCCAATAAAAAATAGGTATTTTGCAAATATTTTTATATAATCTGTAGCTTGAACCATATCTTTCACAGGTCCTGAAATTTAATTTTTTTTAAAAAATACAATTTACTTTTTTTCTTTCTTTCTTCCTTGTGGATCATGCTTTTGGTGGTGTATATTTAAAAATTCATTCCCACTTCTGAGCCCATGAACAAGGACATACCCACAGAGGACTAGAGCTCAGAGTGAAGCATCCAGCTGATATAAAGTAAGAGGAGATGCACAAGAATGGCCAAACTTGCAGATAGCACCCTTTTGACCTAGCCTTGATGGCTTGATGATCAGAACTCGACTAGAGGAAGACAAAGGAAACAAGTGTAAATTGCTACAATTTGATGAACCTGACCTATACTTATGGATGTAGTAGCTCAAAATACCAACTGAGATGAAAGGAGTCTTCACATCAAGTTCAATCCTATCCCATCTGAATACAAGGTAGATAGGGATGGGCAACTTAGACACTGGCTACCTAAAATGAGGTGGCAATAAAGTTACAAAGTGTCTGGCTTACACGTTTTCAAGAGAGACTTGAGTTTCGGGGGGGGGGGCATAGAACCCCCACCGAATAGTTTCTATCTTGTCTAGATGGGTCTGGTGAAAAGAGATGGGGATAAGATTCTTATGATTCAATAGTGAGTAATTGTTAACATTTAATTGTGGCTGTCACAATTGTAAAGGAAGATGTTTTGTAACTAAAAAGGGTGGAGCAGTTAATCTTACAGTCCAGGAACAGAGGACCTTAGGACCATCAAAAGAAAGGAGCACGAGTGGAATGTGGGGCCCTATCCAATGAGGCAGTGACACCAGAGATGGAGGCAGAGATGAGGACATGAAAAAATAGAGCAGCTGAGGATTCTAGATTCATGGAAAGAGAAAGCCTGAGTGTTGGCAGTCAGGAGCCAGGCTTATAGAATGTTCCCTTTGGTTATTTAAATGATTATATATTCCTGAGTGTTTTTGTGTACACCCTACCTCCCTCCATGCCTCTCCCTGCCCCCTGCAAAAAAAACAAAACAAAACAAAAAAACAAAACACAGAGGAAATGGAAGCAAATACTGTTGAATGATGAGGCATGGAGGAAATTGTAATCACTGCAATGAAATGATGACAGTAAAACCAATGTTCTCCCATGTAAAGTATCACTCATTTCACAATAAAAACTTAAAAAAGAAAACAATAAAAAAATCTCATTTCCAAACACAAGGTCATTGAGATTTCCTGGAATGCTTTCTTCTAGAAATTTTATATTGTTGTTAAGTATCCTCAAGTTGGTTCTGACTCATAATGACACTTTTAGGGTTTCCAAGTAGCAGCTGGTACATTTGAAATGCCTACTTGTGGTTCAAAGTCTAGTACTGATCCTACTGAACCTTTCTGTTTAGAGGTATGATATATTTCAGGGGAAAATGAGGCTTTCTGCTCCCATAAAGATATGCAGCCTCAGAAAACCTTCATAGGGTCGCTATATGTTAGCATCAGCATGATGAAAGTAGGTTTGGTGGGCATATGTCCATTATAGATTAATTTTCATTTAGAGATTTTAGGTTCATTTTTGTTTTGTTTTGTTTTTCCAAATGGATATCCAATAGTTCTATCAATCAATCATTCCAAAAGCATGGTTCTTGAAAAGATCTTACTTTTTCCTTTCAAATGTTTTACTTTCTTTTTGAAAAATGAGCTGAATATATTTGTGATGTCTGTTCTGTACTTCCTAAAATGTTAAAAACAAAGACAGCACTTTGAAGACTAAGGGGCACCTGACCTAAGCTGTGGCATTTTCAAACATATCATATATATGGGAAATCTGGACAATAAATAAAGAAGACAGAAACAGAATTAATGCTTTTGAATTATGATGTTGGCAAGGAAGATTAAATATTGCCAGATAAAGAGCAAATATGCCTTAGAAAAACTATAGTCAGAATGTTTCTTGGAAAGGAGAATAGTGAAATTTAATCTTCACACATTTTGGATATGTTTTTTGTTGCTGTTAGGTACCATTGAGTCAGTATCCACTCATAGGGACCTCTTTGCACTATAGAATGAAGCACTGTCCTATCCTGGGCCAACCTCACAGTCACTGCTACATTTGAGCCCATTGATGTTGCCACTGTGCCAATCCATCTTGTTGGGGGTCTTTGTCTTTTTCTCTGACCTTCCACTTTACCAAACATGATATCATTCTCCAGTTTCTAGGAGGGACCGATCCCTGTGTGGCACTGTAGGATCAGAACTGGGCTACAAACTACAAAGTTGGTAATTCACACCAATCAGCTGCTCTTCAGGAAATGACTCAATGGCAATTAACAACAACAATACTGGGAGAAGGAAATGGTTGGTAAAATTAAGGGTAGGTGAAACCAAATGGATTGACACAATTTCTGCAAATAGATTGACACAATTTCTGCAACAATGGGCTAAAAATAGCAACAATTGTAGGATGGCTCAAGACCAGACAGTATTTTGTTCCATTATACATAGAATTGTTATAAATTGGAACCTACTTGACATACGAAAACAACATTCTGGATTTAAGTAGCCCCGATGGTACAATAGTTAAGAATTTAGCTACAAATTAAAAGTGGGTGGTTCAAACCCACTAGTGACTCTGCAGGAAAAGAAGACAAAGCAATCTGCTCTTGTAAAGATCACTGTTGTTGTTAAATGCAGCCACCTCGGTTCCAATTTATAGCAACCATGTATAGAGTTTTCAAGACTGTAAATCTTCATGGTAGTAGAAAATTTCATCTTTTTCCTATGGAATAGTTGGTGGGCTTGAACTGTTGACCTTGTGGTTTGAAGTCCAGTGCTTATTATATGGATCCATAGTCCTCCCTTGTAAAGATTACACTTTAGGAAACTCTAGAGGGAAGCTCTATTCTATCTCCTAGTGTCAGTATGTGTTGGAATTTACTCAACCCACAAAGCAAAAACAACAGCAAAAAGGAAAATAAATTAAATTATATTATTCCATCTTATCAGAAGAAAAAAAATTCATCTCTTTATTTTTAATCTACGTGAGACTTTGTATTTAACATGGATGTCTTGTTGTTGTTAAGTGCTGTCAAGTCAGTTCCAACCCATGTTGTTGTTGTTTATTATTAGGTGGCATCGAGTCGGTACCAACTCATAGCGACCTTATGCACAGCAGAACAAAACAATGATCGATCGTGGGCCAACCTCACTATTGTTGTCACACTTGAGTCCATCGATGCTGCTACTTGGCCAATCCATATCTTTGAGGGTCTTCCTATTTTTCTTTGATCCTCCACCTTACCAAACATGATATATTTCTCCAGCGACTGGTCCCTCCTGACAATATGCCAGAAGTATGAGAGACGAAGTTTGGCCATTTTGGCCTCCAAGGAGTACTCTGGCTGCACTTCTTGCAACATAGGTCTTTTGATTCTTTTGGCAGCCCATGGTACTTTCAATATTCTCCTCTAACACCGTAACTCAAAAACATCAATTCTTCTATGGTCTTCCTTATTTACTGTACAGCTTTCATATGCATATGAGGTTATTGAAAATACCATGGCTTGGGTCAGATGCACCTTAGTCTTCAAGCTGACATCTTTGGTCTTCAACACTTTAAAAAGGTCTGGTACAGCAGATTTGTCTAAAGCAATATGTCATTTGATTTCTTGACTGCTATTTCCATGAGTGTTGATAGTTGATCCAAGGAGAATGAAGTCCATGACAAATTCAGTCTTTTCTCTCTTGATAAGAATAGCAACCCCATACAGGGTTTCTGAGGAACAGCTAGTCAGTTTAAACTACCGATCTTGTGATTCAAACCGACCTTGTGATAGAGCATTTATGCTACAACACCAAACCAGGACTCTGGTTGTCTTGTAAACCTTACATCATTAGATATTATTTTTCTAATTACTTTGAATATTATTATCTACCAGTTATAGTTTTAGAAATTTTATATAAAATTAATTATTGATATATAAGCACAGTGGATATGTAGGATAAGCACTGCATTGCAAACTTCAAGGAAGGTGTTTCTATTACATCAACAGCTCATGGGAGAAAGATGAGGATTTCTGCTCCTAGAGAAATTTATAGCTTCCAAAATACTATACAGGGTCACTATGAGTCACAATTAACTCAATGGTACTTAACAACAACAACTTCTTCACAAATATCTTTTTTTAAAAAAATAACATAAAAGGTAATTATATAGGTGGACCTTGCCAGATGGAATAGACAGCCTGTATCTGTGGGAAGAGACAATGGAGAAGCTCAGTATAATTTGGATAAACAAGGCCAGTGTCTGACAGTGGAAAAGACTATCAATTGCTTATATGCAAGTTCCAATTGAAGCTGAAAAAAATTAAAACAAATCCAGAAGAACCTAAATATAACTGTGAATATATCCCATCTGAATTTAGAAACCATCTCATTAACAATATTTGATGCATTAGGCACTAGGTACCAAAGAGGAATTGTGAAATTACACCAAGAACATCTTCATGTTCATCTTCATACATGAAGAAAGCCAAAAGTGAGTTTAAAAACACAGAAAAAAAAGGAAAAACCAAAGCGGATATCAGAAGAGACTCTAAAACTTGCTCTTAGATAAAGTAAAAGATCTGTACAGTAAATTTCAAAGTGTAGCTCCAGAAGATAAAGGATTATAAAGAAATATGAAGACTTGAAGTTAGAAAACCTAAAGGGAGTATGCTATGAATAGCTCAACCTAAAAAAAAAAAGATAAAATTTGAGCATCTACTTGCAATATTTAAATATTCTATGAGAAAAATATTCAATGATGAAACCATTGTATTTTCAATAATCTCATAGGCATGGGAAAGCAGGACAATTACCAAGGAAGACTAAAGACAAATTGATGCACTTGAAATATGGTGTTGGATAAAAACTAATGAAAGTAACATAGACTAACAGAGAAACAAACAAGTCTGTACTGGAGGAAGTACAGTCAAAATGCTTCTTAGAAGCAAGGTTGGAAAGATTTTGTCTCCTATCCTTTGGACATGTTATCAAGAGGGATCGGTTCCTGGAGAAGAAGCGCAGTGAAAATAAGAAACATCTTGAATGTGTTGGACCATCACAATGGCTTCAAAATTGGGCTCAAACAAAACAGCTGTTGAGGATGGCACAGGACCAGGTAGGTAGTATTTTGTTTTGTTGTAGATAGGGTCGCTATAAGTCATAGCTGACTTGACAACACATAACACAACATATCCAATCAAAACACTGTCTTCTGAGAAGATGCAATGGGTCCGATTAATTCAAGGTAGAGAGGTCAGCTCACAAGGTTTCCAAAGGGTTAATCTTATTTATTTATTTATTTATTTTCCAGAAGACACTGTATGACTATGCATCCTTGTTAGGGAGAATTGTAAGAAAATTGAAAATTGCATGGGTGAGGAAAAGGCCAGGAACACTGCACCAGGTAATTTTATTTTATTTTTCCAACTGGACAATGCACCAACTGATTTGCACATTATAGTGAGAGCTGTCCTGTGACAATTTTATTGGAAACATTTTCCAACTCAGCCTACAGCTCTAATGTTGCCCAGCAGACTTCATTTTGTTCTAAACACTCAAAGGATATTTAAAATGAACATAATTTGAGTATTTAGAGGAATTCAGAACTGCTGTATTGACATGAGATAAATCAAACAGCACAAAATTTTTCTTGGAAGGGTTAGAGAGGTGAAAAACCACCTTCAGAAATGGATACACCTAGATGAATGATACGTGCTGAAACAATAGCTTCACCTTTTAGTAATTTTGTTTATTAAAAGTTTCCATGATTTTATAGCAATACTTTTGACTTACTCTCATATTTATAAATCGAATCATATAATGTGCAAATGCCATTGCAAATAGAGTGTCTGTTTCATTTTAGTAGTATTTATTTTGATATTTATAAAGAGCTAACTAAAGAAAATAATAACAAAAGATAATTTCATGATTATGCAGCCTTTTTATGTACTATTTCCTAAAAATTTTCAAGAAAACCAGGCTGCTGATTTTTCTTTCCTTTTAGGTTATGATCTCATTACTAAGACCATCTGCTGATGGTATGATTGAAATTCTGAATCTACGTGGAATCACTTCATCCGTTTTATCCTTTGATACAAATCTCTTGACAATCATGGACATTATACTAAGAAAAAAGCTTAGAAGTTCAATTTAGTACTATATTGTTCACATTTCATTGCTGTTCTACATAAATTGAAAAAAAAATGCTACTACACCTATCTTCACCTAAGCATTAAAATTTGTACTCAAATTTTTTTGGTTTATGAGTTATTTTTTTCTATGTATTTGATGAAGCAAGAATAACAGATGAAATCATGCTTGTTAAATTTTGGTGTGAAATAATGCTTAATCTCTTTTATTGAGTTAAAGCCTCAACATTTTGCAGTTTACATTTTCCTTGTCATTCTATCAATGTGCTATTAATTTGCAATTTAGCTTTTATTTTTTTCATCACTCCTCTTCTATAAGAATAGTATTCAAAATAGGAATTTAGTGTTGCATTAAAGAAAATTGATTTCATGAGAAACAATTTTATTGCATATATTAAAATACCAAAATATACTGAAGATGTAATTGAGAATAAAAAGCAGCAGTTTACACTTACATGAGGGTAAGTTGCATTCTAGTTCATACATGCATGGGTTTATTTCAATCAAACCCTGTTTAAACTTGTTTCTGTGTTCAGTGCACCTCAGAATACAGAAAATAAAAATGCTAACAACTGGACCAATAAATAACATCATGATAAATGAAGAAAATCTTGAAGTTGCCAACAACTTTATTGTGCATGAGTCTAAAATCAACCCTTATGGAAGCAGCAGCCATGAAATCATATGATATATTGTATTAGTTGGAGTTATGGTATGATTCTGTTAAGATAAGCACTGGACCATAAGGTCAGTTTGAACCACAAAGTCAGTGGTTCAAACGCACCAACTTCTCCTCAGAAATCTTATACTTAATGGCACTTAACAACAACAATGCATATGTCATATCTGCTTTAAAGTGTTCAAGAGCAAAGATATCAGCTTGAGGACTAAGGTATGCCTGACCAAAAATGGTATTTTCAATCTCCTCATATGTATGTGAAAGTTGGACAATGAACAAGGAAGACCATAGAAGATTTGATGTACTTGAATTGTGATGATGGATAAGAATAATAAAAGTACCATGGACTGTCAAAAGAACAAATAAACCTGTGTTGGAAGAAGTATAGCCATAATGATCCTCAGCATCCAGCATGTTGAAAATGTGTCTGTCATGCTCAGACATGTTATTAGGAGGATGTGGTAACTGGAAAAAGACATCATGATTTGTAAAGTGGAGGGTCAATGGAAAAAATGAAGACACTCAAAGAGATGGATTGACACAGTAATAGTGACAATAGGCACAAATGTAACAATGGCACAGGACAGGGCAGTGTTTTGTTCTTCTGTACATGGATGGGGTCACTATAATTCACAACCAACTTAAAGGCAACTAACAATAAACAATAACATATATCTGTGCTAACTGGCCAATGAACAAAGAAAGCCACAGAAGAAATGCTGCCTTTGAATTGTAGTGTTATTAAAGAATATTAAAAATATAATGAACTACCAGAAGACCAGGTCTATCTTGGAAGAAGTACATTCAGAATGCTTCGTTGAAGTAAGTGTGGCAAGAATTTGTCTCACATACTTTGGATATGGTATCAGGAGGATACCTATAGAAGGATATCATGCTTGATAAATCTTCTGTCTGTATAAACTTGGAAGACTCTAAAAGAAATGGGTTGTCACAGTAGTTACAACAATAGTCTCAAATATAACAATTCTGAGGATGATACATGATTGAACAGTATTTCATTCTGTTATACACTGACTATGTCACTAAGAGTTGGAAAGAACACAGTGATACCTCAAAATAAATTAAAAAAACATCAGTAAGTCCTCAAATTTAAGCCAAGAGAGATATAGCCACCAACTGACAAATGAAAAAAAGAAAAGAAAAGAAAAACAAAATGTGGTTAAAATCTAGATAGCAGTGGAAGAAGACCATAGAATTGCCTCTTTTGTGATAGCAACTGAAGTTGGGACCTTACATGGTTTGACATTTTCAATTTTCAGAGAAGATATTGGCCTTAGCAAGATTTTAGGTGAATGAGTGCCAAAAGCATTGCAGAAAGTTCAGCTAGTTCAAAGAAATAATCTTTCAATCAATCTTAAGCAAGATTGAAGCTAATGAAAGATAATTTATGGAGTACATCATGACCAAAGATGAGTCTTGGATTTACCAATATGTCTCGGCTTTTATATTGCTTCTGCTTTTGAACAAACTTTTTTTCCTGGAGGAGGGAGCTTTTTCTCCCTAAGTTACTCAGGAAGAGGCAGCAATCGTGGCCATATAGTCAAGCTTCAAACATACCCCATAATATTCTACCATTGAGACAAGAGCCAGTAAGAGCTACTAGGCATTACATGTGAAAAGGGAAGCCTACCTCCTGATCATATCCACCAGGAGATACACAGTAAGCTTAATAACACAGCAACAAACATCTATTTAAGCATTAAAAAACCACCTCACTACTAAAGAAGACCAAAAAAACACAACAAAATATATCAAAACATGTCCAAAAACAGAAAAAAATAACTGAGACAAATGAGCTGGGAATAGACAAAAACTTTCCAGAAAAGGAAGAGCAAGCTTTGGAATTGCCTGAGAAGGAATTCAGAAGAATGAGATGGAAACAAATTCAAATGCTCAAAAAAAAAAGGTAGAGGAAAATAAGGAAGAAGTAAGGAAAGTACTACAAGAGCAATCAAACAAGATTGATACAGCATTGAAAACAATTCAAAACCTGATAAAAGAGGTCTAGATAATTAATAATAAAATATCAGAAATGGAAAATACACTGAAAGGGGAAAGGAGCAAATGAAGAGAAGGAAGCCAGAACCAGTGAGCTGGAAGACAAATCTCTCAATACTGCTAAGATAGAAGAACAAGCAGAAAAAGAATAAAAACATCTGAAGAGAGTCTAAGATTCATGCTGGATAGCATGAAGAGTAATAACTTAAGTATTATTGGCATTCTAGAACAGAGGAGATACAAGTACACAGAGGAGATAGTTGAAGAGCTTCTGGGAGAAAATTTCCCTAATATCTTGAAAGATGAGAACATAAGCATTCAAGAAGCCAAATGTACCCCAGGAAGGACAGACCCCAAAAGAAAATCACCAAGACATATTGTAATCAAGCTGTCCAAATTCAGACAAGAAGAGAAACCTAAAAGAAGCCAGGGAAAAAGAGAAGTGTTACTTACAAAGGCAAGCAAATCAGATTAAGCTCTGACTTCTCAGCAGAAACCATGAAGGTAAGAAGGCAATGGAGAGACATATATAAAACCCTAAAAGAAAAAAAACTGCCAACCAAAAATTGTCTATCCAACACAACTCTCAATCAAATATGATGGTGCAATCAAAACATTCCAGGATAAACAGAAACTAAGATATTTTGTCAAAGCCAATCCAGCACTTCAAAACATCCTAAAGGGAGTTCTTTGGACTGAAAACCAACAAGAACAGACAACAACCAGAGATTGATAGGCGTGGCAACACTACCTGAAACTCAGAAGACAGATAGCAGAGTCTAGAACGGAACAAAATTACAATGAATTCAAAGGAGCTGGCAGGTCATCTGAAGATAAAAATAATAACAATGTCAAAGAAGGGAAAAATATAGGAAGAGAGATCCTGGTGGCGAGGAGGTCAGGTAGATTACAGAATATAATAGACTGTCTTAAATGGAGGGAAAAGTTAATAGACTACAGGGTATCTCCAAAGAAAGTTAACACTTCACAACTTACCATGAAAATGAACATACAAGCACAAAAAAGAAACATGATAACTAAGAAGAAACTGACAAGAAATAGCACAAATACAAACTCAGCATAAGAAGGCATGTAGAACAAAGGAACAAACAGTACTACAAAAATTAACATAATGGCAACAATTAATTGTTACCTATTGATAATTACATTGAATGTCAATGGATTAAATGCACCTGAAAAGAGACAGAGAGTGGCAGAATTGATAGGAAAACAAGACTCTTCAATATGCTGCCTGCAAGAGACATACGTTACACACAAAGACAAAGACAGACTAAAAGTTAAAAGATGGAAAAAAATATGCCAAGCTAACTGCAATAATAAACAAACAGGAGTGGCAATTCTAATCTATGCTAAAATAAACTTTAGACAAAAACCAGCATAAGAGATAAAGAATCTCATGATCAAAGGGTCAATTGAGCAAGACGATGTAACCATAATAAATATCTATGTTGCCAATGAAACAGTACAAAGATATATGAAGAAAACCCTACTAGAATTGAAGAAAGAAATAGAAAAATTTACAATTATAGTGGGAGATTTTAACACGCCACTTTTGAAAAGGGACAGAACAACCAGAAAGAAACTCGGCAATATTACAGAGGAACTAAACAGCACAATCAACCAACTTGACCTCATAAGTGTGTACAGAGCATTCAACCCAAAAACAGCACAATAGGCATTCTTCTCCAGTGCAAATGGAACATTTACCAGAATTGACCATATGTTAGGCCACAAAGAAAGCCTCCATAAATTTACAAGCATCAAAAAACTACAAAGCATCTTTTCAGACCACAATGCTATAAAACTAGAAATCAACAATAAGAAGACCAAGGCAATAAAGTAGAATACATGGAAAGTAAATAACACCTGCTAAAAAGTGATTGGTAAAATAAAAAGTTAAACTTGATTACACAAAGCTCCTAGAAACAAATGAGAATGAAAATACAACATACCAAAATCATTGGGACACAGCGAAAGCGGTGCTGAGAGTACAGTTTATTTAGAAAAATGTGCACATCCAAAAAGAAGAAAGAACCAAAATTAACACATTAACACAGGATCTCCTACAATTAGAAACAGACCTGCAGAAAAAACACACAGTCACTAAAAGAAAAGAAATAATAAAGATAAGAGCAGAAATAAAAGAGATAGAACACAGAAAAACTATAGAAAGAATAAACAGGACAAGAATCTGGTTCTTTGAAAAGACTAATAATATTCACAAACCATTGGCAAACTAATGAAACAAAAGAGGGAGAGGACACAAATAACTTGCATTAGAAACCACATTTTTAGAAAAACACGACCGACCTAAACTTACTCAGAGTGAAGTAGAAAACTTGAACAGACCAATAACAAAAGAAGAAATTGATAAGATCATCAAAAAACTCCCAACCAAAAGAAGTCCAGGCCCAGATGGCTTCACTGGTGAGTTCTACAAAACGTTCAGGAAAGAGCTGTCACCATTTCTACTCAAATTATTCCAGAATATAGAAGAAAACAGAAATCTTCCTAATACTTTTTATGAAGCAAACATAAACCTCATACCAAAACCAGAGTAGGACATCACTAAGAAAGAAAATTATAGACCAATATCCCTCATGAACATAGATGCAAAAATTCTCAACAAAATCCTAGCCAACAGAATCTAGCTGCACATCAAAAAAATAATACATCACAACCAAGTGGGGTTCATAAAAGGGATGCAAGAATGGTTCAATATTAGAAAAATGTCGATTGATGCAGAAAAGGCATTTGACAAAATCCAACATCCATACCTGATAAAAACACTCTACAAAGTAAGAATTGAAGGGAAATTTCTCAACAAAATCAAGAGCATATATACAAAACCAACAGCCTACATTACTCTCAATGGAGAGAACAATTCCCTCTGTGAATGAGAACTAGACAAGGATGTCCTTTGTCACCACTCCTATTCAATATTTTTTTGGAAGTATTAGCCAGAGCTATATGGCAAGATAGGGAAATTAAAGTCAATCAAATTGGAAAAGAGGAAATAAAACTCTATTTGCATATGATATGAACATATTCATAGAAACCCCCAAAGATGCAGTAAAAAAACTACTAGACCTCATTGGAAGATTCAGCAAAGTGTCAGGGTATAAGGTCAACATAAAAAAATCAGTTGGATCCCTCTATAGTAACAATGACAGTGCTGAAAATGACATTAGGAAAGCAATACCATTTTCATTTACAATAGCCACTCAAAGGATGAACTATTTAGGAATAAATGTAACCATAGAAACAAAGGCCCTATACAAAGAAAATCACAAAACACTACTACAGGAAACCAAAAGAGACATACAAAAATGGAAGAACATACCATGGTCCTGGATAGGAAGACTCAACACCGTGAAAAATTAATACTGCCCAAAGCAATTTACACATATAATGCAATCCCAATCCAGATTACAACAATATTCTTCAAAGAGATGGAAAAAAACAATTACAAACTTTACATGGGAAGGAAGGAGACCCAGGATAAGCAAAACACTGCTTAAGAAGAACAAGGTTAGAAACCTTTCACTCCCTGATTTCAAAATTTGCTACATGGCTACAGTGGTCAAAACATTCTGACACTGATACAATGAAAGACACACTGATAAATGGAACAGAATTGAGCATCCAGAAATTAAGGATTCCACATACAGCCAACTGATTTTCAACAAAGAGCTTAGGTATATTGCATGGGGAGGAGACAGTCTCTTTAACAGATGGTGCTGGCAGAACTGGAAAGAGATATGCAAAAGATTGAAAAAAGACGTTTTCCTCATTCTCTATACAAAAACCAACTCTGCATGGATTAAAAGCCTAAATGTGAATCCCAAAATTATGAAGTTCATTAATAAAATAAAATTGGGAGAAATGTGAGGGCTCTACTTCAGATCATACACAGACTACCAAACATTTAGAAAACCACACAAACAAAAGTAGACAAAATAGATGACTGGGATATTCTAAAAATAAAAAAACTTATGTGCCTCAAAAGGCTTCACCAAAAGTATAAAAAGGGAACCCAGAGAATGGAAAAAATCTTTTGCAATGACACAACAGACAAGGGACTAATTTCTAAATTATATAGGAAACTACACCACCTCTACAAGAAAAAGACAAATACCCAATTAAAAAATGGGCACAGGACATGAACAGACACT
>NW_006408527.1:32071671-32073278 GCF_000296735.1 Chrysochloris asiatica | reverse complement strand
CTCTACTTGGTATTTACCCACAAGAAATATGAGCCATAACATGAGCAGATATATGCACACCAATGTTCATAGCAGCACTATTTACAAGAGAAAAAAAAAAAAAAAATGGAGACAACCAAAATGGCCATCATACGCTACTTGGAAGAACAAGTAAGCTGTAAGTTACTGCATAACATGGATGAAACTTGAGGACATTATGTTGAGTGAAATCAGTCAGTCACAAAAGGAGAAATACTGCATAGGACCACTACTGTAAAAGACTAAGAAAAAGAACCCACTCTAGAAGGGTGAAAAATTTAAAATTATATATATATATATTTGCTGATCACCGGGATTTTGGGATGAGGGAAGGCAAGGGTGGGAGGGGAAGACAGAGCACAGGATAGGGAATAGACACAGGATAGCTTGGGTGCTGGTGTTGGAGGCAGGGGACTATACACAAGAGGGGGAGGGGAATGGAAGAACAAAGTGGATAGGAGAACAGTTAGTCAGGTTCACATGGGCTAAGTGGGACAGACGTAAATGATGATATATGCACAACCTTGGAAAAACAGGGCTCAGGGATACAGGGATTGAGGTATGGTTTGAATGCGTAAAAGAGAGGAATAATGTTAAGATGCTTGGTTGTCTTTTGAATCTTTGTTTCCCTTACCCACCATTGTAAAACAGACACTTGAGGGAGAGAGAAAGGAATAGCCAGAAACATCACAATGGAAAACTGATTGGAATACCTTAAAGGAGGCTAGACGTTGCACAGAGAAAGACGCTTCCTGTGGAGGCTTTTCATTGCATAAGACCATAGGTGGAATCCTGAAGCTCACCCAGAATCATCTGAGGTGAGAAATTTCCACTTGAAAGGACAGGTAGACCAACCTGGAGCAGCTAGAAGAACAGCAGATACTTCGTGAAAGAAGGAAAAATCAAAAACAATAACAGCAGTCTTATTGACTACTACAAGATCAAGCAAGCTGCTCACGTGGGAGCCATCAAGGAAAGTTGTTGGGACTCCTCAGAATAAACTCCCTTCCAGGACTAAGACTCAGGGAATACACGAGCAGGCATGTGGTCTGGCTGGTGAACACGTCGGTCACCGAATAGAGGAAGAGAGGAAAAACAGCAATGAAGTTGGGAGATAAGTCCAACCACATTCAATAGACGCTTGTGAACCCAGTTGGAGACCTGGTTGGCCAGTAGTATGGCAATACCTGGGGACTCCTGGGCCCAGAGGCAATGACATGGTCACAGAAGACTAGAGTGAAGAGTGAAGTGTCCAGCTGATATGAAGAGAGGGAGATGCACAAGAACACCCATACTTGAACTGGCTTCAATAGCTGGATGATCAGAACTCGACTAGAAAAAGAAAGAAGAGGGGGAAAAAAAAAAAAGTAATCCATTACAATTTAATGAACTTTACCTACACTTATGGATGTGTTGTTGTTGTTGTTGTCAGGTGCCATCGAGTCAGAACTGACTCAGAGCGACCCCATGCACAGCAGAAAGAAACAATGTCAGATCCTGGGCCAACCTCACTACTGCTGCCACACTTGATGCCATCAATGATGCCACCTGGCTGATCCATCTCGTTGGGGGTCTTCCTCTTTTTCTCT
>NW_006408527.1:32051187-32069881 GCF_000296735.1 Chrysochloris asiatica | reverse complement strand
TTCGGTCTTTAGTGTTTAATACATCAAATCTGTTCTTCAGAGGTTCTCTAAATTAAGGTGGGAAAAATTCAAGGTCATATTTTGGCTCTCGTGGACTTGTTTTCATTTTCTGGATGTAGTAGCTCAAAAAAGGGAACAAATCTTTACATTGAGGATCATTCCCATCCCTTGGTACACAGGGTTGACAGGGATGGGTAACTTAGACATTGGCTACCCAAAATGGTGGAGATATAAAGGCAAGAAGTGACTTGCTTACAAGCTTTCAAGAGGGAGCCTAGTTCCAGATGGGGGAGGGGAAGGTAGAATCTCCACTGAATGGTTTCTAATCTGTTGGGATGGGGCTAAAAAGGAGATGGGGATACGACTCTTGTGGTACAATATTGAATAATTGTTATCAGGACTGACTGTGAGGGTAGGAAATGTAAAGGTAGATATTTTGATGTTTTTTAACAAAAGGAGGGGAGTGATTTTTTTTTTTTTTCAGTCAAGGAGCAGAGGTCCCTGGGACCATCAAGTGAGACGAACAGAGAGCAGGACCCCATGCAGAGAAGCAGTGACTCCAGAGATGAAGGCAGAGATGATGACATGGACAAATGGAGTGGCAGTTGACACTAGACTCAGGGAGGGAGAGGGGCTGTGTGCTGATGGCCAGGGATGCAGGCCTGTGGGGTATATCCTTTGGTTGTTTGATGATGCATGGATGGAATTGTAATCATTGCAATGAAATGAAATACGATTGGATGAATGTAAAACTGATGTTCTCCCATGTAAACCCACACAATTTACAATAAAAACTTAAAAAAAAAAAAAAACACACACTCACTTAGCATTTTTACATTTTTGTTTAATAAAGGTTTCTACAGTTTTGCAGCAATACTTTTTGACTTACCCTCTTATAGAAAGTATGTTAAATTCTAATCAAATACTTATTTTCAAGACATTGAAATTTTTAGTCTGATTAAAGAAATTAATAGAGAAAGGCAGCCACTGTTTTATTGTTTTTTAAACTAAGTGTTTTTGCAATTGTATACCTGTTACTTATATGAACAAATTTAAATGAATGTGGATCTTTAACAAACAATAACTACTAAAAGCATCAGGATTTTAAATGTTTTGAATGTTTCTAATTTTCTGTTACTTTTTACATTTTATAATTAACTTGAAAACATTTTAATATTTTTCAAAGTAATAAGGTATTAATATACATTAATGTCAGAAATATGTCTAATACTATTTGAAAGAAAATACAAGGAGTTCTGGTAGCATAGTGCATACGAATCGGGCTGTGAACTTTAAGATCAGCAGTTCAAAACTACCAGCTGTTCCATGGGAGAAAGATGAGGCTTTCTGCTCCCGAAGATTTACAGCCTTGGAAACCCTGTACAGGGTCACCATGAGTTGGAACCGACTCCAAGGCACATAATAACAACAACAAAATATTTACAGCCTCGGAACCCTGTACAGGGTTGCTATGAGTCAGAACCAACTCCATGGCACACAACAACAACAACAACAAAAATTTTAGAAAAATGTGTTTGAACATATGTGTGTGAGTGTGGGACATTATATTCACTAAGTATTTTTTATTTGTAATATATACCCATTACGAACTTTTAAAAAAATATTTCATTAAGATGACTCAATCATTCAAAGAAAGAAATCACAAGGCTAAATCTTATCTTTAAAATAGATTCTGGAAAAATATCATTTACTATCTTTCATTTATACTTAAGCACAGTTTTGGTTTCAACCTAAAAAATAAATTTGTTTTCTTATAAGTGTTACCTCCTTTCACATTTTATATTTCAGAATTTCCAGTCTTTAGATGATTAAAATAAAAAGATTATATGAGAAATGTGATATTTACATAATATCAAAAGAATTTTTTAATGGGACATTTTAATTCCAGGTTGGTTTTCTTGTCCATCTCTTCCACTTACCATCAGAGCACTGCAATAAATGTTTTGCAGTTTCCTAAAGTAGCAGACTATGGGGGTTAAATATCAAGGGTTCAGCTTTTAATAATCAATGGACTCTGTCATTATGGATTCCTAATGTAGCACTATAGGATCAGCACTGAACTACAAACCACAAGACCAGCAGTTCAAACCTATCAGCTGCTCCTTGGAAACGCTAAACAAGGTCACCATGAGTTGGAACTTCAAACACAGTGAGGAAGAAAAAATAATAATAATAATAAAGGAATTTCTTACCAATACATTGTTGTAATAAAATAGAAATATACACAGACTTGTATTGGTGCACATAACATACTCTAGGAGTTAGCATAATATTACTTGAAAGGTTTATCTCAAATTATAAGAAGGCCACTAAAGGCAGAGTCACAGTTTTATGTAAGAAAAGGCACAGAGATGCAAAATAAAATGACCTTTAAAAAAAAAAGCTATTTCAAGGGTGAATAAAGGAGTCAGTCCCTGTGGCACAGTGATTAAAAAGTGCTAGGCTGCAAACCAAAAGGTCAACAATTCAAACCAATAAGCTATACCACTGAAGAAAGATGCAATAATCATCTCCCTAAAGATATATCCAACTTTGGAAACACTATGGGATACTTCTACTCCGCCCTCTTCACTTATAGGGTCGCTATCACTCAGCATCGACTCAAGGGGCAGTGGTGGTTTTATGGTCCAGCAAGAGTCAAAAGTGGGTCATTACTTATGATTGTTAACATAAACAAAAATGGAAATTGATTGAACAGTGCTAATGCTTTTTTTTATTAGAAAATAAGTCACACGTATTCTTTACATCTTTCTAAACTAGCCTGTTTATTCAAGTATTTGAAGTAAAACTCAGAATGGCATTTATTAGAGAAGGGAGAACTGAGATATAAAGGTCAGCTCTTCTAATACAATATGCTTATTAGAGCTTTGCCAAAAGGTTACATTCCAATCAGAATTACCAAAGGATTATTGCAAGTATGTGGATGATAAGTCATAACTGAGTGACAGCTATGGACAATGAGACAAATAGAATGTGAGCTCATTAACTTGGGTTAAGCATGATTGTCTTTCTTCCCATTCATTTGCTTTTAAGTCCATTTTTACTTTCTAATGTTTCTTTTGATAGTCTTTGTATAACTTCTTCTATCTGAATTGTTAAATATATTACAGACTATAGAGAATTATTAAATGGCCCATGATTATAGCAAAGAGAGAAATTATACAGTGTATAAAAAAATTTTTACTCAGCTACAATTTTTACAATAACTTGTAATTTTAAGAAAAATACCTTAACATTATATTATTTTTGGTAATGTAATTTGATATCTATGGACTTATTCTGAGAAATACATTTGGATTTTAAAAAGTACATGACTCTTCCTTTCATCTGAAATAATTTAATTTTTAAAAGCTTTCTTATACATTCAAATTGGAAAGAACAAAATAATTTCTACATCTTTATTTCTGGGTTAGGGGCTACTTGTACATTATTATATAGCAACTTAAGTTTAAAATCAAATTATATTTAGGTTATTTCTGTTATAATTATGTGAACTCTGATTTCAGAAGAAGAAAACAGAATTATTTTAAATTGTGAGGATAAGGAAAAAAAAAAAAATACTGTTACTAGAGTTCACATTTTACTCAATTAAAACTCTGACCAGTGGATGTCTACTGACAGTTCTTTCAGTAATGCACTTGTCTTACTCTCTTTAGGCTGCCCTGTAAAAACAAGTCCAATAAAAGCAGTAGCTGCTGAAGGGATTTGCTAGGTCAATTAAATTCAAGGCAGAGAAGTCAGTTCAAAAGGTTATGGTGACTGTTTTGATATCCCAAGGGGGTAACTGTGATAAATTTTCTCTAAGAATACAGGATGATCACAGGTACCTGTTAGGAAAAAGTTTCAAGAAACTTGAAACTTGTACTGGTAAGAAAAAGACCAGGAAAGCTGTGTTGAGGAATGTTTTCCATCACAATGATGCACCTATTCATTTCTTTGAGGGTAGCAAGGGCTGTCTTACAAGAATTTCATTAGGAAGCCCTGTCTCATGGATGCTACAACACTTATATTGCCCCTTCAGATGAATATTTGAAATTTCAAAAGAACATTTGAAAGAAAAATTATTTAAGTTCCTCAAGGATGTCAAACTGCCACTTTGGTGTGGTGTAAATTAAAGTGCACAGAATGCTTTTGAGTGAGGCTAAAGTGATGGAAGTATCACTTTCAGAAGTGTATGGACCTAGATGGAAGTCTTGTCAAAAATAATGAAAAGAGATCCAGATGGGTCTCATGTGATGCAATGGTGAATAATTGTTACCAGGACTGATTGTGAGGTCTGGAAATGTAAAGGTGAATATTTTATAGCAAGGAGGGGAGAGACTAACCTTTCAGTCTAGGAGCGGAGGGCCCTGGGACCATCAATGGAGAGGAGCGGAGAGCGGGACCCCACCCAGAGAAGCAGTGGGGCCTGAGATGGAGACAGAGAGGATGACTTGAAGAGTTGGAGTGCCTGGGGACTTGAGATTCAGAGAGGGAAAGGGGCTGTGTGCTGAGGACCATGGGGGCGGGTGCGTGAGGGGTATACCCTTTGGTTGGGGAATGATGCATGGACAGGATGGTAACTATAGCAATGAAATGATATATGATAGAATGAATGTAAAACTAATGTTCTCCCATGTAAACTATCACACAATATACAATAAAACATTCATTTAAAAAAAAAAAAAAACAGGATTACAAATAATAATAATAATAGCTTTGTATCAATATTTTTATTCACCAAACTTTTCTATGGTTTTATAGCAATACTTTTTTGCTTACTCTTATATGTTGTTGTTGTTGTTAAGTGCCGTCGAGTCGGTTCCGACCCATAGTGACCCTGTACAGGGTTTCCGAGGGTGTAAATCTTTACGGGAGTAGAAAGCCTCATCTTTCTCCCGCGGAGCGCGCTGGTAGTTTGGAACCGCTGACCTTAAGGTTCGCAGCCCGATTCGTAACCACTACGCATATATATGGTACAAAAAAACATTAGCAATTTAATTAATGCTAGTGGCAATTTGGGGGACACTGTAGTTCTGAACATTGGACTGTTAACCTTAAGATCAGAGATTTGTTGGAAAAGATTAGAGCCTCAGAAACTCTATCCAGGTTTACTATCAGTGGGAAACAACTTGGTGGCAGTTAGCACCAACAACAGTGGCAATTTTAATGATTATGTTTCTCTTGATAATTTAATCTAATTTACATTCTACATAGTATGTTCTCAATTCATTTCTCAGGTTTCTTAAATTCTTCCATTCTTATGAATTTCTGTTAATCCTGGCAGTATTTTCATCCTTTTCTTTTACTTCTAATAGAAGTAAAATATCACTGCTATGAATTTGGACACTTCAATCTGACACACTTTTTATATACTAGCATATGTTCTCAAATTGTTTTATGCCATGGCAATTCTGAAGTTGTTAATATCCATGTCATACAGGATTATTTTAACTAAAAGGAATAGGAAACTTAATATTATCTTTTTTTAAAACTAGGTATATTTTAACTCACAAATGAGAAAATATAGAGTGACATATAGCTGTATGATTTTTCAACCTTACAACTATATTGTATGTTTGGGGACTCTGATTCTCACATCATTCCTATCTTCCATCCTAACACTGACTTTATACAGAGTCTCCTTATAGTTGTAAGATGCCAGAATTATAAAAGGTAAGCTTTCTCATTCACATCTCAGTTCACAAGTGAACTGTTCACTTTGTCTTTTGAGTTTTAGGAAATTTCCTCCAAAATCTCATTCACTAGATTGGAATATGTGCCTGCAAAAAAATGGCACGGAGGTGGTGTTTGATTTTCTCTGTGGCATTGTTGTAAATGTGCTAGATTTAAAAGTTGGTTTGAACTGCAAGGTTGGTGGTTCAAGCTCACCAGCTGCTCCTCAGAAACCCTATACAGGGTTGCCATGGGTCAGAACCTACTCAATGCTCTTAACAAGATGCAAAGGAAAAGGAGAATCAAACTCCACATTAACCCAAGTCCATTTCCTATGAGATGGAGGTAAGATATGCCTTCACACTACAACCTTATTCTTTGCCTTATTCTGACACCAACAATCTGTCCCATGACACTGAATTACTCTGTTGGGTTCAATAACCTCTTGCAGTGGCCACACAGGATTTTCAGAAAATGCTTACAATTTGGGGTTTATCAGGAAAGTTTTTGCTGTTGTTTAGTGCCATCGAGTCAATTCTTACTTATAGCAACCCTGTATAGATTCCTAAGGAGTAACTGGTGAGTTTGAACCACTGAGAGCAGTTAAGAGAGTAAAATTCAGAATCAGAAACAACTGAGAGTAAAGTGCTTCTCTGGTCAGAAGCCCATCTCTTGTACTGCAGGGACACCACTCACTTTTCCATGACCTCAGCCAGGCATTCCCTTGACCTCTAAACTGCTAATTCAGGAATTACAATCTCTTTTAATTCTGTGGTGAAATTGCATGTTTAGGGATTCTGATTCTTCACATCATTTCTATATTCTATCCTAAACACTGACTTTATACTAAATTTCATTCTCCTGATAGTCTCCAAAGGCTACCTAGTCTGCAAGCCAATCTTGTGTCCCAAGTCACTCAGCCTTAATGTGTCTATGGGTCAGGAAACCACCCACTCTGTCTCTTCATACCATTGCCTTGTTGCTACCTCTGCTTCCTCCACTTTTCCACACAGAGATCTCACACTCTGTTCGTGGCTTTTCTTTCTTGATGGTCCTGGGATTATCTATTCCTACATCTGAGAAGATTCCTTTAAAACCCAATAGGATGGCAAAACTAACCACCAGTTACTACATTAGAATCACATACACCCAATTTTATGGTCCCACAAAATCACTCAATGGGAGTTAAAGACCATAGGTTGAAGAGACATATTAAGTAAATTCAAAGTACCACTGTACCTATTCATGAACAGTGTTATATTATTCTACGTTAACAGCGGAGTACTGGTGTGGCACTGTAGGATAAGCACTCTACCACAAAGTAAGTTTGAGCCACAAGGTTGGTGGTTCAAACTCACCAGCAACTCCTGGGAAACCATATACAGGGTCACTATGAGTTGGGGCCTACTCAATGCCATTTAACAGCAACAACAACAATGTTTTCAGTGGAATACCACTAAAAGGAAGTATAAAGCCTACATCTGTCACAAAATATAAAACAAAACAAAACCTAAAAGACAATCAAGGTAATTTAGATAGTAATGAATGACATCCAATAATTTAGGAAAATGACTATAATTTAGAAATAGTTTGTTTTACAATAGAGTTGAATGGTTTGAATTTGTGAACTGAACCACAATTTTTATTCTCACTGCCACAAAGCCAGACCTGGTCAAAACTGTGTACTGATTTTAATATTTTCTAATCTTTAAGATACACCTATTTCATTTGATCAGTTTGACATTATATTATTCATAATAAAATACTTATTTGGAAAACTGATGTTGATGTTGATAGGTGCAGACAAGTCAGCCCCGACTCATAGAGATGCTATGCACAACAGAACAATACACTATCAGTCCTGCTCCATACACACAATTATTGTTTCTCTTCATTTTGAATTGTGCCCCTTCAGCAAATGGAGGCCCTGAAAACTTTACTCCATTCGCATCGTCATGGTCAGCTCTACTTTGAGGGAGCAGTTCTTTCCCAGTCATATTTTGAGTACCTTCCAAGCTCAAGGACTCATCTTCTGGCACTATATCTGACAATGTTCCACTGCCATTCATAAGGTTTTCAGTGACTAAACTTTCAGAGCAGTCTTTCTCTCTGTCTTCCTAGTCTGTCATAGATTGGAAGGTCAGATGAAACCTGTCTAACATGGTTGAGTCTGCTGGTATTTAAAATACTAGTGGCATAGCTTCCTTATCACAGCAACAAGAAAACTACCATAACAAGACAAACTGACAGATGAGTGGTGTGCTTAGGATTAGGAAGCATCATCATCATTATTATTATAAACACTAATAATAAAGTTGGGTTACTATTATTAGTTATTATTACATAGGAAAGAATCAATTGTACACTAAGCAAAAGAGCAAAATTGTATTTTAATTATTTTGTGACAGGATTGTAGATGAGTTCAGATGGATGATGAAAAATATATTATTTGAGACGAGAAATAAGTGAAATCTCCAGTACCTAGTGTTTTGTCATCATTCAGGCAGGGTTTGCCTCTAATTTTTTTTAAAATAATTTTTTTAGTTGCTTCTAATGATTTTTAAAAAATAATTACTTTTTAAAATTATTTTTAGAATCATAATTTTTTAAAATAAGAAAAAAATGTTTCAAATGTTGAGTTTACATAAAAAATAGAATATTCACCCTTAAAATTTTCCTGAGATGGGTAAAGTATAGGCATCCTCAGACTTCAGGGCTTTGTTTCCATGTCATTGCAGACAAGTGAATACCACAATAGAGCTGTTATTATTGTTGTTATGTGTCATCAAGTTGGTACTGACTCATAGCAACCATATGCACATAGAAGGAAACACTGCCCAGTCCTGAACCATCCTAACAACCACTGCTAAGCTTGAGGCCATTTATGTTATCACTGTGCCAATCCATCTTGTTGGGGGGTGTTCCTCTTGTTCTCTGACTTACCACTTTACCAAGAATGATGTCCTTCTCCAGGGATTAGTCCCACCTGATAATATGTCTGAAATATAAGAGGTATCTCTGGACATCCTGGCTTCTGTGGAGCATTTTGGCTGTACTTTTTCCAACCTAGATTTTTTTGTTCTTCTAGAAGTTTATTATATTTTAAATATTCTTCTTTAACACAATAATTCATATACATCAATTCTTCTATGGTCCTCTTTATTAACTCACTGTCCAACTTTCACATGCATTATGAGATTATTGAAAATACCATGGTTTAAGTCAGACATATTTTAGTCCTCAAGCAGACATCTTTGCTCATGAACACTTTAAAGAGGTTTTCTGCAGCAGATTTGTCTAAAGCAATATGTTGCTTGATTTCTTGACTGCTGCTTCCATGAGTGTTGATGTTGGATCCAAGCAAAATGAAGCCATTGAAAACTTCAATCTTTACCTTATTTATATAAATGTTGTTTATTTGTCAAGTAGTGAAGATTTTTGTTTTCTATATATTGAAGTGCATATCATAATCTATACAATCTAAAGCCTTTGCATAGTCAGTAAAGCACAGATAAATATCTTTCTGGTATTCTCTAGTCTCAGCCAAGATCCATCTGATGACAGCAATGTTCCATGGCATCTTGCGATTCCACTTTGAGCCTCTGGAAGTTCTCTATCAATGTATGGTTGCAACTGTTTTTATATTATCTTTATCAATATTTTACTTGCATGTAATATTAATGATATTGTTTAATGATTTCCACAATCTGTTGGGATACCTCTCTGCGGAATTGGCACAAACATGGAGCTCATCCAATCAGTTCACCAGGTAGTGTCTTCCAAATTTCTTGGCATAGATGAGTGAGTGCCTCCAGAGCTACATCAGTTTTTTGAAAGATTCAATTTGTATTCCATCAGTTCCTGGAGTCTTATTCTTTGCTTATGCCATCAGTGACTCTTGAACTTCTTCTTTCAGTATCATTAACTCTTGAGCATATGCTACCTATTCAAATGGTGGAACACTGGCCATTTGTTTTTGATACAATGGCTCTGATTTTCCTTCCATTTTCTTTTGATGTTTTCTGCATTATTCAATATTTTGCCCATAGAATCCTTAAATATTGCAAATCTAGGACTGAATGTTCTCTTCAGTTCCCTCAGCATGAGAAATGCTGAACATGTTCTTCCCTTTTGGTCTTTGTACATTTAATTAAGATATTTGGATTTATTTTCTCAAGATGCTCTTTGGAATTTTTTATTCAGATGTGTTACCTTTTCATGTCTTGCATTTGCTTTAGCATCTCTACTCTGGAGAGCAAGTTTCAGAGTATCTTCTAACATCCATTTTGGTCTTCTTGTTCTTTCTTTTCTTCTTAATTATCTTTTTGTTTCTTCCTGCATGATGTTCTTGATATAATCTCACAGCTCTTCTGGTTTTCGGTCATTAGTGTCTAATGCATCAAATCTATTCTTGAAATATTTTCTCTAACTTCGGTAAGATATGTTTTCAGGTGAGCTAAGATAATATTTTGGCTCTCGTTGTTGTTGTTGTTGTTTGGTGCCATCGAGTCAGACCCGACTTATAGCGATCCTATGCACAACTTAGTTTGGCCATCCTGGCCTCCAAGGAACACTCTGGCTTTACTTCTTCCAACACTGACCTGTTTGTTCTTTTGGAAGCCCATGGAACTTTCAATATTCTCATCCAATACCATAATTCAAAATACATCAATTCTTCTAAGCTCTTCCTTATTCACTGTCCAACTTTCACATGCATATGACATTATTGAAAATAGCATTGCTTGGGTAAGGTGCACCTTAGTCCTCAAGCTGATATCTGTGCTCTTCAACACTTTAAAAAGGTCTTGTGCAGCAGATTTGCCTAATGCAAATCTTGACTGCTGTTTCAATGAGTGTTGATAGTTGACCCAAGAAGAACGAAGTTCTTGACAACTTCAATCTTTTCTCCATTTATAAGAATATTGTTTATTCGTCCAGTGGTGAGGATTTTTTTTTTGTTTTCTTTACATTGAGACGCAATCCATTCCGAAGGCTGTGGTCTTTGATCTTCATCAGTAAATATTTGCAGTCCTCTTCACTTTTTATAAGCAAGCCTGTATCATCTGCCTATCGTAGGTTGTTAATGAGTCGTCCTCCAATCCTGATGCCACATTTTTCTTCATATAATCCAGCTTCTTGCATTATTTGCTCAGTATACAAGTTGAATAAGTATGGTGAAAGAATACAACACTGTCACACACCTTTCCTAATTTTAAACCATTCAGTGTTCCCAAGTTCTGTTCGAACAACTGCCTCTTGGTCCATGTACAGGTTCCTCATGAGCATAGTTAAGTGTCTCTCATGGACTTGTTTTAATTTTCTTCAACTCTGGCCTGAATGTATATATGAACAATTGATAGTATTTTCCACAGTCTTCCCCTGGACTTGTTTTGGCTGACGATATGAAACTTTTCCACTGTTTATTTCTACAGACTCAGTCAATTTAATATCAGTTCATTCCATCTGGTCAGGTCTAGTGTATTGTTATATTCTATGTTGTTTATAAAAAATATTTGTAATCAATAAGTCATTGGTCTTGTAAAATTCTCTCATGAAATCTCCATCATTTCTATCATGAAGGCCATATTTTCCAAAAACTGACCTTTCATATTTGTTTATATGCTTTGCATTCTAATCTCCAGTAAGCATCAATACATCTTGATTACATGTTTAGTCAGTTTCAGACTGAAGAAGTTGGCAGAATTCTTCCATTTCATCATCACTGGCTTTAGCGTTTGGTGCATAAATTTGAATAATAATTGTATTAACTGAGCTTTCTTGTATGGATATGGATATTTTCTTATCACAGACAGTATTATACTTCAAGATATATCTTGTGATGCTCTTTTTGATGATCAGTGTGACACCACACCTTTTCAATTTGTCATTCCCAGCATAGTGAACTAATTGTTGTCATATTAAAAATGATCAACATCAGTCAATTTCAGCTCATTGATGCCTAGAATATTGATGTTTATGCACTCCATTTCATTTTTGACATCTTCCAATTTTCCTAGATTCATACTTCGTACATTTCATTTGTTAATTATTAATGTATCTTTAGAGCTGTTTCTTCTCACTGTGAGGTGTGCCCCATCAGTTAATGAAGGTCCTGAAAGCTTTAGTCCATTCAAGTCATCTCAGTCAACTCTATTTTGAGGAAGCAGCTGTTCTCCAGTCATATTTTGAGTGCTTTCCAACCTCGGGGCTCATTTTCCAGCACTGTAGCTGATAATATTCTGGTTTTTTTCATCATGTTTCAATATTCAATATGCTGGTGCTATCTGACAGTGTTCCACTGCTACTCATATGTTTTTCAGTGACTAAATATTATAAAGTATTGTTTCTTTCCTTCTTCCTACTCTGTGTAAGTCAGGAAGCTCACCTGAAATATATCCATCATAGGTGACCCTGCTGGCTTTTAAAATAACAGTGGCAGAACTTTCAGAATCACAGCAACAAGCAAGCCACCACAGTACAACAAACTGACAGATGAGTACTGATTTGATATTTGTAGGCATTAATGAAACATAACAATAATACATTGAGTTTTTCAATCATTTCACACAGATGATATGTTCTAAGTAAAATTTTGAAGTCAAGGTAAGAGATTTCCAACTCAGGACAAAATGGAACACATATCTATATCTCCCTTCAATCACAACCAAAGCCCTCTAGACAAAATCCAAAAGTAACTTATCAAAAGGTAATGGATGATATAAAAGAAACATTCAGGGATCATCATCTGACTATTGTTAAGTCTGCTGAACTGGTTCTAACTCATAGTGACACTGTATAAGGTTTCCAAGAAGTGGTTGGTTGGTTGGTTTGAACAGTTGAACTTTCAGTGAACAGTCCAGTGCTAATTCTACAGTTCCACAACAGAGCTCCAATTATCCAACTAGAAACTTTGAAATTTATGGAATGACCCACCAATGTGCTTCCTACTAAGCTGTCTTTGCTTCCTAAATAGCCTAGAATGAGCACTTGTAAAAACTACAAGCATTAATTCCAAGTAAATTCGACTCATTTTAGCTAAGAAATACAGAAATCGGTGACACAACAATATAAAAGAACTTTAATTATACCTATTTGCTGTAGGATAAACATTGGACTGCTAACTGTAAAATTGATAGTTCAAACCTACCAGACACTCCTCAGAAACCCTATCCAGGATTGCTAAGTGGGAACTGACTTGACAATATGTAACAACAACATATTAAAGGTAAGTCCTTGTGTGGTGCTGTGGGTTAATGCGATAGACTGCAAAGCCGTTTGAACTACAATGTCAACAGTTCAAGCTATGGGTCAGAATCGACTTAATGGTACATAACAACCACAACAAAGGTAACCAAAACTGATATTCTGCCACTGAATGGATCCCCACTCATAGCAACCCTACAGAGGGTTTCAGAGACAGCAAATCTTTATGGGAGCAGACAGTCTCATATTTCTCCGATGGAGTGGCTGATGGGTTTGAACCACCCTCTCTGTGGTTAACAGCCCAATGACTAACACAGTGCCAAAAGGTAAATACCACTGAAAAAGCTGTGTCTCCCCTCCATCTTAATTGTGCAGCAATCTTAGACTGTGGGTGGAAATTTAGCTTCCAATGCTCTTCTCCCTACACAATAGTGGAGCAGCACCCTTTATCCATAGAGCCTGACAACAGAACTCTGACTTCCATCACCATAGTATGGTAGAAGCAACTTTCTCCTGTAGAATGTCTAAACAGAACTCTCACAGTGGAGACATTTCCTATCATATGTGTGTCTGTAGCCTGAACCTTGATGCCTAATGCTTTCCCTTAGTAACAGTAATAAAAGGACATCCTACCCTCAAGACCATTTGGAATGGACTATGAATTCCAATGCTCCCTGAAATAATGAGGAGGCACTCCTCTTCTACAGAATATGCAAGAAGTACCCTGGCTTTGGTACATTGGAGGGTCAGAGAAAAAGAAGACGACCCTCAGAGAGATGGATTGGCAAAGTGGCAGCATCAATGGAGTTAAGTATGTGCGTCATCAATGGAGTCAACAATTGTGAGGCTGGCCCAGGACTGAGCAGTGTTTTGTTCCAATATGTATGGGGTCACTATGAGTCAGTGTTGACTCGATGGCACCTAACAATAACAACAATTCTAGCTTTAGAGTAACAAGAGCAATGGTGGTTCAGATGCCAAGTGCTCATCTGGTAACCTGAAAATAATTGGTTTGAATCCTCCATCTACTCCATGAGAGAAAAATGCAGTAGTATGTGCTTCTGTGATTACTACAGCCTTAGAAACTCTATGGGGTGATCCTGTTCTACAAGTTTGCTATGAATCAGAATTGACTTAATGACAATAAGTGTTTTTTTGTTGTTGTTGTTTATTCCTTATAGTAACATGGGAATAATCTTTCCCAGTGGCATATTAGAAAAACAATCAAACAAACAAAACACCATGATTTCTATTTCACCCAAAATAATGGGTAGACGCCCAATGAATCCTGGTGTATGGTTAGAACAGTCTTCTACCCTTACTATGGTTTTAAAAAGTGGATTACCACTCTCTTCCTTACCTGGGATGAAGAGAAGATTTATTGAAGTCCTGTCATCTAGATTGCATGGAAACAAGGGGAAGAGAGAAAAATAGATAACAATTTATACTGATATTTGAACCATAGCACACAAAAAGTACACAAAAAAGTATATTCTAAACATAAACATTTGAATACCTGTTACATATATGCAAATAGGATCCAGAGTGTTTTCACATAAAGCAAAATAATTACTTTCTAAAATCACTTAGCATCCAAGAACAAGAAAAATCTCAACGCAAATGTGAAAATACAAAAAAAAAAAAAAGTTACTGTTATTAAGATGACACAGATATTGACATAATCTAACAATGATTTTAACGCTGCTGCCATAAAATGGTCCAATGAACAATGCAAACAATCTTGAAACAACTTTAAAAATACAAAGAAATATATAGAAAATTAAAGAGGAATCAAAGGGAACTTCTGAGCTGAAAAATTCAATAACCGAAATAAAAATATCTTAAGACTGGTGATGGTAAAGGAAAACTAAACTTGGTGAGCAATGGAATTATCTAATCTGAACAAAATATATCAAAAATATGTTTAAACAAGCTGAGACTTATTAATCTGAACACAAATACAGTTGACTTTTGAACAACACAGGTTTGAAATGCATGGGTCCATTTATACATGCATTTAAAAAAAAAAAATCTGTGTATAACAACGGTCATCTTTGTGTGAGTGACTTGTCTCTCTAATAAAATATGAATCACAGTAAACAGTGTTCTCTTACAGCTATGGTGTATTTTTGATCATGTTTATTATACCATCATAAAATTTTAATAACATCATGGAAACCACTGGAAGTATCACTAGTGATGCTGGACACAATCCCAAGCGGAAAAAAACTCACGGCATAGCTAAGAGAAGTTGAATTCATTGATATATACCATAGATTAGAGTCTGCACTATGAAAAGGAAATTCATGAAGCTGATGCTACAACTATCCTAGTAGGCACAAAAGCCTTGTACTTTGGCAAAATGTCTTTTCACTTTATTGAAAATGCAGTTTTTATGTAAGTGCAGTATATATACATATGGCATACAAAATATATGTTAATCAACTGTTTATGTTGACTTCCTGTTATTGAACCAGTAGGACTACTAGTAGTTAAGTTTTGGGGAAATCAAAAGTTATATACAGATTTTTAACTGCATGGGGCATTGGTGCCCCTAATCCCCCTGTCATTCAAGAGTTAACTGCAATTCAATTATAAACTTGCAAAAAATAACTTGATCAGCCAATTCCACAAAAAAGATATATGAATATAAATAAACACAGGAAAAGGAGTCCAGTAAAATTTGGCATTAGGTATATAGTGTTATTCCACTGTAAAAACATAATGGGATAACACTACATAACTCTTAGAATAGTTGCAGTTAATGGCAGTACCAAATGTTAGTAAAGAAACTGAATTGTTGTTATTGTTGTTGCTATGGGCTGACCAGTCAGTGCCAACTCATAGTGACTCTATGGGGCTTTCTGAGGCTGCACATCTTTTTGGAAGCAGAAAGCCTGATCTTTGTCCTGTGGAGAGCTCAAATCACCAACATCGTGGTTTGCAGTCCAGTGCTTATTGCATACAGCCATTGTTCTCCTACTCTTTAAATATAAAATGTTGATGTGAATATAAAATCTACAGACCCTCTTGAAAACAATTTTTCATTTCATTACCAAGTTAAATATATACTTAACATTGATGTAACACCAGGGCTCCCTATTACAATTGTTATTGTTAATTGCATTGAGTCGGTTCCAACTCATAACTTCACGGAATAGAGTTTCCAAGGAGTAACTGGTGAGATTGAACTGCTGACCTTGCTGTTCAAACTGAGCTTATGATTGAATGCTTATCCTACAGCACCACACCAGGATTTGTATTATCATTGTTGTTGTTGTTAAGGACTATGGAGTGGATTTCAACACATAACAACCTTGCATAGGGTTTCCAAGGAGCAGTATACTGGTTCAAACTCAGTGTTACCTGAGTTTGAACCACCAAATTTGTGGTTCAAATCGACCTTGTGGCTGAGTGCTTACCTTATAATAGCACAATATGATTGAAAGGTTCATGGAGACTTTATACTTTTTTTTTTTTTCAAATCAATGTGAATCTTGTTGCATTTCAAAATAAATTTCTAAAAATTTAGTATAACTTCAGTCATACTGTAGCAAAATAATTCCATAATACTATTCCATTAATGTTTAAATGTTCAAATTATTTTTAGTATGCCAGTAAACATAATTAAAACCAATTCCACTACTTTTTTTACTACTTAAATTTTTTTTTTCTTCAAAAAATACACTGTTGTTTCTGTTAGGTGTAATCCAGTTGGTTCCAACCCATATGGACCTTACACACAATGGAAGGAAACAATGCCCAGTCTTGTGCCATCCTCACAATCATTGTTATAGTGAGCCCATTGTTACTGCCACTGTGCCAATCCAAATGGCCAAAATCATTTAAAAATATTACAGAACATGAAAATGAAGTATTTGTAGGTTTTTGCTTGTCCAAAGTAATTATGTATCTATCTAAACAACCTAGATTTTGTAAGACTTAAAGTAACACCTATATTATATAATGATTTGGGTGCTATATCTTAAAGACAACCTTATTTTATTCTCTGTAAGGAATTAGCATGGTTTAACCTTAGCATCTTCTTTTCCAATTCACACTGATTTTATAAAACATGGAAGATAGAACGCCATTTATTGTTGAGAGGACAAATGTTGTTGTTGTTAAGTGTCATCAAGTTGGTTTAGACTCATGGCAAGCAGGTTAGGGTTTCCCAGAAGCGGCTGGTGAGTTTGAATAGCCAACCTTGTGGTTCGACCCAAATTTGCAGACCAGTGCTTTATTCCACAGCACCACACAAATAGCAGAATCTGTACCCAAGTATCTAATACGACCTTAAAATAGATTAATGTTCATGAACCTGATTGTTCCATGGAATGTGTGTCCTTTTTTATAAACAAAATGGAAACAACCAGTTTAGGTAAATAATAACTGCTGCTGGTTACAGATATTATTTGCTTTATTTGTTACTTCTGAAAACATCAAGACTATTGACTTAAGTCATTATCAAAAAGGAAAGATATACCACAGCAGTACTATGCCTAAAAAAGCCTTGTTGTCAAAAAGTACCCATATCTATACCTCATACCTGCACCTATTACTGTGTACCAGTGCATGCCTAGATTATTTTATCTATCAGATATATGCTTTTGTAAAAAAAAAACAAAAACAAAACAAAAAAACAAAACTATATTTCATTAGTAACCAACTTTTGAACCAAGAATTTTACAATTCAAGCTCACTAGCTGCTCCTCAGAAACCCTATACGGGGCCTTTATGGGTCAGAACTGACTCGATGGCACTTAACAATAATAATCAAAAATGGCTTTACACCCAGATCTTTTTCATTGACAAAACAGCACCTCCAGTAAAAGTTAAATGCATCACATATGATACTCAAAATATTACTATGACCACTGCTTTTAATTTTTAAGATACTGAATAGATGCTCTGTAGCACCATTCTAATCAGATACATTATTTTTATAAAGAGTGGCAGTTGTTTGGCAACCTCTCTGCTGTCAAGGTTAGATAATCACAAATTTAAGTTCTAAGACCTATCTTGTACACAAAGTTATAAGCGAGATAACTTTAATAGCTACATTTATACTCTCAGGTCACTCAAAATTATTCAGTACCCTGGAGTAATAATTATTACATAGAAACTCTCTAATTCAAAAAGTTACTAATGGAGCTATTAGCAATACAGAATTGGCTGACTTCAATCACTCACTTTCTCACTTTCCTATTTTATCCCTTAATTTGCATGAGCATGAAGAAGAAATGCTCAAAGGTGTAGAGGAAAATAGAAGGAAGTAAAATGAGATATTTGAATAATTTGTAGAATTGAATATAACACTAAATATATTGCATCTTTCAAAGGGCTTCAAACTGGTTGCACCTGCAGCTGAGAGTTTTCAATTTCTATATCAGATATACTGAATCAGAATCAGCATCTTAACAAGATCACCATGTGACTATTATATAGAGTCCCAGATCTTATTTATAATCATTCCCTGGGGATTTTTTAAAGTGTAGAGCCTGATTCAGTATTATCTGGGGAGGAAATTAAAATTCTCAGCACAGAATCAACTTAAAAAGATGCAAAAGCCTAGTCTTTCCTGCCTCTGAGATAATGTTAAATCTTGATGGAAATTCTAATTTCACAACTTAGTTTAATATATTTCACATAACCTTCATAAAAGGTGTGCGACAAGGTTGTGTTCTTTCACCATACTTATTCAACCTGTATGCGGAGCAAATAATACGAGAAGCTGGGTTCTATGAAGAAAAACGTGGCATCAGGATTGGAGGAAGACTCATTAACAACCTGTGATATGCAGATGATACAACCT
>NW_006408527.1:32045295-32045928 GCF_000296735.1 Chrysochloris asiatica | reverse complement strand
GTGACCCTGCTGGTTATCCAAAACACCGGTGGTATAGCCCTCAGAATCACAGCAACTCAATCCACCACAGCACGACAGACAGACGAGTGGTGGTAGTTAAACTTACTAGTTATCTTAATTTTGTTGTTCGTATTATTGGATTCTCTACTTAACTATCATTGACAGTATGGCTATTTTTTTTGCTTGTACTATATTTTACTGGCTACAGGATCTAGTATAAGGCTAAGTAGCATTAGTCAGAGTAGACAGCTTGATGTTAGAAGAAAATAGTCACTATTTCAAAGTTAAGTATGATGCTATATTTTGTTTTAAAAAATACTCATTAGATGGAGAAAGTGCCTTTGTATTTTACTTATCTGACATATATTTTTATCATAAATATATATTAAATATTATAAAGGACTCCTACTACATCTTTAAGGAGCTCTGGTAGTGTAGTGGTTACTAATTGGGCTGTGAACCGAAAGGTCAGCAGTTCGAAACTACCAGCTGTTCTACGGGAGAAAGATGAGGCTTTCTGCTCCCGTAAAGATGTTATAGCCTTGGAAACCCTGTACAGGGTCGCTATGAGTCGGAACCGACTCCATGGCACATCACAACAACAACAACTACATCTTTATAACATTTAATAAA
>NW_006408527.1:32034687-32045195 GCF_000296735.1 Chrysochloris asiatica | reverse complement strand
TGGCCCAGGATCGGACATTGTTTCGTTCTGTTGTGCATGGAGTCGCTATGAGTCGATTCTGATTCCATGGCACCTGACAACAACAACAACAACCTTCATGAATCACCGACATACACTGTGTTTAAGTGAGCTCCTTGGGCCCATGAGGTAAATTGATCGTGTTCAATGTCAGAATCAACATCACTTCTTCCCCTATTTCTAGAGAGCAGCTCAGTTATATTTAGCTTTTGTGATTAAAGAGTTGATATTTGAAGAAAAGGGGAAATAAAAGGGAGAGGGATTGTATCTTAGAGCTTGTAGTTACCTACTGTGTCATCGAACCACTTCAGTTTTCATCGAGTCAGTTCCTTTAAACCAAAGAAAAAAAAAACACTTTCTCTTAATCTATTGTCTTTCACTCAAGTGAGAAGTATAAACAAATCAAAGAATCCATATTTATCTGAATTATCTGTAACATCAAGCTACCTCAAATATAGATATCAACCCATCCTTCTCTTAAGGTTGTTAGGTTGTTGTTGTTAGGTGCCATCAAGTTGGATTCAAATTAAAAAAAAATAATTAAATGCATAAAAACAAAAAAAATCACAAGCACACAATTAAGACATTTTCTGTTTCACATTAAGGATTGCCTCCTGGCTTGACCTCATCATGTCTTTCTTAATTTGAGATTCTCTAGTCCTTTTGAAGGGAGCATTAGAATGTTTTGTGTTGCAGGCTTCTAGACCATAAAATGAAGGCAATAATAGTGCCTACTTTGTTAAGTATTTCTGATTACTTGGTGAAATAATAATGTTAAATTCCTTATAAAATTTCCTAGTGCATATACTTTCAGTAAGTTAGTGTGGCTTTTGCTGTTGATATTATTACTGTTATTGTCATCTTCCCCAGGTTAAAAACACACACACACACACACAACTAGAATTCATTAAAAAAAAGATAAATTTGCACACCCACCAGGAGTGTTTAACAATGTCCATCCTAACATATTCAAGAAAAATTGTGAAACTTTAATTTTTTAAATTTTGATTTAATAGGAGTAAATATTTTATTTTATTGGCATGACATTAATTACTGAAGGTAAATATATATACATAAACCTACAGTTTCTCATTGTTATGATGTTTTATATTTCTTTATGCCTTTGCTTTACTATGTTTTAATATGTGTTTTGGACAATTCTTACCAAAACTTCTTTGCTTTACTTTTTCTTTTTCATTTATTTTAATAAAAAGAAAACATAAGCCTCTTTAAAATATTGTTGCAATATTTTTTTTCAGGTTTTCTTTTTAAGATAAAGTCAGAAATTTTCCATTTAAATCAATGTTATTATTGCTGTTAAATATTATCCAGTCAATTTTGACTCAAAGTGACCCTATCTAAGATTTCTGAGGTTGCTTTGAACCAATGACCTTGCAATAGCAGCCCAATGCTAATTCTACAGTGCCACATCAGGACTCCAATAGACCAGATTATATGCATTTTCGAAATGTGACTGAGATCAATGAACTAAAATAAACAATATAGATTAGATTTAAGCTCATTTAAACATTTTGGATGGCATTCAAATGGAATGATGGAAATGGAGGAAAAGATGAAGCTGAGAAAAAATGACATGAATCTGTCCTGTTTTCTTTATTCTTTACATTAATTTTTTATTATTAAGAAAGGAAACCATCACTAAATGTAAAGGTTAAACAAAAATAATTGAAACACAAATAGGTAAGATAAAATGAGTTTTCTGTATTTAGATATTTTTTTAATGGTATCTTTATCATATAAATGTTGTTGTTAAGTGCCATCAAATTGATAGTAACTCATAGTGACCCAGAATAGGGTTTTCGAGGAGTGGCTGGTGAGTTTGAACTACTGACCTTGCGGTTCAAACCAGCCTTGCGGTTCAGTGACTATCCTACAGTGCCATACTAGGACTCCATCATGTAAATGAGAAACCATAAACAGCAAGAGTGATTCTTAGTACATATAAGACTGTATTGGGTGTACATAGTGGAATGTTAGTATATTATATAAATAATTTGCAACATGATTAAAATTACATATATATATATATATATATATGATCTCTTTAACTACCGAACTATTCGTCTATATACCTAATACTGTCTATTCAAATAGTTAAGGTATATTCATGTGGATGTGGATTTTCATCTTTGGTACAGACTTAAATCCAATTCTAGCATACATTGTTTTCTTTTAAAATACATTTCACTGTGAATGCTGAAAATAAAGGAAGATCTTTTTTAAGATTTCTGTATGTTTTCAATGTTTTTCTTAAAATGACAATTTTAGGAGTTATTTTATGTTTTGTTTTTTCCCCCCCAGCGTACACTACACTAGGTTTAAGTGCCTACAGGTGTTTCACTATAAGTATCTCATGATATTTACAAATGATGGCTAATAACTCTAATGAATGGGGGGGGGATCTCACATTTTCAACTACATAGAATCTACCTCTTATTCTTCACTAATGTGTTGTTAAAGGAGTGTGGGGCAGGGTGTTAGTTTCTAAGGTAACCATCTTCCATGAAGTTATGTATAAAATAGAAACTTAGCAAATTATATCTAAAACGCACATTGAATGTTCTATTGTGTGTATTTTTATTTCATTGTAGTAGTGGTGTTTTTCAGGATGTATTTTTAACAGAAGATCCAAAAAAATGTAACTTGGACATTAAAAGTGTCCAGAGAAATTTGAAGTTTTAATAATATAGTAGCTTAATTAATCTTGGTGAACGTATGTAGTAAACAACTTTAAATAATAAGAATTTGTTGTGCCAAAGAAAACTTGAGCAAACTACTTTCAGAGTACTTACATAAATTTAGATTCTCATCTTTACTTCTAAATAAATGTACTTTTTAAATGAAGATAGACTAGTATGAATGGAACCATTATTGGATGTAGGTGTCACTGTGTGTCACAAAAAGTTAAGTTCGTGACTGTTGTTAAATGCCTTCGAATTGGTTCTGACTCATATTGACCCTGTATAGGGTTTCCAAGGAGAAACTGGGTAGTTTGAACTGCCAACCTTGTTGTTCAAACCAACCTGTGGTCCAGTGCTTATCCTACAGTGTCACTCCAGAATGTTGAGTTTGACTACTAAACTGAAAAGTTGGCAACACACAAAGGAGCCTTAAAAGTCAGGCTTAGCATTCTGTTTAAGGCCAACATCCAAAAATTCTGAGGAGAACATTCCTACTATGCTACATAGGGGATCTCTGTGAGTTGGGATTGACTTAACAGCAACTGGTTTTTAGTTTATTTTTAGTCTTAGCTTTCATTAGGAGCTGTGGTAGTATAGTGGATTTCAAGTTGGGCTGTTACCCACAAGATTGACAGTTTGTATCTACTAGCTACTCCATGGGAGAAAGGCGAGGCTTTCTAATTCTGTTAAGATTTACAGCCTCGGAAACCCTATATTAGGTCGCTATGAGCCAGAAGTTTTTATTATAAATTATGTGGGTTTACATGGAAGAACATCAGTTTTACATTTATCCTAATGTATTTCATTTCATTGCAATGATTAAAACCCTGTCCATGCATCATCAAACAACCAAAGGATACACCCACAGACCTGGCCCCTGGCCATCAGCATACAGCTCCTCTCCCTCCCTGTGGCCAGTGTCCCCAGACGCTCCATCTGTCCAAGTCATCATCATTACCTCCATTTCTGGCATCACTGTTCTCTGGGTAGGATCCTGCACTCTGCTCTTCTCACTTGATGGTCCCAGGGACCTCCACTCCTGGACTGCAAAATCACTCACTCACTTCCTTTTGTTTCTAAACATCTACATTTGCATTTCCGACCCTCACAGTAAGTCCTGATAGCAATTATTAACTATTGTACCACAAGGGGCTTATCCCCTTCTTTCATTAGCCCTGCCCCAACAGGTTGGAAATCATTCAGTAGAGATTCTACTTTCTCCCACCCCACCTGAAACTAGGCTTCCTCTTGAAAGTTTGTAAGCCAGTCACTTCTTGCCTTTGTAGACCCCCCATTTTAGATAGCCAATGTCGAAGTTGCCCATCCCTGTCAACCCTGTGTACCCATGGGGTGGGAGTGATCCTCACTATAAAGATTTGTTCCCTTTTTTGAGATACTACTTCCATAAGTATAGGTAAAGTTCATCAAATTGTAGCGGGTTACTCTTTTTTTTCCCTCTTCTTTCTTCTTCTAGTCAAGTTCTGATCATCCAGCCATTGAAACCAGGTCAAGTGGATACTGTCTGAAAATGTGTGTGTTCTTGTGGATCTCCCCTCACTTCATATCAGTTGGACACTTCACTATCTGCTCTAGTCTTCTGTGACCATGTCATTTCCTCTGGGCCAAGGAGTTCCCAGGTCTTGCCATACTGCTGGCCAACCAGGTCTCCACCTGGGTTCACAGGAGTCTATTGAATATGGTCAGACTTAGCTCCCAACTTCATTTCTGTTTTTCCCCCCTCTTCCCCTTATCAGTGACCAAAGTGGTCACCAGCCAGACTACATGCCTGCTCATGTATTCCCTTTGAGTCTTGGAAGGGGGTTTGTCTTGAGGGGACCTGACCACTTTCCTTGATGGCTCCTTGATGAACAGCTTGTTTGTTCTTGTAGTAGTCAATCAGACAGCTGTTATTGATTTTGATTTTCCTTGCTGGTCTTTCTTTCACAAAGTATCTTCTGGTCTTATAGCCACTCCAGGCTGGTCTACCTGTTATTTCAAGTGGAAATTTCCCACCTCAGATGATTCTGAATGAGGTTCAGGATTCCACCTATGGTCTTATGCAATGCAAAGGCACCAAAGGAAGCCTCTTTCACTGGTCAACTTCTAGTCCCCTTTAAGGTATCCCAATCAGTTATAGGCTGAAGACGGATTTATAAGATTTCTATTGTGATGTCTCTAGCTATTCTTTTCTCTCCCCCTCAAGTGTCTATTTTACAATGATAGGCAAGGGAAACCAAGATTCAAAAGACAGCCAAGCATCTTAACATTTCACCGCTTTGCCCATTCCAACCATGTCTCAATCCCTGTATCCCGGAGCCCTCTTTTTCCAATGTTGTGCATACATCATTTACCTCTGACCCACTTAGCCCATGCAAACCTGCCTAACTGTTCTCCCATCTGCCTTGTTCTTCCATTCCCCTCACTTTTCTGGTGTACTGCTCCCCCTAGGCCCCCTCCCCCAGCACCCAAGCTATCCTGTGTGTATTGCCTTCCCTGTGCTCTATCTTCCCTTCCCTCCCTCCCCTCCCCTCTCCCATACATCTGGGTGATCAGCAAATATATCTATATCTATATCTATCTATCTATCTATCTATCTATCTATCTATCTATCTATCTAGATATAGATATAGATATAGATATAGATATATTTTTTTTTTCTTTTCCCTTCTAGGGTGGGTTGTTTTTCTTAATCTTTTACAATAGTGGACATATGCAGTATTTCTCCTTTGTGACTGACTAATTTCACTCAGCATAATGTCCTCAAGGTTCACCGCTCAGCTTCTTGAATGTTTATCTTCTTATCCTTCAAGATGTTAGGGAAATTTTCTTCCAGTAGTTCCTCAACTATCTCCTCTGTGGACTTCTGTGATTCTTCCTGTTCCAGGATGCCAATAATTCTTAAGCTATTCCTCTTCAGGTTAACCAGCATGAATCTTAGGCTCTCTTCAGGTTTTTTTAAATCTTCTTTTCTGCTTGCTCTCATATCTTAGCAATATTGAGAGATTTGCCTTCCAGCTCGCTGGTTCTGTCTTCCATCTCTTCAATTCTATTCTTTTGCCCTTTCAGTGTATTGTTCATTTCTGATATTTTATTACTAATTATCTGGACCTCTTTTTGCAGGTTTTGAATTGTTTCCAATGCTGTATCTATCTTGTTTGACTGCTCCTGTAGCACTTTTCTGACTTCTTCCTTATTTTCCTTCACCCCTTTTCAGAGCATTTGAATTTGTTTCTATATCACTCTTCTGAATTCCTTGTCAGGCAGATCCAAAACCTGCTCTTCTTCTACTGGAAATACTGTGTCTGCTTCCAGCTCATTTGTCACAATTACTCTTTTTTGGTTTTGGACATGTTTTGAGATCTTTTTTTTGTATTTACCTGGACATTTTCAGTAGTTAGGTGGATTTTTAATGCTTAAATGGATGTATGTTGCTGTATTGTTAAGCTTGCTGAGTGTCTCTTGGTGGACATGATCTGGAGATAGGCTTCCCTTTTTGTATGTAATGTCTAGCAGCTGGTAGTGGCTCCTGTCCCAATGTTAGATATTATGGGGTATGATTGTAGCTTGGCTATATGGCCACAATTGCTGTCTCTTCTTGGGTAATGTAGGGTAAAAAAATCCCACCCCCAGGAAAAAAGTGTGATCAAAAGGACCAAAAACAGGAGCCATATGAAAACAGAGACAAAAATCACCACTCCAAAACAAAAATAAAACCTTAACTGTGTGACTAGTGGCAGGAGTAAAGGGTCCGCCCCCTACCCCACCCCAGGTCAACTTTAGGACTGGGTCCCAGAGTCAGACATCATAAGCAGCTGCCAAAGGGTCAGTCCATGGGACCAATAACAATCTCCTCTCTGTCCCATGGGAAAACTGTGGGCTCAATGCTGGACCCTTTTGGGGGTGCGCACCCACCTGCCTGAAGGTTGGGGACTGGGCAGAGAGGGCACGACAGGGAAGGGGAAGAAAAAAATGTGTGGAACCCCCCACTCCTCTTTTTTCAAATGTCACTGCATAGGTTTCACTGTGTTATTCTGGTTGTGGCCCCACCCTCTAAATGCAGCCCAGGCAGGAGGGCTCCGCAGGCAGTGTCCTGAGCCCTGATTGATTTCGGAATCGCAGTATTTTCCTTTATGCAGTGATTTTTCCATCAGTGGATGTGGGCAACTGATGCCCTGCACCTTATACTAGATCTAGAGCTTTGGAGCAGCTCTGTAAAAGCACCGTCTCTGGATTTTTTGCACCTCCCCCACAGAGCTCATCCTACCTCACTCTGCTTGTCCTGCCTCCAAAACCAGAACTCTTTTTGCACATTTTTAATAAATTACACATAAAATAAATATATATGTACTTTAATAAGAACTAAAATGTAAATAAACATTGCTCCTCAACTTTCCCAATAAAATAATAATCACAATACTGACAATAATAGTAGTAATACTGGTAGTAACCTAAAGCCAATTATGAACTTGTCTCTGTACTAAGCATTTTACACTTGTTATATGTACTCTTGCAACATCCCATAGGACAGAGTAGAACTGCTTCCTAGTATTTTCAAGGATACCAATCTTTTTGGGAGCAGACATCCTCAACTTTCTCCCACAGAACAGCTTGTGGTTTCAAATTGCTGTATTTGCAGTTAGCAGCCAACACATAACTCACTACGCCACCAGGGCTACTACATTAGAAAGGAGGCTAGTGAAATACAGATAAATTATGTACCATGCCAAGGTAATATGTCTACAGTAGAAATTAGAACATAAACTTGGCATTCCAACCTCTCATCTCAAAGAAAACTACATTTACCGCTGTAGTTTTCCAGATCATTTTATGGGCACTAACATTCTAGGGGAACGCTGATGTGGCACTACAGAATAATGCACTAGACTGCAAGGTCAGTTTGAAATGCAAGGTCGCTGATTCAAATAAACCAGCCACTTCTTGGAAACCATCAACAGGGTCACTTTGAGTCAGAACCAACTCAACAGCGCTAAACAACAACAAAGTTCGAGGGGGCTTTAAAAATTCTGTAGAAAAATAACATTATATTTTAATTCCATTTTCCATAAATGGAATTCAAGTACCCTCATAATTATACATGTACAACAAATCCTGTTCTGCAAATAAATGAAAATATCATCCTACAGTGCATCATTCATTTTTTTATGTTGATCATACCAGACACTGTGTTAAGCACTACAGACAGAATGGGGGGAAAACATGACATGGACTTAATGTATATATTCATGAGTTTAAAGGTAGGTATTAAAGACATAACAATGACATATGACATATAAAATTAGATTTGTGTTTAAAGTAAATAATGAATATCAGAATTTACAAATCTGTTATAGAGTAAATTGTTCTAGACAGAGAACAACTTTGTTCCTTTACTGCAGGAGGTATCTTGCATACCAGTGTTTTTCATGTAGTCCACATACTTGGAGAAGCCACACTAATGGCCTATCAATGATTTCTACAATTTTAACTCTTAATATGTTAAGGGCATACTTGTTACTTTATGGCACAAAAGATTTTGTAAGCATAAGTGAAGGACTGAAAAGATGTGCATCTTATTCAAAACCACTTATGTGGCCACATTGTAACTTCAAGGGTTCTGATGAAAGGAAGGAAGAGTGTCCGAATCAAAGAGGAAGAGTCACATAATCAGATAGGAATGATGAGACCTAAGACCAAGGAATTTGGAAGACAAATAAATTAATTATCCTTTAGAGTCTCCAGTGGAAACATAGCTCTGCTAGCAACTTGATTTGAACCCAATTAGAACTATCTCAAAATTCTAACTCTTGATTATAAAATACAAAAACATTTAGTCTATTAAGCCACTGGATTTCAGGTGTGGTGCTGTAGGATAAGGACTGGACTGTAAAACACAAGGTCATGGTTCAAACTACCCGCTGCTCCTTGGAGACTCTATCAGAGTCACTATGAGTCAGAATTGACTTGATGGCTTTTTAACAACATTAAAGCCACAATATTTGTGAACATCTGAGTATGTCGCTCTGTTCCTCATGTATTTTACATAACCTTTTTTTTTTTTTTTTGAAGGATTTTGTCTCCCCAGTTATTAACATCTAAAATTAATATGCTAGGGAGCTCTGGTAGTGTAGTGGTTACGAACTGGGCTGCCAACCTCAAGGTCAGCAGTTTGAAACTACCAGCAGTTCCATGGGAGAAAGATGAGGCGTTCTGCTCCCATAAAGATGTACAGCCTTGGAAACCCTGTGAGGGGTCACTATGAGTCAGAACCGACTCCATGGTACTTAACAACAACAACAACATACCTGTTATGGTAGTGTGGTGGCTCCATGCAATAAACATGGCATTGCAAACCAAAAGATCCATGGTTTGAGTCTACTGGCTGCTCCATGGGAGAAAGGTGAGGCTTTCTGCTCCCACAAAGATTTAAAGCCTTGGAAATCCTATACAGGGTTGTTATCAGTCAGTACCAACTCAATAACACTCAACGGCAACAACATACTTGTTATAATCAATAAATAAACTTTCATTGATTATCTTTAACTAGAGTCTACAACGTAGTCAAATGCTATTTTTCACCTAAATTATTTTTTCTTTTCCAGGGTCCCCTCTAAGATGGCACATTATATTTGGTTTTCATGTTTGTTTAGGATCCTACTCACTGTGACATTTTCTGACTTCCTCAGCTTTTAATGACCTTGGCAGTTGTGAGATGTACCAGTCAAGTATTTTGAGAAGGTCCTTTAATTGATATTTGTCTGATGTTTGTCTCATAATTAAATCAGAGTTATGTATTTTGGGGAGGAAAACCACAGGACAAAATTGTCATTTTCATGGTACATGAAAAAACATGATTGATCACTGTTGATGCTAACCTTAATTACCTGGCAAAAGTAATGATCTCCAAGTTTCTCCATTACAAAGTTATTTTTGTTTCCATTTTCATATTACACTCTTTGGGAAAAAGTATCCCTCTGTTTTATGTATTTGAAAACTTTGTAGAGAATCAATAGTTAGCATATGGGTGGATCAATTTCATATTAGCTATTCTAGTCTATTCTATTAATCTGTTTGTCTTTTTTATACCAATCCCATATGATCTTATTTACTGCTATTTTATATTCAGTGTTGAAGTCAAATATTTTATTGATTCTTCTGTATCCTTTGCATTTTCATGTAATTTTAAATTAGATTGTACATTTCTACAAAATTTTTCAGAGATTATAAATGAGTCTATAGGTTTATTTTAGAAGAAGTGACACTTTTAAATGCTGTTTCAATCCATACATAATAGCATATCTCTATATTTATTTGATTGTTTTTATAATTTTTCTCAGGAATATTTTATAATAACCAAATGACAGGTTTTAGATTGTTTCTGTTAAATTTATAACTAAACATTTCATGTTTTCTTGCTAATGTAAATTATACTGTTTTCTTTTTATTTTGTAATTATTCATTGCTAGCATATAGAAGGAATCCTGGTGTGGTACTGTGGGTTAATGCACCAGACTGCAAAGTCATTTGCACTGCAAGTTTGGTGGTTTAAGAAGCTCACCAGTCACTCCCTGGAAACCCTATACAGGGTCGCTATGGGTCAGAACTGACTCAATGGCACTTAACAACTTAACAACAAAATCATAAAGAAATGTAAATTATTTTTATATAGAGACATTGATCGTGTGACATTGTTAAACTTACTGTTGTTGTTGTTGTTGTCAGGTGCCATCGAGTCGGAACCGACTCATAGCGACTCCATGCACAGCAGAACGAAACAATGTTCGATCCTGG
>NW_006408527.1:32017802-32030897 GCF_000296735.1 Chrysochloris asiatica | reverse complement strand
TGAGGCTTTCTGCTCCCGTAAAGATTTACAGCCTTGGAAACCCTGTACAGGGTCGCTATGAGTCGGAACCGACTCCATGGCACATCACAACAACAACAACTACATCTTTATAACATTTAATAAATATTTATGATAAAAATATAAGTCAGAAAAGTGAAATAGAAAGGCACTTTCTCAAACTAATGAGTATTTTTATTTACATGTTATAAAGGACACCTACTGCATCTTTGGAGTCCTGGTGTGGCGCTGTGGGTTAAGGTATCAGACTGCAAAGTCATTCGAAATGCAAGGTTGGTGATTCAAGCTCACCAGCCGCTCCTTGAAAACCCTATACAGGGTCACTAAGGGTTGGAATCCACTCCACGGCACTTAACAACAACAATAACTGCATCTTTTGAGATTATTATATATTTCTTCTCCATTATTCTATTGTTGCAGTCCTGGAGTGGCACTGTGGAATAAACACTTGACTGCTAACTGAAAGGCAGCAGTTCAAACTCACTAGCTGCTCCCTGGAAACCCTATACAATGTAGCTTTGAACCTGACCTTGATACTCAACAATAACATTATATTGCTGATGAGATCATTTGCATTGGTACACTTTTATATGTTAAACTATCCTTGCTAAACTGTCATAAAAATGGCTGGATTTTCAAAGTAGATTCCCTGGAAAATTCCTAATTTTTCTCCAGTGCCAAACTTTAGGAATCAAAGGATTCCAGCAATACAGAAGCATCAAATATAACATTTCTTTCTAAGGAGACCCAAGACCATCAGATGTAGCTTTTTATTTGTACCTTTCTCCCACACTGGGAAGCTGGAAACATGAGCACTTAACCGTGTGTGTTTAAATTGCTTTTAGATAAAGCTGTTTTTGTATGGATCTCTTTAGTATTTATACTCCATCTGCTTAACTAACTTTCACTCTCCAGCTGGCCGTATCCTATAAATCCTTCTATTCTGGATTTACTTACTAAAAGCAAGTAGACTAACAAGGGCTTTTTTGTTTCTCAAAGTATACGTATTTATAAGATAAAACTCTCTAGTGTCTTTCCATTAGTAAATGTTGTTATTATTCTTATTTATAAGCATATCTGGTCTAAGACAGTCATTGCCTCTGAATTGCCAATTAAGGACGAATAAATCTTAGCCCAGCTGTTACTTCCCTTCCAGTCCACCATGTGACCTTGATTAATAGCTCCTTGCCAAAATTTTTAGGAATCTTCTCTTCATTTACATTTTTAAATTTCCTGTAAATATTTCTTTTAATCCTTTATACAGAAAAGTAAGCCTGTAAACATTCCAAGGACCTACAGTGTTTGATCCATCCAATTAAGAGTAAATCCTGTGAACCATAAAGACAATCCTTCATATGTCTTTGAATATTATTTTTATCATCATGACTACTCCTTTTCTCAGTCATAATTTAGAAGTTAATGTTTTAATGGAAATGCATGATTTTTCTAAAGTTTTCTTTTTTCTATTCAATTGGAATTTACATATATAGCATTAATTATGGGCAGCAAAGAGTCTCCCTACATATTTTCTTATTCTAATTAGGATGAGAATATACTTTTATTAAATTCTAAATTCAACATATTAAGAGATGTCAACATAATATTTGACACATTATGCTTTACCCTTACATAACTGAAGTATTTTCTACTTTGAATTTTTTGTTGAAGACATGCTGAAATTAAAAAAAAAAATTAGTAATCAATTTTTATCCATAAACATATATTGAATTTTATAAAGAGCCATATTTTTGTTCATTTAGATTCTGGTTTCTACTAGATGTGTTGACCTGAACATAGTCTAAATCAAATTTCTAATTTATAGCAAAAGTTCTTACTGACACAGGCTTTCAGGTAGTGTTATGTAATACAATCATTTTCTCCACAGTTATAGTGGCCTAATGGTGACCCTTAGTGCTTCTCTTTAATCCGAACAAGTTGAACCACAGGGAAAGCAATTTCCTTTTACAGGTGTAGTACCTGGATATTTTGAGATTAATGATAAAGACCACACTGTCTGATGTCATTCTGCCTCAGCTTAGACTTGTCTTCTCATAAATGCCTCTTAAGTTTAACCTTGGATTTAGTGTCCTCATGAATGAAACTCTTTTGACATAGGCCTCTAACATTCTCAGTCATTTCATTGTCCTTTAAGAAAATAAGATTCCATAGTAATTAGATTATCCCTGAATAATACTACTGTTGTTGTTGTTGTTGTTAAATGCCTTCGAGTCGGTTCCGACCCATATACAGGGTTTCCGAGGGTGTATAATACTACTAGACTTCCTTTATCATTACTAGTGCATGAGATGTTCCATCAGATGGGTGCTTTTTCAGTCCTTTCACAAACTGACACCCATTTCCAATCTCTTGGGAAAATGTTCTCTTTACTCTCCACATATTGTTTAAGAATTATTTTCCATCAAGATGGTGAACCTACAGTGATGTTATTTCTGCTTGACATACTAATCTTGAACTTCTAGCCAAATTTGGTACATATGCTACTGCCACTAGCTAATTTGGGCATTCATAAATTTAAATACATGCTGCTATTGTTAAGTGCTGTAACAGAGACCCTGTATAGGGTTTCTGAGAAGCGACTGGTGAGTTTGAACTGCCAATCTTGGAATTAACTGTCCAGTACTTATCCTGCAATGCCACATCAGGATTCCTAGGTACACATTATACACCAAAAATGACAGTTGTTCATATTCTAAAGTGTGTAATCTTGGTGTGCTGCTGGAGGGTAAGCACTAGACTGCTAAATACAAGGCCGGCAGTTCAACTCCCAGCCAGTCGTTCCTTGGAAGTGACTCAGTAGCCCCTAACAGCAATAACAATGTTATTGCACCAAATGTCTTCCCACAACAGAAACTACATTTTCCTTGAAAATGTATTTATCATATATCAAGCTATCTGGTTAGCTTTGACATTGTCATAAAAGTGTTGTTGTTGCTGTAGTGTCTTCTAGTAGGTTTTGACAAATAGTGACCCAATGTAGGGTTTCTGTGAGTCCTGGTATGGTGATGTGGAATAAAGCACCAGAACCCAAGGTTGGTTTGAATCACAAGGTGGATCGTTCAAACTCACCAGCTGCTTCTTGGAAATGCTACACAGGGTTGTTATGAGTTAGAATTGACTCAATGGCAATTAACCACACAACATAGAGTTTCTAAGGAATGTTGGTGAGTTTGAATTGCAACCTTGTGGTAAGCAGTACAGTGCTTACCATATAGCTCCACACCAGGACTCCTTAAAATCATTATAAACAGTCAATCTTGTTATATTTTAAACTCACTGTAACTGAGTCCAAATGTTAACTACCCCATAGGACAGAGTAGAGTTACTCCATAGGGTTTCCTAGTCTTTATGGAATCTATCTGCCACCTCTTTCTAACTAGGAAAAGTTGGTCGGGTCATTCTGCTGATTAGAAGAAACTGAGTGCTTTACCTCTTGACCATCAGGGCTCATTGAAGGACATACTCATTCTCACTGCTATCGAGTTGATTCCGACTCATAGTGACATTGTACAGGGCTTTGGAGACTGCAAATCCTAACAGTAACAGAGTCGTATCTTATAGTGATATATAGGCAGGAAGAAATAATCTGTTTTCTTTTCTTTTTTAAAAAATTTTCCTGAAATTTCTATCCTTTCAGCCTTTATATTCATCTTCTCAAGTGAATTCTTTAACCTATTTGAACATGTTTTATAATCCTCTCCTACAAATTCCAGTATCTTGGTTTCCTTCATCTTTCTTTTTGACAATATTTAATTTTGTGTCATATTTTTCTGTTTCTTTATTTGCATCATACTTAGAAACAGTGAATTTCACAAAAAGAGGTAGTGGGGATGAAAAATTTAACAATATTGTTATTTTACCTCCCTGTGTTTGGCAGCCAGGCTGATGGTATAAAATTCTGTTACCACCTGAACTCACGTTCATCTGGGTGTTTGCCACAGTTTTAATTAGAATGAGTTTGATTTCTCCTTTGTCCATCATCCAAATTCTATTGAGGACCTTGTCTCTGAATTTGTCCATTTTTGAGCTTACAGAGGTTTGGGATCTTGCTTTTGAAAATAAAGTTCACCTTTGTTTTGAAAATTAAGCATGTGAATTGAACTCACAAAATAAAATAACATGAATAATCAAACATAACTATGTGCAATGCCGAATAGGTAAGTTTGACAATTAAATATGAAACACTGTGAGTGAAATTCTTTAAATGAAGCTTTGATCTAAAAAGTAGAAAACAGTGGAAGCTGACTGTGTAGTCAGTGGTCAGTACCACATTAACCATGGACATATTCTATTAAGGCTAAAATCATGCTTAAATCATTTAGGAAGGAAAGTAACTAATTCCAAAAGTTGGTACAGTGCTGGACAGAGTGAACTGCATCATCCTAAGAGAGGTTCCTGAGTAACTAACAAATAATCTGGTCATTTTCCATTGATTTTAGAAGAAGCCTGAGATGAAGGGACTGAAATAATTATACCTGCTGGTTAAAGGTACTCAGTAAGGAAAATTAACATAAAAAGTCATCCTTCTAAGATTCTTGTGGTTCAATAGTGAGTAACTGCTATTACGACTAATTGCAATTGTTGCAACTGTAAAGGTAAACATTTTGTAACACAAAGGGGGAGTGGTTGATCTGGCAGTCCGGGAGCGGAAGACCCTGGGACCATCAAGGAAGAAGAGCGTGGGTGCGGAATGTGGAACCCTACTCAGAGAAGTGGTGATGCCAGAGATGGAGGCAGAGATGAGGACATGGAGTGATGGAGCAGCTGAGGACTCTAGACTCATGAAAGGAGATGGGTTGTGTGCCGGTGGCCGGGGACAGGTTTGCAGGGTATGCTCTTTGGGTGTTTGAATGGTTGCATATTCCTGATTGTTTTGGTATACATCCAAAAACAAAACAAACAAACAAAAACACAGGGAATAGAAGCAAATGCTGTTGAATGATGATGCATGGAGGGGATTGTAATCATTGCAATGAAATAAAGTACCATAGGATGAGTGTAAAGCTGATGTTCTCCCATGTAAACTATCATTCAATTCACAATAAAAACAAAACAAAACAAAAAAAACAAAAAAAAAAAACCAGTCATCCTTCTCTAAAAATTTCTCAGGGTATAGATAGAAGAATGTAAGAAGCAGGTATGAAATTGCTAGGTAGACATGTCTCCATACCCTTTGATACATCATACTCTCAGGGACTAAGAAACACATAATATAACAAGAGCAACAACAGCAAAGAACTCTGAATTAGAACTCACAAAATAAAACAATATGAATAATCACACACAACTATGTGCGGTACAGAATAAGTAAGTTATGGCAATTAAATATGAACACTGTGAGTGAAACTCCTTAAATGAAGTTGTCTTCATTAAAATAAAGAGACTGAAAGAATATTGCCCTGGAGTACTGTAAGTAGGCCTAACAAGAGATGTGAGTATTTTTAGACTGTGTGTTTTGATAGAATCCTCGCAATCTTTCTGGAAGATAATTGTGAATGTTTGGGACTTATAAGAAGAAAATGTGGCTACAAATGATGGATTAAAATACAGAGTGAAATTATATATATGAAAGAATTTCACATAAAAGCACTGAAATTTGTAATTACAGACATTCACACTTAATATTATCTTCAAAATGCACATGAGCTAATTCTTTATGTTCTTATATCCTAATGCAGATATTTAAAATTCTGTATTTGGAGATTGGGTAGTAACAATGATAGAATACATTGCTGGCATCCAGTGAGTATAGACCAAGAATGCTAAAGACCTCTAATATAGTACAGTCCTTCACAATAAGGGATTCTTCTTTACCAAATTGCCAATAATGATGCCCTTGAGAAGCATGCCACTTTCTATGTGGCGCAACCTCATGTACTCATTTATTAGGACAAGTTATAGAAGGATCCATAAATATCTCTGTGATTGCAATCACACTGTCAAAACTGGCTCACCTAACAGATGACAACAAATACTGGTGAGGATATGGATAAACTGGGACCCTCCTACATTGCTGGTGGGAATGCAAAATGGTCCAGCCTTTCTGGAAAACAGTTTGGCACTTCCTCAGAAAGTTAGAAATAGAAACACCTTATGATCCAGCAATTCCTCTACTTGGTATATATCCACAAGAAAAATGAGCCAGAACACAAGTAGATTGCATGCACACCAATGTTCATAGTAGCACTATTTACTACAGCAAAAAGATGGAGACAGCCTAAGTGCCCATCAATGGAAGAATGGATAAACAAACTTTGGTATATACACATAATGGAATATTATGCTACTTTGAATAATAACAAGGAAGCTGCAAGCCACCATATAACATGGATGAACCTTGAGAACATTAAGCTGAGTGAAATTAATCAGTCACAAAGGACAAATATTGCATAAGACCATTATTGTAAAAGCTTAAGAAAAGATACCCGTACTAAAACGAAACAAACAAACAAAAAAAAAACTGGCTCACCTTAGTGAGGCCACCTTCTCGAACTGATAGTGTTCAGCAATATTCACAAACAACCTGCTGCAATTTTAATTTCAACAACAAATTTTTTTTTATTCTTAGAAATTCATAATTTCATTTACAAAGCAAATATGTATTGAAATTAACTGAAAATAGAGTATAATAAAAGATGTGGCTTTTATGAAAACATGCCACTTTTAACCTAAAGAGGTTTTCCCTGGCAACTCTGGCTCACATTGATGCCATCAGTATCTGGTGACAATGTCAATATTTTGTATTTCAATGGAGTTCGCATTTTATCATATTGACTTACTTTTTGTTTCTTAATTAATGTAATCCTTGTCATCTCAATAAGAATATAAATCTTTGAAAGGTAAAGACATAATTTATAGTTTTCCATCCTTCATAGAAGCTTGCACATAGTTCTTTTGTTAGTTGATTATAAGATAAATAGAAAATATTTGAAAATGAAAATAGGGTGTTCTGGAAGACTGACTGTTATTAAGTTTATTATCCAAAATAAGTTACATTGTTTCAAATAAATTTAAATCTTTGACATTATAGAGGTACTTTTTTTCCCAATTCATTAATGATGGTCACTTACTGAGTAGCTTATGTGTTGATTGTTTTATACCCTTTAAGCATATTTTTATACACAGAAAAGAATTTTCCTCATACACATGAAAATATGAGTTGAGAATAAGAACTATTGTGCAGATGGGTAAATTGAGACTCAATAAATAAAAGTAATTTGCCAACTATTGATATCAAGTGTATCTGATTCAAAAGCACACAATTTGTGCAGATATCCCAATTAACTTGTAAATTCATGAAAGCTTTAATAATACTCATATAAGTTTGCCTTCCTTTTAATGTTTCAAATAAATCTAGTACAGAAATCAAACTCATCTCTAACACTCATTGTATGGATGCACAGTTACGAATCTTGACACAGAAATAGCAATATGTTTTATTAGGTAACACAGAGCAGAAGTAGATCTGTTGAAAGTTCTAGGAAGCCTCTAAACAGTTTCACAAAAAAATGTTTATAAGAAGGACAATGTTTGGGATTTCTTTAGTGTCCTTGAGGAGCGTGGTAATTATTCAGTGTTTGCTTTAAATGTGTTTGGAATTCAAAATCAAGCAATTTTTTCATTTATTTTCTCTCAACCAATATTTTTACTTTTTTCCCCACAAACACATTATCAGGCCGCTGCTTTGGCTAGAATTAGACAAACACAGGTGCTAAAGTTTTCAGTTTCCTTGTATTTTTTTCTATCTACTTATGTTACTGAAAGTCATTCCGTTTCTGTAAAAGACACATTTCCCCAATTCATTACACCTAAAGAAATTGCTAGGCAAAATGTGTTGCCAGTATATGAGCCGTTGTAGACTGTCCCATATGTATTTTGCAAACAGGTGTTTCATTTGCAGTTTGCCAGAAACAAACTGTTTTTCAGGTGCACAGAGAATATCATCTTTGCACAGAAAAGAAACAGTAATAACTGTTCCTAGTAGAGTCTTGCTCAATAGGAGAGCAATATTGGATTGTTGAATAAAGGAAGGAATTGAATACATGATGTTTAAACAGCCTAAATATACAATCCACTCAGTGCAACTTCATGTGAGATACTTACCTTAAAATGGATGGAGATAAAGTGACTGGAAAGAGCCAGAAGACGTAGATTAAATTGTTAAACCGTCTTTTATGTAAACACAGTGTTTTACCAAATCCCTGTGAGTTAAGTTCTTTTACATCTACCTGGATAAATAGCAAAACTATGGCTCAGATTTTATGCAACTCTCTAAAAATCACGTAGTCAATAGGATTGCACCAAAATTCTTACCCAACAGTGCAAATTAAGCAGCCAGTTTTTAAGGATTAGAATTATCCTTTGGATTTTGTTCTTTTTTTTTTTCAGTTTCAAAGTTATTCTCCAGAAACTGGAATACTTAAACATAAACTCCAGATACTGACTACAACTCTACTGTTTATTTAAAAAATAGTATTTATTGGGTTTTTAGTTTGCATGGCAAGTCACGTTCCCATTTGATCATTTCTACATAACTTGTTAAATGGCATTAGTTACATTGATCACAAAGTTTCAACATTTTCTTTGTTCCTTTTCCAATAGTCTGTTTTCCCTTATCACTTGTCTCCTTATTGTTGCTTTTGACCAGTTTTTGACCCTGTAATCTCATCCTAATGATTTTTAAGAACAGCACTGATCTTATGGGTAATAACCTTTATTGTGTGTGTCACTCTGCTATATGACTAAAAGGTGACATTAGGGGATGGCCAGGCTCTAGATTTAAAGTATCTTTGTTGTCTACCTTCCTAGTTGAACCTGATTATTTTCTTTTTTAAATAAGAATTTGAGTTCTGCTCCACAGTTTTCCCATTCTATTTGGGACCATTTATTGTGATGTCGATTAGAATGGTCAGTGATGTGGCCAAGTACCTACCATCTAGTGCTTTTGGTCTCTGGGTAGATGTAGTTGTAGGGTTGTTCTATCTCTGGGCTTTTGCTTACCTCCTTGCTGTTTTCTCCTTAGCAAGGAGGCAACTAGAGAACCATGTTGTTGTTGTTGTTGTTGTTAGGTGCCATCGAGTCAGTACCGACTCATAGCTACCTTATGCACAGGAGAATGAAACACTGCCCAATCTTGGGCCAACCTCACTGTCATTGCCACGCTTGAATCCATTGATGCTGCCACGTTGCCAATCCATCTTACTGGGGGGTCTTCCATAGTTGTGTCTAATATTGCTGCTTACAAAGCTTTTAAGACTCCGGATGCTGCTTACTTCACTAAGATACAGATAATGATTTTGTGAAATATGTTGTGTCAATTGATTTGTTCCATGATATTGTGGTCTTAAAACTTTCAACTCCACAAAACCGATATTGGAAGGAGTTTGGCTATGTATAAGGTGTTTCCATATTTGTATCTTCAATGAATATATGTGCCTGAACCTTCATATTTGTATTTAGATATACCTAAGGTGCACCTGACCCAAGCCATGGTATTTTCATTAACCTCATTTGCTTGTGAAAGTTGGACAGTTAATAAGGAAGACCGTAGAAGTACTGATGCATTTGAGTTATGGTGTTGGAGGACAATATTGAAAGTGCCATGGGCTGCCAAAAGAACCAATAGATCTGTTTTGGAAGAAGTGCAGCCAGCCAGAGTGTTCCTTGGAGGCCAAGATAGCCAAACTCCGTCTCTCATACTTTGGACATATTGTCAGGAGGGGCCAGTTGCTGGAGAAAGATATCATGCTTGGTAAGGAGGAGGGTCAGAGAAAATGAGGAAGACCCCCCAACAAGATGGATTGGCCAAATGGCAGCGAGGATGGACTCACATGTGGCAACAGTAGTAAGGTTGGCCCAGGATTGGGCCGTGTTTCATTCTGCTGTGCATAAGGTCGCTATGGGTCGGTACTGACTCGATGGCACCTAACAACAAGAAGTCCTGGTGAGTGGCTGTAGGATAAAGCACCGGGCTACAAGGTCGGTTTGAACAGCAATATTCACTCCTTGGAAGCCCTATACAGGGTTGCTATGAGTCAGAATCGACTTGCTGACACTTAATAAGAACGAGAGCTCTATCTAGTCTCACCTGTCTATACAACTTTACTTACTCATATACCAATATGACTAAACCTATCCATATGTACTCAAAAACTCATTTTACTTTGGTTATAATAGCATCACTGCATCTACATTAGGTACCACCTTTCTCATCACCAAAAATAACATGTCTCTATGATCTAAAATGTACTTTACCTTCCCGCTGTCTCTCCCTGGTGACTACCAAAACACATTGATTTCTCAAATATTTTCTCTTCTTATAAAAGAGTGATCATACAATATTTGTTTTTATATGCTTGACTTATTTCACTTAGCATTATGACCTCCTGTGAAACATGTTATATTTCACAGTTCCATATTGTTCTTTATGGTTGCATAGGATTCCATTGTATGCATGTTCCACATTTTGCTTATCTATTCATCCTTTGATGTGCACTTGGGATGCTTCCATTTATTTACTATTGTGAGGTACATGTGTCTGTTCCTTTCATTATTTTTAGGTCTCTAGAGTAGCACTATAAGGAGTTCTGGTAGTGTAATGGTTACGAATCGGGCTGCGAACCACAAGGTCAGCAGTTCAAAACTACCAGCTATTCCGTGGGAGAAAGAGGAGGCTTTCTGCTCCCGTAAAGATTTACGGCCTGAGAAACCCTGTACAGGGTTGCTATGAGTCAGAACCAACTCCACGGCACATAACAACCACAAGAGTAGTGCTATACATTAATTCTCTGGACTGTGAGGTCAGTTCGAACCTTAAGGTTGGCAATTCAAGCTCACCATCTGCACCTTGGATACCCTATGCAAGGTCGCTATGAGTTGGCACTGACTCGATAGCACTTAACAACAAAAACAAGGTTTTATATATATATATATATATATATATATATATATGGAGCTCTGGTAACATAGTGGTTAAGGGTTGAGCTGCTAAACTCAAGGTGAAGAGTTCAAAACTACCAGCAGTTCCATAGGAGAAAGATGAGGCTTTCTGCTTCCATAAAGATTTATAATTTCAGAAACACTCTAAGGGGATTCTAAAGAAAGAACTGAATCCATGCCACAAAACCACCACCACCACCACCATCAGAGTATATATATGAAGTCCTGGTGTAGAACTGTAGGTTAGTGCACTGGACTGCAAAGTCAAGTTGAAGTGCTATGTCAGTGGTTCAAGTTCACCAGCTACTACTCAGAAACCCTATACAGGTTTACTATGAGTCAGAATCAACTCCACTGCACTTATCAGCAACAACAAAGGTATATATGAGATTTTCAGTAATCTCATATGCAAGTGTGAAAGTTGAACAGTAAATAAAGAAGACCATAAAAAATGGATGCATTTGAGTTATGGTACCATGGACTGCCAAAAGAACAAATAGATCTATGTTGGTAGTTGTACAGCCAGAGTGCTCCTTGGAAGCCAGGATGGCCAGACTTCATCTCTCATACTTCAGACTTATTGTCAGGAGGTACCAGTCACTAGATACCACTCATCTGTCAGTTTGTCTTACTGTGGTGGCTTGTGGGTTGCTGTGATTCTGAATGCTATGCCATCAGTATTTTAAATAACCAGCAGGGTCACCCATGGTGAACATGTTTCAGATGAGCTTTGAGACAAAGACAGACTAGGAAGAAAGAGTGATGAACTACTTCCCAATCTTTAGTCACTGAAAACCTTATGAATAGCAAAGAAACACTGTCAGATATAGTACCGGAAAAAGAGCCCCTCAGGTTGGAAGGCACTCAAAATGCAACTGGGGAAGAGCTGCCTCCTCAAAGTAGAGTTGACCGTGATGGTGCAAATGGAGTAAAGCCTGTGAGAGAAAAGAGCGCAGGATCATCATTTGCTGATGGGGCACAACTCAAAATGAAGAGAAACAGCTGTAAACATCCATTGAAAATTGGAACATGGAATGTACGATGTATGAATCTGGGAAAATTGTAAATTGTCAAATATGAAAAGGAGTGCATAAACATTGATATCTTAGGCATTAGTGAACTAAAATGAACTGGTATTGGCCATTTTAAATTGGACAATCAACATGGTTTACTATGCCGGAAATGACAAATTGAAGAGGAATGATGTTGCATTCATCGTCAAAAAGAACATATCCAGATCAGTCATGAGGTACAATGTTATATGTGATAGGATAATATCCATGCGCCTACAGGGAAGCCCATTTAATGCCATTATTATTCAAATTTATGCACCAACCACTAAAGCCAGTGAGGATGAAATAGAAGAATTCTACCAACTTCTTCAATCTGAAATCAATAAAACATTCAATCAAGATGTATTGATCATTGCTGGTGATTGGAATGCAAAGGTTGGGAGTAAAGAGGAAGGATCAGTAGTTGGAAAATATGGTCTTGGTGATAGAAATGATGGTGGGGAATGCATGATAGAATTCTGCAAAATCAATGATTTGTTCACTTCAAATACTTTCCTCAGGCAGCATAAGAGACAACTATACACATGGAGCTTGCCATATGGAATACATAGAAATAAAATTGACCATATCTGTGGAAAGAGACAATGAAAAAGCTCCATATCATCAGTGAAAACAAGGCCAGGGGCAGACTGTGGAAAAGACCATCAATTACTCCTATGCAAATTCAAACTGAAGCTGAAGAAAATGAAAACAAGTCTACAAGAGCCAAAATATGAACTTGAATATATCCCACCTGAATTTAGAGATCATCTGAAGAGCAGATTTGATACATTAAACTCTAAAGACCAAAACCAGAAGAGTTGTGGGATGACATCAAGAACATCATACATGAAGAAAGCAAAAATTCATTAAGAAGACAAGAAAGAAGGAAAAGGTCAAAATGGACATCAGAAGAGACACTGAAATTGCTCACCAGCATAGAGATGCTAAAACAAATGGAAGAAATGAGGAGGTCCAAGAACTGAATAGAAAATTTCAAAGATCAGCTCAAGAAGATAAAGCCAAATATTACAACAAAATGTGCAAAGATCTGGAATCATAAAACCAA
>NW_006408527.1:32004907-32017312 GCF_000296735.1 Chrysochloris asiatica | reverse complement strand
TTTGATATCCCATGCAAGTAAAGTAATACAGAAAGGGCTACAACTGTACATTGACAGAGAAGTTCCAAAGGTTCAAGCCAGATTCAGAAAAGGCTGTGGAACGAGGGACATCATTGCTGATGTCTGGTGGATCTTGGCTGAAAGCAGAGAATATCATAAAGATGTTTACCCATGCTTTATTGATTATGCAAAGGCTTTTGATTGTGTGGCTCATGACAAGCTATGGACAACATTGTGAATTATGAGTGTTCCGGAACACTTAATTGTGCTTATGAGGAATCTGTACCTAGACCAAGAAGTAGTTGTTTGAATATAACATGGGAACACTGAATGGTTTAAAATTTAAAAAAGTGTGCGAAGGAAGGTATAATTTCCAGTATGCAGTATCCAATCTGTATAGGTGGGGCTGATTAAATGAAATACAGATATGTCTCTTGTGATACAATAGTGAATAACTGTTATCAGAACTGATTGTGAGGGTTGGAAATGTAAAGGGAGATGTTTTTTAGCAAGGAGGGGAGTGATTAACTTTCCAGTCTAGGAACGGAGGTCCCTAGGACCACCAACAGATAAGAGCGGAGAGCGAGACCCCACCCAGAGAAGTAGTGATGCCAGAGATGGAGGCAGAGACAATGATGTGGAGAGATGGAGCACCTGGGGATTTTCGGTCCAGAGAAGGAGGGGGGCTGTATACTGATGACTGGGGTGCAGGCTTGTAATATATACTCTTTGGTTGGTTGGTGATGCATGGAGGAAATTGTAACCATGACAATGAAATGATAAATGATAGAATGAATCTAAACTAATGTTCTCCCATGTAAACTATCGCATAATTTACAATAAAACATTTAAAAAAAGAGAAGAAAGAAAGAAAAGAAAAAACAATAGTAACTCTAAATAAAACTTAGATGAGGCCTTTAAAGGCAAGAGACTGTATGTTAATGGTGGTGGAGCAATAAGGATAGAGACAGTGACAAACATGCCACAATGTAGAATATGTAGCTATTGTCAATGAATTGTACATATAAAAACTTTAAAAAGTGTGAGACAAGGTTGTATTCTTTCACCATACTTATTCAACCTGTATGCTGAGAAAATAATCTGAGAAGCTGGGTCCTATGAAGAAAACATGGCATCAGGATTGGAGGAGACACTCATTGACAACCTGCAATATGCAGATGATATAACCTAGCTCACTGAAAGTGAAAAGGACTTAAAACATTTACTGATGAAGATCAAAGAGCACAGCCTTCGGTATGGATTACATCTCAATGTAAAGAAAATAAAAATCCTCACCACAGGACCAATAAACAACATTCTTATCAATAGAGAAAAGATTAAAGTTGTCAAGGACTTCATTCTTCTTGGATCGCCTATCAACACTCATGGAAGCAGCACTCTTTTGCATCTCCACATCTCCTTTCATCCCCTCCCAATTGTGCATCCTTAAGAATTCCCCTGGTCAATGTGTGCCACCTTAAAAATACATGCCAGAACTTCTTCAGATCAGCTGCCTTTCTCTTCCCTACAGTAGTCTAGATCTTAATGGGTACAAAAGTACTCATATTTCCATTAACAACAATTAGATATTATATTGAATTTCAAGACACTAGTTATATCAATACATGTAGAAGTATTCCACCACACATCTGTCAGTGTGTCATATGTGGTAGCTTGTGAATTGCTGTGATTCTGGAAGCTATGCCACCAACATTTTAAATACCAGCAGGGTCACCCATGGTGGACAGGTTTCAGATAAGCTTCTAGACAAAGACAGACTAGGAAGAAGGAGTGATGAACTACTTCCAAATATTTAGTCACTGAAAACCTTATAAATAGCAGAGAAATACTGTCAGATATAGTGCCAGAAAATGAACTTCTCAGGTTAGACAGCACTCAAAATGTGACTGGGGAAGAGATGCCTCCTCAAAGTAGAACTGACCATGATGATGTGAATGGAGTAAAGCCCTTGGGACCTTCATTTGCTGATGGGGAACAACTCAAAATGAAGAGACACAGATGTAAACATCCATTAATAATCAGAACATAGAATGTAAAAAGCATGAATCCAGGAAAATTTGAAATTGTCAAAAATTAAATGGAATGAATAAACATTGATATATTAGGCATTAGTGAGCTGAAATGGACTGGTATTGGCCATTTTGAATCTGACAACCAACTTGGTTTACTTTCGTTATTGAAGGGTTCTCTGGGCAATGTATTGAATGATACAGAAAGCATCACAAGACAATGGAAGGAATACACACAGTCAATGTACCAAAAAGAAATGGTTAATGTTCAACTGTTTCAAGAGGTAGCACATGATCAAGAGCAAACGATAGTAAAGGAAGAAGTCCAAAGTGCATTGAAGGAGTTGGCAAAGAACAAGGCACCAGGAATTGATGGAATAAAAATTGAAATCTTTCAAGAAAGTGAGGCAGCACAGAAGGTACTCACTTATCTATGTCAAGAAATTTGGAAGACAAATATCTGACCGACTGATTGGAAGAGATCCATGTTTGTACCCATTCCAAAGAGAGGTGACCCAATGAATGCAGAAATCATCATAGGATATCGTTGATATCCCATGCGAGTAAAGTTTTACTAAAAGTAATACATAAATGGCTACAAGCATACATTGACAGAGAACTTCCAGAGGTTCCAGCTGGATTTAGAAGAGGCCGTGGAACAAGAGATATCATTGCTGACGTCCTATGGATCTTGACTGAAAGCAGAGAATATCAGAAAGATGTTTACCTGTGCTTTATTGACTATGCAAAGGCTTTCGATTGTGTGGAAGGTTTGTATCCTTTCACCGTACTTATACAACCTGTATGCTGAGCAAATAATCTGAGAAACTGGGTTCTATAAACAAAAATGTGGCATCAGGATTGGAGGAAGACTCACTAACAACCTGCGATATGCAGATAATACAACCTTGCTTGTAGAAAGTTAAGAGGACTTAAAATACTTACTGATGAAGATCAAAGAGCCCAGCCTGCAGTGTGGATGACATCTCAATGTAAAGAAAACAAAAATCCTCACCACTGGACCAATAAACAACATTCTTATTAACAGAGGAAAAAATTTAAGTTGTCAAGGACTTCATTCTTCTTAGATCAACTATCACTACTCATGGAAACAGCAGTCAAGAAATCAAATGACGTATTGCATTATGCAAATCTGCTGCACAAGAACTTTTTAGAGTGTTAAAGAGCTGAGATGTCAGCTTGAACACTAAGGTGTGCCTGACCCAAGCCATGGTATTTTCAATAGTCTCATATGCATGTGAAATCTGGGTAGTGAATAAGAAAGAACATGGAATAATTGATGCTTTTGAATTATAGTGCTGGAGAAAAATATTGAAAGTGCCATGGGCTGCCAAAAGAACCAACAGAGAAGGATATCATGTTTCATAAGGTGGAGAGTCAGAGAAAAAGAGGAAGACCCCCAGTGAAATGGTTTGGCAAAGTGGCAGCATCAATGGGCTCAAGCATGGCAACGATAGTGAGGCTGGCCAAGGATTGGGCAGTGTTTCATTCTATTGTGCATAAGGTCGCTATGAGTCAGTACCTACTCAATGGCAGCTAACAACAAGAAGCATTATTTGCTGACTTGCAGGAAAGGGTCAGTATATTAGATACTTTATTAGAGGATGCTGGTTGGATAGACTTAATTTCTAACCCAATTCTACAGCATACTAGGTGCCATTATAATTAAATGACACAATATTTTGATGCTTTGACTTTTTAACAACAATTAGATTATACACATATATACATATATATATATATATATATAAATACATACACACATATATATAGACATATAGACATATAGACATATATATATATATATATATATATGTTGATGTTGAGTTCATTCTGACTCAGAACTCATTATGGTAGCATAGTGGTTACGAGTCGGGCTGCTAGCTTCAAGGTCAGCAGTTCAAAACTACTAGCTATTCCATGAGAGAAAGATGGCACTTTCTGCTCCTGTAAAGATTTACAGCTTTGGAAACTCTATGCAGGGTGACTATGAGTCAGAACCAACTCCACAGCATACAACAGCACAACAGCAACAATATATATATAAAATCTATATGAAAGATAGATTTTATATATATATAGTTGTTAAGTGCCATCAAGTCAGTTCTGACTCATACCAATCCTTTATAGGATTTATAAACATATATATCAACTATCAACATTCATGGAAGCAGCAGTCAAGAGATCAAACGATGTATTTCATTAAGCAAATCTGTTGCACAAGACCTTTTAAAAGTATTCAAGAGTAAAGATGCCAGCTTGAGGACTAAGGTGTGCCTGACCCCAAAACCTCATATGTATGCAAAAGCTGGATAGTGAATAAGGAAGACCATTGTTGCCTTTGAGTTATGGTGTTGGAGAATAATACTGAAAGTGCCATGGGCTGCCAAAAGAACTAATAGATTTGTTTTGGAAGAAGTGCAGCCAGAGTGCTCCTTGGAGGCCAGGATGATCCAACTTCATCTCTCATACTTTGGACATATTGTCAGGAGGGACCAGTCGCTGGAGAAGGATATCATGTTTCATAAGGTGGAGGGTCAGAGAAAAAGAGGAAGACCCCCAATGAAATGGATTGGCCAAGTGGCAGTATTGATGGACTCAAATGTGTCAACAGTAGTAAGGTTGGCCCAGGATCGGGCAATGTTTCGTTCTGCTATGCATTAGGTCACTATGTGTTGGTACCGACTCGATGGCACCTAAAAACAACAACAAATATTTGATGAGAATATATCTTATTGTCCAGTATATAATAGTGCTAAAAATGCTTTTTAGTTTCATTGCAATTAGAAACTATATTTCTGTAGTTTATAATCATTCTTAAGCAATATTAGAATCAACATGTACAAAACAGAAAAAGTCCAAACATTCAAACAGTTTGAATTCACCTGTTGGTCACTTCACAAATTGTCCTGTATCATTTAATATTGGTGGCACTTTCAAATGAGACTAATGTAAATAGATTTTTGATGCTTTATTAAAATTCATAAGTATTTTTACTAATTTTAAAATAACAATTTATGTTAGCCCTCAGATTGACCATTTCTCTTTCATTCTATTGATTTGTGTTTCCATCTTGAATAATTTTCTGTCTGCCTACATGTTATCCTTTATTCTGTTTTTCATTTTGTCTTTTGTACTTTTTGATTCTAGAAATTCCTTTGGTTCTTAATTTTAAAGCACTTTATATCTTATGCTTAAATATCCATTCTGTGCATTCATTTTGTCCATCTTATGAATCATTAACCAATTTTAATACATTATAATAAATATCCTAACTCTTTTGTCTGCTAATCCAGCATATACATTATATGTGGTGGACTATTATTAATTCTTATTTCTGTGTTTTATGGATCATATTTTCCTTCTAGTTTGTACCTCTTGGATTATATTAACACATTTTTCTTTTTGTGTAAAAGAAAAATTAAGACAGAAATAAAATATTTTCTTTTTACCAGAGAATGCATAAGCCATTTTGTATTTTTGTCAATGTATTCATTAGATATATTATATAATTGATATTGCCTGATCAAAGGGAAAATGAGTTTTTTTTTTAATCGTGAAAATGGCTTTTTCATATGAATGCTTCCATTTGGAAACTCCACTAATACAAGATTACTTGTTTTTCCACAATCCAACTGTCAGAACAATTGTCAAAATAACAGTTTTTGTGTGTGGATTTTTGTTCCTAACTCAGAGAAAGGAAAAGTGGTATCTGTGTGTTGGTAAATTTTTTCCATTTTAAAAGTTCTTATAGATATCAGTGTTAGCCTTTCATCAATATATTACAATTTTCCTTTTTTTTTTTTTTTTTTTTTTTTTTAGCATATCAAGGTAGAGTTAGTCAGAGAGATGTGATGCAAAAAGATATAGAAGTCATGGGGCAGAAGATGAGATTTGAAGCATCAGGACACTAGTTGTCATTGCCAACTGAATATGTAGGGGGGATGAATCAGTGCATGTGGGTAGCATTTAAAAATTGCCAATAACCTCAGTGTTCAGCCAGCAAAGATATGAGGACTTCATGCAAATAAATTTTGCCAACAAGCTGAATGAGCAAATCTTTTCCAAATCCTCATGATAAGTTATATCGTAGTATTAGTATGTGGGGCACAAAACAGATAAACTAGTAGAATCGATGTACTTCTGATCTATAGAACTATTTAATTTAGGAGAATAAAGCACTCTTGATTGACCATCTCAAGTCTCCTGCCATTTTTAATTCTCTGTTCGCCTCCGAGGACCCCTCTTTGTGCAGGGCTGATTCCTGCATATTGGCGCCCAAACAGCGACTCAGAAGATTCTTGTGGAACAGGACAAATATAAGGTGAGTAACTGACAAAGGGGGGACCCTGACAGCTAAGAGAATATAACACAGTCAGATCTGATCTACAGGGCATAAAGCCTGGTTTTTGGTGTGGCAGGAATATTGGTCAAGGGGAAAGTAAGTATAAGCCTTATGTGCCTCTCGTGCACTCTCTTCTAAGCAATATTGGGGTTTCTGTTTCAAAGGAAAATCTTATTCAATTATTAACTACCATAGAGCATTATTGCCCCTTGTTTCTAGACGAGGGCACTGTAGACTTACAAACCTGGGAGAGGATCAATGAAATTTTAAAGAAACAACATAGGCAAGGAGAAACTATTCCAACTGAAATTGGACTTCTTGGTCAATGGTAAAGTAAGTCTGGAACCTATGTAAACTCCAGTTAAATCTAAACAAAGTACAGAATCTCTTCCCTCTGAAAAATTACCCTTTCCTTCTGACTTTTTTACTGTTTTTCCTCCTCCTCCTCCTTCTCCTTCTGCCCCAGAAATTCTTGGTTCCCTGGATAAAGTTCCCTGTCTATCAATTACAGATAAATGTATACTAGAAGCCTCTAAACATGGAGATATGGATGCTGTTTTAGCTTTCCCCATTTACCATTGGTTGACAATCAAAGGGGACCTATTATCTACCATGAGCATTTTAACATTAAAATCCTGAAAAAAATTAAAGACTGCAGTAGCTAGTTACGGTATGCAAACTCCTTTCACTATTGGATTATTGCAAATGATAACTAAAACTTATAGACTGATACCTACTGATTGGCAGCTGTTAGCAAAAAATAACCCCCAGGGGATTATTTGCAATTTAAATCTTGGTGGACAGAAAGAGCTGAATGACAAGCTAAAAAGAATGCTGCCCCAAATCCTCCATTGAACATCACTTTGACCATTTAACTGGAACAGGAGTTTGGGTCGATACCTCACCTCAAAGCCAATATAAGGATGACAAGGTTTCTCAAGTTAAAAAAAATTTGTACTAGAGCTTGGGAAAAGGTAGTCTCAGCCAGACAGAAAGATTCAGCATTTAATAACATCTCGCAAGGAGTGGGAGAACTCTATCCTGATTTCATCGCCCATATGCAAGAAGCTATTAACTGCTCAGTGAGAACATTGCTGCTGTAACACTCCTTAGAATTTTGGCATTTGACAACGCCAGTCAGGACTGCCAGTTAGCCATTAGGCCCTATAGGGAAGAAGGGACTCTTTTTGACTATATGAAATTATGCCGACTCTTTTTGACTATATGAAATTATTAGACCAAGCCATGGACAATGTCAAACTCTACAAATTAGCAGGAAACTGTTTTAACAGCAGAAAGCCAGGACATATAAAGAAAAATTGTAGAGTAAAAACTAACTCTCATGGTCAAAAACCTGTGCCAGGTTTGTGTTACCGTTTTAAGAAAGAATATCATTGGTCTTAACTAGGTTACTTCAATCTCTCTAAAAAGAAGAGTTCATTTTCGGGAAATGCCAAGAGAGGCCTTGCCCAGGCCCTAAAAAAGAATGGGACTTATGTGACTCAACTACTAAAAGAAAGTGTTTTAATACCACAGGGGAAAACCAACTTGTTTCCCTCTTACCACTGTGTAACCCCTCCAGAGACACTCAGAATAAAATTATTCAGCAGTGAAGATTGCTTAGTCAGACCTTCACAGCCCCCCATTTCCATTTCAACTGGCTGTTGTGGGCCACTAGAAACTACTGTGGTAGGTCTTATACTGGGTACTCATGATTCAGGAAAAAAACTTCCACAGATTATTCCCCAAGTAGTTAATTGCAACTTTTCAGATTAAATAAAAGTGACATTTAAATGTACAATTCCCTACTGGATAAAAAATGGAGAATGTATAGGTCAAATTTTCAGTCTCTAATAAAGGTTCTCAAAACATTGAGAATGATGACAACAAAGATGTATATTGGAATACAGCTATCTGAAATACTCAGCCCATATTAACTGTAGAAATAGAATAAAATTAATTTGAAGAGATAGTAGATTCAAGAGCTGATGTCACTGTTATATCTAATAAATATTGGCCAAAGCACTGGACTTTAAGACAGCCAGATTATGCTTTAGAAGGCATTGGAACAGTCACCCAAGCTGAAGTGTGGCAAGGTAAAAATATTTTAACTTGTGTAGGACTTGAAGGACAACAAGGTACTATTCAGCCTTTAATAACCCACATGCCAGTAAATTTGTGGGGTTGGGATCTCCTCACCCAATGGAATGCTTTTATTACTATATCTGAACCTTTGTATTCTTCTCAAGCTAAAGCTATCATGACTAAACATGGCTATTATGGTGGACGACAAGGAATGAGCGAACCTCTTCCCATTCCTGGTATGAAATTAAATAAAACCGGACTAGGATACCCTTTAGCTTAAAGGCCACTGTTCAATCAAAACTTCTTAAATTAAATTGGAAAACCCATCAACCCATATGGGTTGAATAGTGGCTTCTTTCTCAAGAAAAGTTGGTTGCTTTAAAATCTATAATTGAAGAACAATTTGAAAAGGGGCATATAGAAAAAACTACCAGTCCTTGGAATTCTCCTATTTTTGATATTAAGAAATAATCAGGAAAATAGCATATGTTAACAGTTCTAAGAGCAGTAAATCGTGTCATTCAACCCATGGGTGCCTTACAACCTGGTCTCCCTTCCCCAGTTATGATCCCTGAAAATTGGCCTTTAATTATAATTTATTTACAAGACTGCTTTTACACTATATCCCTTGATGATCAAAATAGAGAAAAGTTTGCTTTTACATTACCAATTATAAATAATAAAGAACCTGCCCATAGTACCATTGGACAGTCCTCCCTCAAAAAATGTTAAATAGTCCTACTATGTGTCAAAGCTATGTTGCTCAAGTTTTAGGTCCTGTTAGGCATGCATATCCAAGAGCATATATCATTCACTGTGTGGATGATATTCTGTTATCTTTATCAGATTCTCAATTGTTAAGTGAAGCTTTTCAAATGTTAAAAGAACAGATAACCTTAGCTAATATGTGCATGTTTTTGTTGTTAATTGCCATGGAGTCAGTTCCGACTCATAGTGACCCTGTACAGGGGTTCCGAGTCTGTGTATCTTTATGGGAGCAGAAAGCCTCATCTTTCTCCCAAGGAACTGCTGGTAGATTCGAACTGCTGATCTTGGGGTTCACAGGCCAATTCGTAACCACTACGCTACCAGAGCTCCTTAAAATTCAAACTACCACTCCTGCTCATTATTTAGGAATGATTGTGGATAAAACCTATATTACTCCACAAAAAATTAAGAGAAGATATCCTAAAAACACTCAATGATTTTCCAAAATTATATATAGGAATCCCTACCTATAGACTTAAACATTTACTTGACACTTTAAAACGGGATCACAATTTAAATAGCCCCTGAAAATTAACCGATCAAGTAAAAATAATTACAATCGTTCCAACTACAATAGATGTTCCCCAATTATGAAACCAAATTCTTGGATGAAGTTCTTGAAAAGCTTGTAGAAAAGAAGATGCAACTTTAGAAGCGTGATTAACTTGTAAATGCTTATAAAATGTATGATTCATTTGCATTTCTAATTTTTAAATATCAATTGATATATTCCCTTTAAACCCTGACAAATGATTTTTTTTATTCCATTCTACCTTTGTGGGTTTTTTCTTCCTTCCTTTTTATAAAACATTTTTTCATGTTTTAGCCTGCTGTTAGCAGTGTTTATTTTCCAGAAATTTTATTTTCCAGTGAAATAAAAACCATTATATATATATATATGTTGTTGCTGTTGTTAACTGCCGTAGGTTCTGAGCCATAGCGACCCTGTGTAGGATTTCTGAGGAGCAGATGGTGAGCTTGAACCGCTGACTTTGCAGTTCAAACTGCTTTGCAGTCTGGCACATTAACCCACAGTGTCACACCAGGACTCCACATATATATTGTTGTTGTTGTTAAATACCGTGGAGTCGGTTCCAACTCACAGTGACCCTGCACAGAGTTTCTGAGGCTGTAAATCTTTACAGGAGCAGAAAGCCTCAACTTTATCCCATGGAACAGCTGGTAGTTTCAAACTGCCTACCTTGAGGTCAGCACCCCAATTTGTAACTACTACGCTACCACAGCTCCTTACACACATATATACATATATATAAAATAGAGTCCTGATATGGTTCTGCATGTTAATGCAGTGGACTGCAAGATTGCTTTGAACTACAAGGTTGGCAGTTCAAGCTGATTAGCTGTTCCTTGAAAACCTTATACAGGGTTGCTATGGGTTGAAAACAACTCAACAGCACTTATCAACAACATATGTGTGTGTGTGTGTGTGTGTGTGTGTGTGTTATTTTAAATGAAAGAAAAATGTAGTGACACACTTCCTTATACTTTCAAAATTAGTCACAGAAATTTGACAGAGATTTCTATTTGGATTTACTTCAATTCTTAAGAAGTATGAGACCTTAAGAAATTTGAGCAATATATTTCTGTTGAAGAACTTTCTTCACATTCTCAGCTTTAACCTTCACCTGGATCATGGTGACCCCTTGGTTTAATGAAAATAGAATTATTTTCATCTTTCTGGACCTTCAGCCCTATTGAAGCAATTGGAGCTAAGTGAAAAATACAGAAACCACTCTAGATATTTCACACAGAAAAAAAAATTTAAAATAGAAATTATATATGAATAAAATTGTTGAGAGATGGAAAAAGATGGATATTTCTTAGCTTTGCTTCAAGATCTTGCTTCAGAGAATAGAAAATTGTTCTTATCATCCAGAGCAAGTAAATATAGAAATGCATTGCTAATGTTATGGCGTATGATAACTAGTGACTATAAATTGGAGAATGTCCCTTACAAACCTTATATCTACATATCTGTCTTAAAAAGAAAAAAAAAAAAATGACCTACATTTACCTATGTTTTTCCAAATTTTCCATTAATCTATCATACTGGCACAGGTTTAATTATACCAAGAACCCTAGAAGCAAAAGATGCTTCCTTTCCTCACTGTCTCCATATAACACAAGAACAAAGAATGAAAGTGGAAATATCTGCTGAATGCCAGTGAAAATGTCTATTGGCACTCATATTTAACTACTTCTATGACATATTCACTCGTGTTTTCCATAGGCATCTCAAATACAATGAATTAATAAACAAACAAAACAAGAACCTGAAGAAATATTCATTATAGTTCTCCAAAGCTGTTTCACTTTTGAGTCATGTCATACCTCAACTTTCCCCTTGCTAATGGTATTCTTTATACTCATAATTTGTCACAATGGTTTCTTAATAGTATAATTATTTTTCTCTATTTAATATTGATTCCATGTTTGCATCATCTCAACTAATCTATCTTTAATAATGACCCAATTTTAATCTTCTATAAGTGGTCTTAATAAAACAAAACTTCTTATTTTGTCACATATGATTCTTTATTGTTTCTTTCTTTTTTTTTTTTTTTTTCAATGTCAAAATGATTTATTTCCAGCTATATTTTTCAATGGAAAACAGAAAAGACTAAGGGAGTTTCAAATATACATATTCTATTGAATTGAAAACCAACAATAATTAAAACTAAGTTGCTTTGTAAGAGAGTTTTATAATCTGGGGATTTTGTGAGGATCTTAATATTCTCAATCAGGTGTTGGAAAAGTAAAGTAAATATAACTTTTCTATCTCTACGGCTCAATGCAAAATCACCTTGACCAGTGAAAAAGTTGTTTTTCTTGAGAAAAACCACCTTGGCCAGTTTAAAAAATTATACAATTTGTATAATAAAACCCAAACCAAGCCCTCTGCTATTGAGTTGGTTCTGACTCACAGGAAGTCTCTAGGGCACAGGAGGATGGTCCATAGACTTTCCCAGGCTGTAAATGTTTGTGGAAGTTTATGCTACGTCATTCTGCCATGAAGTGTCTGGTGGGTTCAAACCACCAAACTTTGGTTAGTGGCCTAGCACTTTAACCACTGTACCACCAAGACTCCTAGTTGTGTCATAATCCATTTTATATTTTACTTTGTTGTTGTTGTTG
>NW_006408527.1:31993717-32003930 GCF_000296735.1 Chrysochloris asiatica | reverse complement strand
AGCAAAACAGCAGAATGTCTCTGGGGTTTATCCAGTTCCCCAATCTTTATTGTTTCTTGACAATGTTAAAAGGAAGGCTTATTTCTAGCCTCTTTTTCACATCTACCTATGCCTAATTCATATGCAAATGTTGGTGAGTAATATGTTGTAAAATATGCATGCGCTATAGAATTTCTTAATGACTAACCATAAAGTTTTTACTCTTTCTGGTTACTCCCTGCCTCTGTCTCTCTCTCTCAACCACTTGAGCAATCAACATTAAAGAGTCATAACACTGTGAATCTTTTCTGAGATCTGTACTTTCCTGTTAAGTTTACATAATATGTCCTACTTTGAAGATTTTCCACCGCTTGCCTCTCAATTTGTGTCATGTATTTTACTGTAATGCTGGAAGCTATACCATCATATTTTTAAATACTAGTAATGTAGCCAAAGGTGGGCAGGTTTTAATGGAGCTTCTAGACTAAGACAGACTACAAAGAAGGAGAGGTAGCCCAATTCTAAAAGGATACCCACTGAAAACCATGTGAATGGCAGCAGAACACTATCTGATATTGGGCTAGAAGATGTTTCCATCAGGTTGGAAGAAACTCAAAGTTTGACTGGGTAAAAGCTCCTTCCTCAAATTAGCCTTAATTATGAAGGCAAAGCAAATCTTTGGGGACCTTTATTTGCTGATAGGCACAACTCAAAACAAGAAGAAACAGCTGCAAACGTCCATGAATAATCAGAATGCAGAATATTCAACGCATGAATCTAAGAAAATTAGAATTCTTCAAAAATGAAATGAAAACCATAAAGACTGACATCCTAATGAGTTGAAATTTATTGGTATTGGTCATTATAAATGAACAATTATACACGCATATGCTGGTAGTAACAAATTAAAGAGAAATAGTGTTACATTCATCCTCCAAAAAAAGCATTTGAAGATCTGTCTTGAAGTGCAATGATGTCTATGATATGAAAATAGCCTACAAGGAAGACCAGTTAATATGATTATTATTCAAATTTACAGTACCAAGCACTAAAGGCAATGATGAAGAAATTGAAGAGGTCCTCATGTGTCAAATTAGTAGCATATTTTGTGCTCTAGGAATTTTAAGTATACAAATAAAGTCACAATTAGTGATTATTAATATAGCAAAGTCTGAAAAACAATAGCAAAATAAATATTTCAGCCGTTTTAGATACAGACAAATGATTACTTAGATTAATAATTTCAGATGGATAAAAAATATCATTTAGAATATGTAAGATAATTGTATATCTATATCACCTATTGCTAGAAAAAGGTGCTCTGGTAGCGTAGTGGGTATGAATTGGGCTTCTAACCTCAAGGTCAGCAGTTCAAAACTACCAGCTAGCTGTTCCATGGGAGAAAGATGAAGCTTTCTACTCCTGTAAAGACTTGCAGGCTCAGAAACCCTGTGGAGGATCAGTATGAGTTGGAACTGACTCCATGATACTTAACAACAACAACAACATTGCTAGAAAAGAAGATCTATAAATGTAAATGGGGCAAATTAATCATAGATATGATTGATGGGTAGAATATAAATGAGACTATATTGTCCATTAGGAGCAAGGAGAATTTTTATTCATTTATTTGGATTACAGCTCTCAGTTTTGTTCAATTTTCTTAGTTTTTCAAATAGCTCTTATTTTTTCTGAGCAAAATAGGCTAATATAAAGATGAATTAAAGAAACCTAGGTAAAATTCCAAATACAAAAAATGATATTAATAAACCCACCACTCATGAGTCAGTGGTGGCCTGCATGTTGCTGTGATACTGGAAGTTATGCCATCAGTACTGTGAATGACAGCAAGGTCACCCAGGGTGGAAAGGTTTGAGCTGAGCTTCCACCCTAAGACACACTAGGAAGAAAGAGAGGCAAACTACTTCCAAATGTTTAGCCACTGAAAATCTTGTGAATAGCAGAGAAACACTGTCATCACCAGTATACTGAATATTGGAACATGATGAATAGCACCAGAATATTGTCAGATATAGTGTCAGAAGATTAGCCCCTCATGTTAGAAGTCACTCGAAATATGACTGGGGGAGATCTGCCTTCTCAAAGTACAATTGATCTTGACAATACGAGTGGACCAAAGCTTCCAGGACCTTCTTTTGCTTATTAGGCACAACTCAAAATGAGGAGAAACATCTGTAAACCTCCACTAATAATTGAAAGAAGGAATGTATGATGTGTGAATCTAGGAAAATTGTTGTTGTTGTTATTAAGTACCATGGAGTTGGTTCTGACTCATAGTGACCCTGTACAGGGATTCTGAGGCTGCAAATCTTTACAGGAGCAGAAAACCTCACCTTTCTCCCACGGAAGAGCTGGTAGTTTTGAACTGCTGACCTTGAGGTTAGCTGCCCAATTCTTAACCACTACGCTTACCAGAGCTTTGAAGCTGTCAAAAATTGAACATATAAAGATTGATATCCTAGGCATTAGTGAGCTAAAGTGGCCTGGTATTGTCTACTTTCAATCTGACAATCACAGGGTTTACTATGTTGAGCATGAAAAAATTGAAGAGGAATGTCATCACATTCATCATCAAAAAGAACCTTTCAAAATCTACCTTGAATTATAATGCTATCTGTGATAGGATATTATTCATACACCTATAAGGAAGATCAGTTAATACCACTATTATACAAATTTATGCATCAAAAATAATGATGAAATTGACAAATTACACCAGCTTATTCACTTTGAAATAGATCAAACATGCAATCAAGATGTAATGTTAATTACTGGTGACTGAAACACAAAATTTGGAAATGTAGAGGAAGGATCCATAGTTGGAAAACATTGCTTTGGTAATAGAAACCATGCTGGAGATCACATGGTAGAATTTTGACTTCTCCATAGCAGACACCTTTCTTTAAACAGCATAAAAGACAATTATGCACATGGAATTTGCCAGTCAGAATACACAGAATTCAAATAGATTATATCTGAGAAAAGAGACAGTGGAAAAGCTCTGTATCATCAGCCAACCAAGGCCCTGGGAAGACAGTGTCATTGACTATAAATTGCTAATAAGCAAGTTCAGGTTGAAACTGAAGAAAATTAAAACAAGTCCACCAGACCCAAAATGTGACTGTGAACATATCCTCTCTGAATTTAGAAATAATCTCTAAAACAGATTTGATAAATTAGACACTAACGACTGAAAACCAGAAGAGTTGTGGGATGACATCAAGAACATCATATAGGAAGAAAGCAAAAGGTGATTAAGAAGGCAATAAAGAAAGAAAAGACCGAAATGGATTTCGAAGACTCTTGACACTTGCTCTCCAGCATAGAGATGCTAAAGAAAATGGAAGAAATGAGGAGGTAAAAGACCTGAGCAGAAATTTCAAAAGGCAGTTTTAAGAGACAAAGTTAATTTTCATAATGAAATTTGCAAACCTGGAGTTTGAAAACCAAAATGGGAGGACATGCTCAGAATTTCTCAAGCTAAGAGAACTAAAGAAAAAAGTCAAGCCTTGTCTTGAAATATTAAAGGATTCTATGGATACAATATTGAATAATGCAGAAAACATCAAAAGAAAATGGAAGGAATACACAGAGTCACTGTACCAAAAAGAAATGGTTGCTGTTCAACCATTTCAAGAGGTAGCATATGATCAAGAACCAATGGTACTGGAGGAAAAAGTCCAAGGTGCACTGTAGGCACTGGCCAGGACCAAATCTGGTAATTGATGGAATACAAATCAAAATCTTTCAATAACTGATGCAGCACTGGAGATACTCACTCATCTATGCCAAGAAAATTGAAAGACAACTATCTGGCCAACTAATTGGAAGAGATCTGTATTTGTATCCATTACAAAAAGAGGTGACCCAACGGAATGCAGAAATCATCCAATATCATTAAATCACATGCAATAAAAATTTTGCTAAAGATAATTTTTAAATGGCTTCAACAGTACATCAACAGAAAACTGCCAGAGGTTCAAATAGGATTTAAACAAGCATGTGGAATTAGGGATATAACTGTTGATGTTAGATGGATCTTGGCTAAAAGCAGAGAATACCAGAAATATATTTACCTGTACTTTGTTGAATATGCAAAGCCTTTCTACTATGTGGATCATGACATGTTATGAACAACACTGTGGAGAATGAGTATTCTGGACCAATTAACAGTGTTAATGAGGATATTGTACATATACCAAGAGTCAGTCATTTTGACAGAACAAGGGAATTCTGAGTGGTTTAAAATCAGAAATGTGTGTGTCACAGTTGTATCCTTTCATTGTACTTATTCAGTTTGTATTAGCTCATGAAATAATCCAAGAAACTGGATTATATGAAGAAGAACATGCATCAGGATTGTAGGAAGACTCATTAACAACTTGTGATATGCATATGATACAACATTGCTTGCTGACAGTGAAGAGAACTTAAAATGCTCACTGGTAAAGACCAGAGATCACAGCCTTAAATATGGGTTGTACCTCAATGTCAAAAAAACAAAAACAAAAATCCTCACAATTGGATCAATAAATAACATCATGATAAATGTAGAACAAATTGAAGTTGTTAAAGACTTCATGCTTGGATCCACCATCAGCACTCCTGGAAGCAACAGTCAAAAAAAGAAATTACATATTGCACTGGACAAATCTGTTGCACATGACCTCTTTAAAGAAAAAATGTCAGTTTGAAGACTAAAGTGCACCCCACCCAAACCATGGTATTTTCAATAGCATCATAAGTCTGTGAAATTTGAACAATCAATAAGGAAGACTATGGCAGAATTAATGCATTTGCGTTACAGTGCTGGAGAAGAATATTAAAGGTACCATGGAGTTCCAGAAGAACAAACAAATCAGTCTGGGAAGAAGTACAACCAGAATGCTCCTTAGAAACCAAGATGGTCATACTTGTCTCTTATAATTCAGACATATTATCAGAAGGGACCAGTCTCTGGACAGGAACATCGTTCTGGTAAAGTGGAAGATCAATGAAAAAGAGGGAGACCCCTAACAAGACAGACTGGCACAGCAAAGGACTCAAGCCTACAGCAATTGTGAAGAAGGCACAGGACTAGGAGGTGTTTTGTTCTGTTATACATAGGGTTGCTATGGGTTGGAACCTACTCTATGACACCTACCAACAACAACATTAATAAAAGCCTCTGATGCCAGTTTTAGGTTGCTCCAGATCTGGGTTGACTTTTATTCCCCTGTGTCTGAGTCCCTGAAGGCGGCCTTCACTCGGGTCAGTAGGCTTTTCTTTCTTTCTTTTATTATAATGGTATTCCTCACCTTCCTCAAATAGCAGACTATAGAAATTAGATTAGTGCTGTATTGAGCCACAATCTTGCTAAGTGACTCCCAAGCCCAGGAATCCACAATTTACCAAATAAACTTCAAGTTATAAAAGCTATTGCACATGACATTTATGTCACCAGAAGACCACCATGAGATAGAGTCAGTGGTTCCCTTTAGGAAAACGTTGATCCATAGTTGGGATACCTCTGGTTCCTCAAGGCAAAACAGCAAATGAACCCAAATGGAAACAAGATGATGGTCAAAAAGATGCTTAGGAAGGTGAAGATGTCCTCCAAAACCCTGACTCTAAAGACTGAACAGCTGGCGATGACCACAGTGGTGTTGCCAGGGTACTGGGTGACATCTCTACTGTGGATGCTGTAGATCATGGGGTGGAGGTGGCAACCCTGAGACTAGGTAGGGGTAGAGCAGCGTCACTCCAGAGATGGCCCCAGTAGCCTTCTGAGGGGGCTGCACATGTAGTTAGTTACCTAGCTTGGCCTCCAACTTGTGAGTAGTAAAAAGTATTGATGCTGCAATGGATTAAGTGCTCAGTTGCTAAATGGAAGGTGGACAGTTGAATCTACCAATACCTTCTTCAGAAAATACATGTGTTGATCAGTTCCAATAAGGATTACAGTCTATGGTAATTCTGTTCTGCCCTGTCCTGTACGGTCAGTGTGAATCAGAATCAACTCAATGGCACACGATAGTAAAGCTGGATATAGGATTACTGATTAGCTAAATTTTATTCTAAAACCACATAGTAAACTATAGACATTTTTACAAACTTTTAACCTGAACTGCTTTTATGAAAAGAAGAGTATCTACTCTTGGCAAAATATCAATTTCAAGAGATATAATGGTTTATATTATTTCACAGTAACATTAATAGTGTTATCTATTTTCAAATTTTCCTTTAATAGAAGTCAAGTTATTTCAGATTACTTAAAGTTGAATACTTTGGTCTTCATTTATTGTAAAAGCTTAAACTATTTAAAAGAAAATTCAATTAGTGATTTTGCAATTATTGTCTGAGTAAATATAATTTCAACATGTAAACACGGTGATTTTCTGAGCAGGCTGAGTTATGAATAATACAATTTTAATCATCTTTGAAAACCTTAGCCATCTTAGGTATGAATAATTGAAATGTATACTCCTATATAGGAGTTCTGGTGTGGCACTATAGAATAAGCATTGGACTTCTAGCTTCACAGTCAGTGGTTCAAACCTGCCAGTTACTCCTTGGAAACTTTATACAGGGTGTCTATTAGTCAGAACTGACTCAAGGAGCTCCCGTGCCTCTGTAGAATACGTACTGGATTACTAATTGTAAGTTTAATAGTTCAAACCTACCAGCTGCTCTGTGAGAGTAAGATGAAATTTTCAGCTCTTGTAAAGATTTACAGTCTCAGGAATGCAATACTGGGTCACTACGAATCAGGCTCGATTAGAAGGAAATGTGTTTGGTTTAGGTTTCTCCTATATACCTTTAGTACCTTTTATACCTTTACTACTTTGGTAAAGTGGAAGGTCAGAGAAAAAGAGGAGACCCTCTAATGAGATGGATTGGTCCAGTGGCAGCTGCAATGGGTTCAAGTGCAGCAATGATTTTGAGGTTGGCCCAGACCCAGGCAGTGTTTCGCTCTGTTGTGCATAGGGTCTTTATTAGTTGGTACTGATGCAATGGCACCTAACAACAAAAGCAACAAATACCTTTTTTGGAGTCCTGGTGGTGCTGTGGGTTTATGTGCTGGACTACAAAGTCGGTTTGAGCAGGTTGATGTTCAAGTTCACCAGCTGCTCTGGGGAAACCCTATACGGGGTCGCTATGGGTCAGAACCCACTCGAAGGCATTTACCAACAATGATATTACACTATTTTAAGGAGTCTTAGAAGCCTCTGGATTATAAACTAGGTTGCTAAATGCAAGGTCAGTCATTTTAATCTTCAAGTCCTTCCTCTAGAAGTCTGTCTTCTGTAAAGACTTAAAGCCTCATAAACCCTATACAGGGTGGCTATGAGTTGGAACGGACTTGATGGCAGACCGCCACCACCATATACATTTTGATTTATGAAGGTAGCAAATATAAAATTAGAATATATATGTTGTTGTTGTTGTGAAGTGCTGTTGAGTTGGTTCCAACCCGTAGTGACCCTGTATAGGGTTTCCAAGGAGCAGCTGGTGAGCTTGAACTACCGACCTTGCAGTTTAAACGGCTTTGCAGTCTGGCACATTAACCCACAGCGCCACACCAGGACTCTAGAATATATATAACTGCCTCAAATTATAATTTAGTCTCAAATATCCACGTTCCATCTACTTTTCTTTAATTCGTATTTTCTCAATTTTCATTAATTCTTACATTTCTCTGTAGTGGCATATTAGAGCATAATGTGGCTTTTACTTTGTCTATAGTTTTTCTTTTATTGTCATGGAGCACACTCCATCTATCTTTGGAAAAATATTCAACCATACCTAATTTTGTCAGGCTGTTCATGTTCCGGTAGGCTGTTGTAGACAGGAAAGCACTGGACTACTCACTGAAAGTTTGGCAGTCTAAACCCAACAAGAATTCCTTGGAAACCCTATACAGGGTCACTAAGAATTGGAACAGACTCCAAGGCACTTAACAACAGCAAAAATAGTTCTTTAAATATTATGAATATTATTTCCCTTGCTATGTAATTTGTCATGTGGGATATGCAATATCTGATCTGGAAAGTATGATTAATAGTCTATGATACTGATACCATGCACTCAGGTATTTACAGTTTATAAAGTCTATCATTCTGATGTTAACTAAACAGTGTTTCATAGTTTAGTACAGAAAAGCATGGCATATTGGAGATACTTCAGGCGATGGCTGTGTGGAGAAACTGGAGATATAAAACTTACTGATATTTTTGCAAATTAAAAAATGCAAATGACTAAAGCAATAGAATATATTTACAAGTATAATTTAAAATAAAATGAAATTTCTTTTAAAATCCACATTGGAAGAGGAAGTATATGTGAGTGGTTAATGTGTTAAATGTGGCTGATAAGGAAATCCAATGAGAGAAGGATTTCTCCAGTGTTAAATATAAAAATGTTCAGTGAACTAATATATAATAAAATTAATACTTTGTGACTAAGATCTGAAGGTAATAAAAAGCAATTGCGTCCACTGTATTTAAGTTTATTCCACAATTATTATATGATTATTACAAAGAATATAAACTTCTTAATTATATTAAGAAGTTTATATTCAATAATCACATAATTGATGTTTATTGAATCCCTACATCACTTTGCATTTAACATAACTCTTATATTGCCATTAATATATTTTCCATACAGTTTGGTTTTTCCTTTTTGGATTCTATTGTCTAGAAAATTCAATTGTCTGAATATTGGCTAATTAAAAAAAATAATTTTCAAATAAATGAATTTAGATTTAGAATTATCTATATTGTAATTTGTTATAAAAAGTATTATCTAAAATAATTCCAATGCATTTTTAAAGTATATTTCAACAATAAGCTTATGTGCTTTGTAAGTGTTTATATTAATGGAAATTATACTGAACAATCATTTTTAAAAAAATAAGTTTTCATAGTTTTTACAACTTAGAAGTAGCTACTGGTGGTACTCGTGATTATACGCCATGATTCCAACTCATAGCGACCCTATACAAGGTTTCCGAGGCTGTAAATCTTTATGGGAGCAGAAAGCATCATAGTTCTCCCACAGAACAGCTAGTAGTTTCGAACTGCTGACTTTGAAGTTCACAACCCAATTCGTAACCACTACACACTAGCTTGAGCTATTTGGAATTGCTGGGCTTGAAGGTAAAAAAGAGATGAAAATAGCAATCTCAAGCGGTTCAAACCATGCTTTTAGTAAGAGTTCTAATGAACCACAGAAAAGAACAATTAAAAAGCAAACAGCAAAAAGATAAGTCAGAAATAGCAAAATGCTATCTAAACTGCTTTTCATATTTACCAGAGGAAGTAGCAATTGAGTGAAATCTTACCTCCTTAGGGGAAATTATCATCTTATAAAAGTTAATCACTAAAAATGTTCATGATATTTCTTATATATACAAGTATATCACAAGACAACCAAATCCATTACTTTCTGCTTGACTCTAACTCTTAGTAATCCTGTAGGATCGTGCATGTATAACTGCCCCAAAGGGTTTCCAAGGCTGCAATGTTTATGAAAACAAACTGCTACAATTGGTAATGTCTAGAAAGAACTTTCACAACCCAGAGTTATGGGAGGAATTAAAGTTTATAATTTGTTGAAAAAAATCTGAATCTTCATTTTATATGTAGGTTGAAAGAGGGAAGGAAATGAGAAAAGCAAATTCTTCTAAAGTGAGAGTGAGACTAGTTTTTCCAGTATTACTTTCCATTAGGACATACATGACTTAGTTTTAAATGTTAATTATAACTTTACATTATTTAACTAATATGCATATTTACATTTCCTATTAAAAGTGCTTCCAATGACATAGCTTACTTCTTTGTTATATCTGAATACAATAGGAAGAAAATAGTTAAGATAGAAATTAAACAGTATTTCCTAAAAAAGTGAAAGCATAGAAAGAAGGAAAGGAATGCCGTTGCCAACCGTAATATAGCATAATTTATGGAAGCCTCTTTAGTCTTTTCCTGTGAGGGGATTATTTCAAATGCAAATGTAGAAATGTGAAAAGTATTGCGTTTCTTCATATATGCTTGGTTGGGAAATTGCTTTTTATCATCACTAATTGACTTTAACTATGTTGCAGTCATGTGACAAAAATACATGATACAAAAATACTAATTTCCCTTCATCAGATAGGAAGATTTATTATTCAGAAATCCATTTCAATATAAAATCTAATACATCATCAGTTATAAATAACAAATGCTAC
>NW_006408527.1:31979611-31984452 GCF_000296735.1 Chrysochloris asiatica | reverse complement strand
AAAAAAAAAAAAAAAAAAAGGAGCTGGAGAATTTGAACCGCTGGTCTTGTGGTCCAAACAGACCTTATGATATAGTGCTTATCCTACAGCGCCACACCAGAAGATAATAGCTCAAAATAAAATAGACGTTTTTCTCTCTATTGTTAGAAACACACCACTGAGCCTCCAGATGCCTTATTGCAGGCCAGATATATCCCAGACATAATTTAATGCTAGGCATATTCAATACTGGCTCTGAAACTGGCAGAGGCGGAACATACAAATGATGGACTCAGCACCTGCAGCAGAAATGGGACCAGGGAGGGAAGAACAGTGATCATTACCGTGGCATTTATCAATATATATATTTATGCCTTTTGTTTCTTTTTCATTTAAAAAGTGGGCGAGCTTGAACAATTATGTAAACCAATATATAAACCACCTTCAATGCTTAAATGTGATTCTGATTTGTTAAAAAAACCTAATAATTCAACCTGTATTATGCTCAATGGTCATGATAAACTGTCAGTGGAGTGTCTATTTTCAAGACGGTTAATGTTTCTGAAATTGTTCCAATGCTTCTAATTTTATGTAGTTCCCATTTAACGGTGTTCAATATACATTTGGAACCATATGTCTGCTCTTATTTGGAAGTCAGATGGAATGAGTTGAATAAAAAGACTTTGGCATTTAGATGGTTATCTACATATAAATTATTGTGTTAATTACACTTTCATGAACCACTTACAAAGGCATCTGCATAGAAGAGCCAATGTTATGTTTGGCAAGTGGACACATTATTATTTTGTATTATAATCTCACCTGAATATATTCATGAGAATTAATTTATGCCTATGCATATGCAAATCATAAAAATGGTTCAGATTTTTATTTCAAAGAACAAATAGGCTGCTGAACAGAATAGATAGCTCAGAAACAAACCTACAAATACCTGGAAAATCTATCTTGCAGACGTGTTATTTTTCTTAAAGGAAAAAATATGTTATTACAATAAATATAATATCTTAGTCAAGTAGTTTCTAAGTCTTAAAAATTATGCTCATATTTGCTTTCCCCTCTTTGTTTTCAGTATAAAATTAAGTCCAGTGATTCACTGATTACTCAAGTAATGCTTACTGTTCTTAATTAAGTGCTCTCTTTTTTATTTGTTTTTTGGTCCCTAAGAGATTTCAATTGTTTGGGGAAGACACAGTAACAAAGTACATTGATTTTATGAAATACTTACCTATTCAGGAAGGAAGTTGTTGTTGTTATGTGCCATCGAGTAGGTACCAACTTATTGTAACACTATGCACAACAGAACAAAACACTATCCAATCCTGGGCCAACCTCACAATTGTTGCCACGCTTGAGCCCATTGGTGCTGCCACTTTGCCAAACCATCTCGCTGAGGGTCTTCTTCTTTTTCTCTGACCCTCCACTTTACCAAACATGATATCCTTCTCCAGCAACTGGTCCCTCCTGAAAATATGTCCGAAGTATGAAAGATGTAGTTTCGCCATCCTGGCTTCAAGGAGCACTCTGGATGCACTTCTTCCAAAACAGATCTATGGGTTCTTTTAGCAGCCCATGGCACTTTCAATATTCTTCTCCAACACCATAACTCAAAAGCATCAATTCTTCTGCAGTCTTCTTTATTCACTGTCCAGCTTTTGCATGCATATGAGGTTATTGAAAATACAATGGCTTGGGTCAGGCACACCTTAGTCTTCATGCTGACATCTTTGCTCTTCAACACTTTTAAAAGGTCTTGTACAGCAGATTTCTCTAATGAAATACGTTGTTTGATTTCTTGACTGTTGCTTCCATGAGTTTTGATAGTTAATCCAAGAAGAATGAAGTCCTTGACCACTTCCAATCTTTTCTCCATTGATAAGAATGTTGTTTATTGGTCCAGTGGTGAGGATTTTTGTTTTGTTTACATTGATATGAAATCCATACCAAAGGCTGTGCTCTTTGATCTTCATCAGTAAACGTTTTAAGTCCTCTTCACTTTCAGCAAGCAAGGTTGTATCATCTGCATATCACAGGTTGTTAATGAGTCTTTCTCCAATCCTGATGCCATGTTTTTCATCATATAACCCAGCTTCTCAGATTATTTGCTCAGCATACAGGGTGAATAAGTATGGTGAAATAATACAATCTTGTCAAACACTTTTTTAATTTTAAAACATTCAGTGTTCCCATGTTCTGTTTGAACAACTGCCGCTTGGTCCAGGTACAGATCCTCATGAGCACAATTAAGTGTTCTGGAATACTCATACTTCACAGTATCGTCCATAGCTTGTTACGATCCACACAATTGAAAGCCTTTGTGAAGTCAATAAAGCACAGGTAAACATCTCTCTGCCAAGATCCATCTGACATCAGAAATGATATCCCTCATTCCACGGCCTCTTCTGAATCTGGCTTGCACCTCTGGAAGTTCTCTGTCAATGAATGCTTGTAGCCGTTTCTGTATTACCTTTAGTAAAACATTTCTTGCATGGGATATCTGAGACATTGTTCGATAATTCCCACATTCCGTTGGGTTACCTCTGTTCTGAATGGACACTATATAACTGTCCATTATAGTGGGAGCATAATTCCTATCTTAGTTTTAAGGTTATCTCTTTATGTATTACATACTGATATTAGAAAAGAGGCCAGTAGAAATACAAGATGAGTCTTAGAAGCTGAAGATCAAGGACTGGATTTTCAACAAGATAATGTTGACTTCTTTTCATGTTAAATTACATATAATAATTTAGGATTAGAATATAAATATCATGATCATTTATTAATCAATTTAAATATTATAAAAATGCCCTAATTGCATTAAAACTGAAAGAATTACAACCAACCAGGTATCTTAGTCAAAAAATACCTATACTTTTCAAAACATGAGAAATGTCTTGAATTTAAATATTGCATTGAGCTATTCATAATAATATATTTAATTGTTATTTTTAAATGTAAATTTTAGGCTCCACTTATGGTATTTTCAGTAACTTCATATGAAAGTTGGACAGTGAATAAGGAAGACCATAGAAGAATTGAAGCTTTTGAGTTATGGTGTTGGAGGAGAATAATGAAATTGTCATGGACTGCCAAAAGAACCAACAGATCTGTGTTGGAAGACATGCAGCCAGAATGCTCTTTGGAGGCCAAGATGGTCAAACTTTGTCTCTCATACTTCGGACATATTGTCAGGAGGGACCAGTCGCTGGAGAAGGATATCATGTTTCTTAAGGTGGAGGGTCAGAGAAAAAAAGGAAGATCCCCAACAAGATGGATTGGCCAGGTGGCAGCATCGATGGACTCAAGCGTGGCAACAGTAGTGAGGTTGGCCCAGGATCGGTCAGTGTTTCGTTCTGCTTTGCTATGAATCACTATGAGTCGGTTCCAACTCTATGGCACTTAACAACAACAACTTAAAAATAAAAAAGTTATGAATTCTGTTTAATTTTGTGTTCCTAATAATCAATTTTAAAATGCTGAATCTTCAATAGTTCATTTTACCCTTTTATTTTAAGGCCTTATCTCCTTCTCGTACTGCATAAATAAAAATTAATCTGGTGCATCTGTCCCACTAACTTCAAGAACACTATGTTGAACTTAAAGCTTATTAACATATATGTGCCATCTGTTTCCAATTTAAATGTTGCACATTGAGTTTTTTAAGCTTGTGTGTCTTGGGAATTTTTTTTTTTTATGAGATTTTTCTTTTTCTAGAATTTTAATTTTCTTACAATGCTTAAAACAACACATGGATATCAAATTTCATATCTTATCAACATTCTAAGTATAATGAAACTATATTATAAATAAAGGAAAATGTGAATGAGTGGTGCAATGAAAAGAGATGGATGGAGGCGGAAATGTGGGCTGACATTTACTGGCAATGGTCAAATTACATACCATTATTGAATATCCAGTAAATTTATTTTCTCATCTTCACAATGTTTACAGTGAGCAAATCAAATACCTGTGTGTTGCTGTAAAATAAGCACTGAATTACTAACCACAAGGTCAGTAGGACAAACCCACCAGCTGCTCCTCAAGACCTCTATGAGTTGGAATCAATTTATTGCACTTAACCAACAACTAGGTGACAATATTATTATGTTGAATGGCACTGGTTGTGTACCATGCTGTCAGTTCTGACTCTTAGCAACCCTGTATAGGGTTTCTAATGCTGCAAATCTTTACGGGAATAGGAAGCCTCGCCTTTCTCCAGCAGAGTGGTTGCCAGATTTGTACTTCTGACCTTGAGGTTGGCAGCCCAACTGTAAGCCACTACAGTTCCAGGGCTCCTTCACTTTGATGAGTTATATACTAAGAAAATACTAACATACATTACTGTTATTGCAGACAATGTAAGCACTTTACATGCTTTAATTTTTTATAACAACTCAATGAGATAGGTATTATTTTTATTTCTACTTTATAGATGACAAAACTGAAATGAAATGAGGCAAGTACTGCCCAAACTACATAGTTAATAAGTGACAAAAGGAAATCCATAAGAGATAGTCTGGATCCTGAGTCTCAATTACCTCATTGTATCTTAGATTAAGTTAAATTAAACATGTCAGCAGAGGGCTTCTCAATGCTCCCCACACTTTTGTTTGTAACTAATAACATTTAAATTATTATTCATGTCAATAAAATATGTAATCATAACAACCTATTATATTAAACTCAATATTGAGGAAATGTAAATTCTTTAATAAAAAGCTTTTTAGTATCTGTGCCCTGAAATTGAAATTCTAGCATCATTTGTTGTTGTTGTTAAGTGCCATCGAGTCGGGTCCGACCCATAGCGACCCTGTACAGGGTTTCCGAGGGTGTAAATCTTT
>NW_006408527.1:31974165-31979511 GCF_000296735.1 Chrysochloris asiatica | reverse complement strand
CAGGGTTTCCGAGGGTGTAAATCTTTACGGGAGTAGAAAGCCTCATCTTTCTGCCGCGGAGCAGCTGGTAGTTTCGAACCGCTGACCTTAAGGTTTGCAGCCCGATTCATAACCACTACGCTACATATATATATATATACAACAATAATTTCTTTTAGAAGAATCAATAATTTATTTTAAAGTCTCGTCTTTATGAGGTTGAGATTAAAGACGTCTCAATTTTTTGACCTTGGGTGCTGCAGGATAAGCACTAGACAGCTAACTACAAGGTTGCCACTTGAAACTCACCAGCTGATAGTCAGAAACCCTATACAGGATTGCTGTGAGTTAGAACTGACTCAGTGGCATTTAACAATGACAACAACATACAACACTTCACTTCATATGCTGAAGTACATAAACTAAAAAGTGTTATACAACAATTGTTGCAAACAACAACTAAAGTACCATGTTGTTGTTGTTAAGGGCTGTCAAGTCAGTTCCAACCCATAGCAATCCTATATAGTGCTTTCTAGGAGCAGCTGGTGAGTTTGGACCACAGACCTTGCAGTCCAGAACATTAATGGCAGTGCCACACCAGAACCCCAACTAATATGTCACTCCATGATCCTTTTCACCCTCACTACTCTCTCCCACATCCCAAAATTCTACAATTTGCTGCAATGTCTCCTAAATTGTGAAGGCTGTTGTTGTTGTTGTTAATGGCTGTCTAGTTTGTTCGGACTCATAGTGAACCTGTATGGGGTTTTCTGACTATCAACTGGTAAGTTCAAACTGTCAACTTTGCAATTAGGCGCCCAGTGCTTATCCTACTGCACCACACCAGGACTATGGCAAATCCCAAATCCACATACCAGACATCAGTCTAGAGGATTCTCTTCACTCATGCCAAATAGGGTTGTTGACTCAAGACTGTGAATGCTAGCCTATCATGTTAGATCACTAGCTCAAGTCCCAAGAAGCAGAGGTCAGACAGAGGCAAACTTGGCTAATCAAGCAAAAAAGCACACCACACACTTACATCATGATGATGGCTCGTTTTATATCCAGCAGGATAGAAAAGCTGACCAAGCCCCTCATTAGGTTTCTAAGTATTTACAATCACATTTAGCCTGGTTTATAATCACTCACAACTGAACCTTCCTTAGCAGCATCTGCCCCTTTCAGCATCTGCCTCAACGTCTCTTACCTAAACTCATTAGAATAAAAGTTGTGGGCATTACAAAGATATGGCTTCCTGTTGTTGTTATTTGTTGTAGTTGTTGTTAGGTGTCTTCAAGTCAGTTCTGGCTCATAGCGACCCTATGCACAACACAAGAAAATACTACCCTGTCCTGCACTACATTCACAATTGTGTTTTGAGGCCATTGTTGTTGCCCATATGTCAATACATATAGTTAGGTGTCTTCCTCTTTTTTACTGACCCTCCACTTTACCAAGGATTCTGTCCTTCTCCAGGTACTGGCCCCTTCTTACATGTGCACAGTGCAAGAGGCAAGTCTCTCCATTCCTAAGAGCATTCTGGCAGGAGTTCTTCCAAGACAGATTTGTTTGTCCCAGAATTCCATGGTACTTTCAGTATTCATCATCAACAACATAACTCAAATGCATTGATTAGTTTTCAGTCTTTTTATTCACTGTCAGATTTTCACAAGTATATGAAGCAATCAAAAAACTCCACCATGACTTGGGTCAGTCTCCCCTTTGTCAGGAATCTGTCTCTCTTTGCTCTTTAACACTTTAAAGAGCTCTTTTGCAGCAGATTTGCCTAATGCAAATTCACTGTTTGATTTCTTGCCTGCTGCTTCCATGATCTTTGATCCTGGGCCCAAGCAAAATGAAGTCTTTGACAACCTCAATCTTTTCTCTATTTATTATGATGTTACTTATTGATGCAGTTGTGAGGATTTTTATTTCCTTTATAGTACAATCCAAACTGAAGACTATAGTCTTGATCAGTATATTTCAAGTTCTCTTCACTATCAACAAGCAGTGTTATGTCATCTGCATGTCACATGTTGTTAATGAGTCTTCCTTCAATCCTGATGCCATGTTCTTCTTCATATAATCCATCTTTTCAGAAGATTTGCTGAGCATACAAATTGAATAATAAGCATCATGAAAGGATACAACCCTGATGCACACCATTTCTGATTTTAAACCATTCAGTATCCCCTTGTTCAAACAACTATCTCTTGGTCTACATACAAGCTCCTCATGAGCACAATGAGGTGTTGTGAAATTCCCATTCTTCACAAAGTTATCCACACTGTCAAATGTTTTTGTGTACTCAATAAAGCAAAAATAAACATCTTTCTGGAATTTTCTGCTTTCAATAAAGATCCATCTGATGCCAGACATGGCTTGAAGAGATATATTAAATAATTCACTGCACTGCAGCACCTTACTCTAATCCTATCCACACTCTCAAGATAATGAATGAATGGGTCTTAGTTACCTAGTGCTGCTATAATAGAAAAACCACAACTGGGTGACTTTTGAGAACAGATATTTATTTTCTCACAGTTTATGAGGGTTGAAGTCCAAATTTAGGATGTAACTGTAAAGGGATATGCTTCTTTGTTTGTTTTAGCTTCTGGTAATTGGCAGCAATCATTGTTCCTGTATTTACAGATTCATCTCTGTGTGTGTCTGTACTGACATGGTGCTTTTACCTATGTATGCCTGTATTTTAGTTCATTTTGATCTTTTTATAGCTCAGACATGATTATGTTAAGCAACCACACTAAAGAAAAAGGTAGTAGGAAGCTAAATGAAGTTGTAGGGAAACAGGTCAGAAGGACTCAAGGCAGGAAGTTAAGGAGTTTTTTAATGTATGCAGAAATTCCTGCAAGACTTTGAACATGTTTTATTTTTTCCAATGAAGCACACTTTGATAGTGTTTTAAACAGTAACTTATATCCCCAAAACATACTCATTCAACTACCTTCCCAATCAGAAATAATTATCTTCTCTAACACGCTGAAGTTGGCAGACAACTATCTTACTGACTGATTGGAAGCGATCTGTATTTGTGCCTGTTCCAAAGAGGTGATCCAAAGGAATGCGGAAATCAATCAATAAATATCTTTGATATCCCATGTGAGTAAAGTTTTACTAAAAGTAATACAGAAACGGCTACAAGCATGCATTGACAGAGAACTTCCAGAGGTTCAAGTCGGATTCAGAAAAGGCCGTGGAATGAGAGATATCATGCTGATGTCCTATGGACCTTGGCTGAAAGCAGAGAATACAGAATGATGTTTACCTGTGCTTTATTGACTTCACAAAGGCTTTCGATTGTGGGGATCATGATAAGTTATGAACAACATTGAGTAGTATGAGTATTCCAGAACACTTTTAATTGTACTCATGAGGAATCTGTACCTGGACCAAGAGGCAGTTGTTCAAACAGAACATGGGAACACTGAATGGTTTAAAATTTTAAAAAAGTGTGCAACAAGGTTGTATTCTTTCACCATACTTATTCAACATGCATGCTGAGCAAATAATCCAAGGAGCTGCGTTATATGAAGAAAAATGTGGCATCAGGATTAGAGGAAGACTCATTAACAACGTGCAATATGCAGATGATACAACCTTGCTTGTAGAAAGTGAAGAGGACTTAAAGCATGTACTGATGAAGATAAAAGAGCAGAGTGTGGTATGGATTACATCTCAATGCAAAGAAAACAAAAATCCTCACCACTGGACTAATAAACAACACTCTTATCAATGGAGAATGGATTCAAGTTGTCAAGGACTTCATTCTTCTTGGACCAACTATCAACACTTAAGGAAGCAGCAGTCAAGAGTTCAAATGGCACATTGCATTAGGCAAATCTGCTGCATAAGAACTTTTTAAAGTGTTGAAGAGCAAAGATGACAGTTTGAGGACTAAGGTGTGCCTGACCCAAGCCGTTATATTTTTAATATCCTCATATGCATGTGAAAGCTGGACAATGGATAAAGAAGATCTTAGAAGAATTGATGCTTTTGAGTTAAGGTGTTAGAGGAGAATATTGAAAGTGCCATGGGCTGCCAAAAGAACCAATAGATCCATTTTGGAAGAAGTGCAGCAAGAGTGCTCCTTGGAGGCCAAGATGGCCAAACTTCATCTCTCATACTTTGGATATATTGTCAGGAAGGACCAGCCACTAGAGGAAGGATATCTTGTTTGGTAAGGTGAAGGGTCAGAGAAAAAGAGGAAGACCCCAACGAGATGGATTGGCCAAGTGACAGCATCGATGGACTCAAGCGTGGCAACAGTAGTGAGGTTGGCCCAGGATTGGGCAGTGTTTCATTCTGCTGTGCATAAGGTCACTATGAGTTGGTGCCAACTGTATGGCACCTAACAACAACAACAACAACATGCTGAACACTTGCCTTATTTATTAACTTTAGAGATTCTGGTCTTTTCCCTCATTATAATGCATGTTCTACTATACTTAAGAGTCCTGATGTGGCATTGTGGGAAAATGCCCTGTACCACAAGGCCAGGTTGAACCACAAGGTTGGTGGTTCAAATTCACCAACCCCTCCTTGGAAACCCAATACAGTGTTATTAAGAGCCAGAATTGACTTGAGGGCACTTACCAACAACAACATTTAAGATATGAATACTGGTGTTGTATTGTAGGATAAAACACTGGACCGCAAGGTCAGCTTGAAACACAAGGTCATGGTTCAGCACCACTAGCTGCTCCTCAGAAATCTTATACAATGTCACTATGAGTTGGAACTGACTTGATAGCGCTTAGCAACAACAACAACAAGTAAACAGTGACTCACCTTTACTAAGCATGTTTACTTGTTGAATTAAACTAAGACTGAATTCTACTGCATTCATATTTGAAGTTATTCTCTAATAACTGATTGTTTCAAACTTTGTTGACCAAAGTTTTATAAAACCTAATATAATTAAAGATCTGTATTCATTTTGCAATTTTTTTACTTTTTAAATTTCAGAAAACTATATGGTTGAAGGAAAACACATTTTTTAATCCAATATTTGAGAGACAGGTTGTACTTGATGATTATACCACAAAATGTGCATGATGGGTAAAAAAATCACAAGATAAAATTAATGAACAACTGCTAGTTTTCTGTCCAAGTGAAGTGATATAGTAATTTATTTACTTTTGTTGCATCTTTTATTGTAGTCCAAATTATTGGCCTTTTAAGAAATAGTGTAATTAGAAATTCAAATTTCAAGGAAATAATATTGTTATTGTGAAGTGCTGTTGAGTAGATGTGAACTCATAGCGACTTTGTATGGGATTTCAAAAAGTAGCTGGAAGAGAACAAACAAGATGGCGGATTGGGTGGACGTATAGCAGAGAGCTC
>NW_006408527.1:31956354-31966095 GCF_000296735.1 Chrysochloris asiatica | reverse complement strand
GACCCTGTACAGGGTTTCCGAGGGTGTAAATCTTTACGGGAGTAGAAAGCCTCATCTTTCTCCCGCGGAGCGGCTGGTAGTTTCAAACCACTGACGTTAAGGTTCGCAGCCCGATTCGTAACCACTACGCTACCAGAGCTCCTTAGCATCCTTTAGTGTAGTGCTATTGTATAAGCACTTGACTACTAACCATGAGGTCAGCAGTTGAAACCCACTAGTTGGTCCTCAAAACCTTGTACAGGATCACTCTGAGTTGGAACAGATTTAACAGCACTTAATAACAGCATCAACAAAGTGTGAGAAAATAAATTTCTGTTTGTATTTTTGTTGGTATTTTTGTTATAGCAGCACTAGATGACTAAGACAGTGAAGTATACTGTTGGTTCATGCCTTTTACATTTGTTCTGTCTCTCTGGAAGGCTGTTCTTAGATATTTGCATGCCCTATTCCTTTATTTCCTCAAGGTTCTCTGACGCAGTATTATTTTATTAGAAAATTCTTCCTTGCTTATATGTGTCATTTATCACTTCTTGACCCTACACTACAAATAACTGCTCATTGTCTGATATATGATAATGGATTTATATCCTCTGAACACTTGTTTTGTTTTGTTTCTAGCCTAGCTGAGGTAATGTTAAATAACTCAGTAGTCGTAATAATTTTGTAACAAGTTGTTAATAGTATAGGGACTCAAAAAGTTCATTGAAAAAATGCTATGCAATGATAATGTAATCTGCATCAATTTTTTAAAGTCCCCTCATATAGAGTATACTTATAAAATTGGGCTTAATGCAGTTCGAAACTACCAGCAGTTCCACAGGAGAAAGTTGAGGCTTTCTGCTCCCGTAAAGATTTACAGCCTTGGAAACCCAATACAGGGTCACTATGGGTCGGAACTGACTCAATAGCATGTAACAACAACAATAAATAGATCATCTAAAGAAATTTTGAGCAAATTTTAGTGGGAGTATCAATCTTTTAACAAACGGTTCAGGTCAAATAGTTTATTGATTCTTAACCGGAGTCAGTCATCTCTGTCATGGACCTGAGTAATGGTGTGCCTTCCTTATTCACTAGCTTTGTTGGACTTCCTTTCACAGAGCTATACATAAGAAATGCCACATTAGCAATTCAATCATTTTCTTGGACAAAGTGAAGCCTCCCCAAAATGTAAAATTTAAATATGTTAAATAAAACATTTGTCTTATGACATTCTCTATACCTTCCAATTTAAAAAAATATATATGCATTCATAATTCATTTGGTTATGTTATTCTCATTGTGTCAAAGCCACTGAGTGAGAACTTCTTAGATTCTGAAAAGTTTCAGGTTCTTTGTGTTTGTTTGTCTGACACTATGCAGAAACAAACTGAGAAGTCAGTTTTCTTCATAGGATTCATAGTACATGTTTATGCACAGCACTGATGAGCTAAATAATCTCACAAGAATATATAAATGTGTATTTATTTCTGACATTTCTGGTTCATGGAATTTAAGTCTGAAGTTTAGAAACAAATTAACTTTCAAAGCCTCAAAGGCAGAATGACATTCCTTTTCACTCTACTGAAGTTACATCAGTTGTAAATGAAGAAGAAAATGATAATGCAGATGTCAAGGCCTCTTAAGCAATAAGGATTCAGCAGACTACTTAGTGGAAAAAGACTATTGAGTCATAACTCTAATAACGTACACATATCGGCTTTTAATTAGTCCTTGGCAGATTGGATGACCTCTATAAAGCTGTCAAGGAATTGTTCCATGTTATTGGGTTATTCAGCAGTGCCTATGAGTGGCACACTACTGCCTTTTTTGCTGGGAAAACATAACTTTTCCCAGGATGTTCAGAGCTTAGTTTAACCAGTTTATTGGAGTTCAATTCCATCTATGGAGGGTACATGCATATTCACCACATCTATTTTGTTAAATCTATTTCACTACATATACTTTTGTTTCAATTTCTAAAATACCTTTATGAAACATGTTAATTTATAACTTTTAGTGGAGTTCTGGTAGCGTAGTGGTTACGGATCGGGCTGCGAACCTTAAGGTCAGCGGTTCGAAACTACCAGCCACTCCGCGTGAGAAAGATGAGGCTTTCTACTCCCATAAAGATTTACACCCTCGGAAACCCTGTACAGGGTCGCTATGGGTCGGAACCGACTCGACGGCACTTAACAACAACAACAAAGTGGAGTTCTGGTGCGGTACCTTAGGATAAGCACTCTGTCTTACGGCCATTTTTGAACCACCAATTTGGCGGTTCAAACTCATCAGCCAGTCCTAGGAAACCCTATACAGAGTGGCTATGAGTTATAAAAGACTTAACAACGACAACAGAAACAAAAAGAAAGGTTTAACGCTAACCTTTAAAATGACATTTTGTGATCATCATATTTAATCTCAATTAATATGATTAGATTCATGTAAACTAAAGTTGTGCTTTATTTTGAGTGGAATAGATTCTCTAGGAATTTTTATTTCAGTTGTTTAACACTGATATCAATTTTCATGCAGCTAAAGCAACAACAACAATGGATTATAATTGCTGCCCTTACCAAGTACTCATTAAATTTAATGATATTCCTAAAGACAAAAATTTGTGAAAAGAAAATGCAAGGATGATCAAACAAAATAAAAATAGCACAAACAAGAAGTATTATAGAAAGATACCTTTTGAATATTAATTTTACTGCAACCTTCTCAGATATACTTTTTAGTACTCTCTGGAAAGAAAATTTCTGAACTTACTATAAATTTTGTAGGACAAAACAAAACAAACCTCCCCAAAGTCCTTTAAAGTACATATGTGCTCCTAGAACAGCTCTACGTTTTTTGAATACATGCTTTAATTAGGTGGCTGCGAGGCTCTTCAGTTTTAGCTCTACATGCAGCTTGGGTCTTCAAGAGGACTGCCTGCTGATTTTTTTCTTTATAGTCCATTCTGCTCTCTTTAATTTGTTACCACAGACATGAAATGTAAAAAGGAGAACGTTCTATAAGGAAATGAATGTTTCTGTAAATATATGAGAAACTGTAAAACAAAGAAAAAACAAAGTATTCAATAAAACATTAAGGTTAAGCACTTTACTGTTAATAATAAAAGTTCACATTATTATCTAGTATTATCTGGTCTATGATATAACTTTCTCTATGTGCTGTATGGTGACATTAATATCTTGTATTACTGCCTGTCTGTTGCAATAATGTCTTTGTCTCTAAAGTGAAAAATTAACACTGTCATTTTAATCTAGAAAATTCCACAGATCAAATTTCATTTAACATGTGTCACTGTATATTGAAGGCACATTCCTACCAGCAATAAATGCCAAATGAGCATTGGGTGAAACTAAATATATTTTTTCCAACTTTCCATGGAAATCCATTCACCAATGTGTGTTTGTAATGGTTGCATTTGGCTTGATGTAGTTTTTATATTACTAGATAAATTTGTAAATGATAAAAAAAAGACCCAGAGAAAAACTGTGAAATCACAATTAAAAAAAAAAATCCTGTTGCTTATAAACAGCACATTTCCAACCTTTATATCACACATTATTGGAAATTCTAGGAAAGTCTAGCACCCTTGTAGTGTAGTGGGTTATTTGTTGGAATGCTAATCACAAGGTCAGCAGCTCAAATCCACCATCTACTCTGTGGGAAAAAGATAAAGCTTCTGCTCTGGTAAAGAGCTATAGTCTTAAAACTCTAGGTTGTTGTTTTTGTTAAATGTCCAGTCAGTTTCAACTCATAATGACCCTGTATAGGGTTTCTGAAAGTGGCTGTTGAGTTTGAATCACTAACCTTCGATTCAAACTGACCTTACAATGCAGTGCTTATCCTACAGTGCCACACAAGGACTCCTGAAAACCCTATAAAGGGTTGTTAGGAGTTGGACCTAACTTGATGGCATATAGCAGTAGCAGCAGGAAAGTCTATTGAAGACTACCTTCTAAGACATACCAAGTCTATCATCAAAAGATTGAACAAGGGTCACTGTATATATGGTTTTCTTTTCTGAGTTCATATCATCGTGATTTGAATTTCCCATTTAATAATAATTGAACAATAATTATAAATCCAAGAAGAGTATTTGATATTTTTGGAAATGTACGAGTCTTTACTTTCTAACGCTGTTTGAGAATGTGGGGCTACCTTTCTTTATCTTTATCTTTTTCTTTTCTTTTTTTTTTTTTTTTAAATAGCAGATTATAATAACTAGGAAATGAATATGTGTTTTGTTTTTAAGTAATAGTAGTTCATTGGTAATACAGATACAAGCTTGGTGTACAAGGCAGAGATGCTTCTTTTGAGTTGAAAAAGAAAATTAAGGAGTAAATCTTGAAAAAAAGTCAAGAAGAGGATAAAATATTCTGGGAGAATGAAACGACAGGAACATGGCTGCACTTACTTTATAGGAGATATGCCTAGGAGGAAAGTCACTGCATACTCCCCACCCAATGGCTGAAATTTTGATTTATATACTCTACTATTCTTTTCTCAGTGGAGAACATGCTCAGCATTCCTCCCGCTGAGGAAAATAAATAAAATATCCAAACCTTGACTTGGAATAGTGAAGGATTCTGTGGGCAACATGGACTCCTGGTGTGGTGTTGTAGGATCAACACTGGACTGTGAACCTCAAGGTTGGTAGTTCAAACCTACCAGATGCTCCCTGGAAACCCTATACAGGGTTACTATGAGTCAAAACTTACTTAATGGCATGTACAACAACAACATGAGCATCATAGAGTTGTACTGTGGCGCTGTGGGTTAATGTGCTGGACTGTGAAGTCGGATTGAAGCACAAGGTTGGCAGTTCCAGCTCACCAGCCATTACTCAGAAACCCTATACACGGTCACTATGGGTCAAAACCAACTGATGACACTTAACAACAACAACAAAACAATGGGCAAAATATTGAATGATGCAGAAATCATCAAAAGAAAATGGAAGGATGGACTTCCGTTGACCTTAAGTTGAGAAAGAAAAGGAAGGTCTTCTCTGAAAGAGAGGTTTGGTCTGAAGTTTGGGAAGACATGGAAACTCCTGAACCCACTGACAAAGACCTAGTCATGAAGGGCTACAGCTGAGAGTGCAGTGTCCAGCTGATATGAAGAGGGGCAAGATGCACAAGATTGCCCAAACTTGCAGATAGCACCCTTTTGACAAAGCTTTGATGGTTTGATGATCAGAACTCTACTACAGGAAGATAAAGTAATTTGATAAAGGAAACAAATATAAATTACTATAATTTGATAAACTTGACCTATAGTTATGAACCTATACAAAATACCAAATGAGAGGGAAGGAGTCTTCACAACAAGGATAAAACCTATCCCATCTGTACATAGGATTGATAGGGATGGGCAACTTAGACATTGGCCACCTAAAATGGGGGGGTGGGGGCTATAAAGGTACAAAGTGGCTGGTTTATAAGTTTTCAAGAGGGAGTTCAGTATCAGAGTATGCAGGGGAAGGTAGAATCCTCACTACATAGTTTTCATTTTGTCTAGATGGGTCTGGTGAAAGTAGATGGGGATGGGACTCATTTGATTCAATAGAGAGTAACAGTTATCATAGCTAATTGTGATTTTCACAACTGTAAAGGTAGAAGTTGTGCAACAAAAAGAGGGGACAAGTTAATTTTACATTCCAGGAACAGAGGACTCTAGAACCATGAAGAGAGAAAAGCATGAGCAGAACATGGGACCCTAACCAGAAAAACAGTGATGCCAGAGATGGAGGCAGAGTTAAAGGCATGGAGAGATTGAGCAGCAAAGAACATTAGATTCATGGAAAGAGAAAGTCTGTGTGTTGGCAGCCAGGAGGCTAGCTTGCAAAATGTGTCTTTTGGTTGTTTAAACAATTATATATTCCTTAGTGTTTTTATATACATCAAAAACAAACAAACAAAACAATACCAGCAGTCTGACTGACTACTACAAGCACAAGCAAGCTGTTCACCATGAGCCATCAAGGAAAGTGGTCGGGTCCCCTCAGAGCAAACCCAATTCCAAGACTAAGACTCAAGGGGAATACACAAGCAGGCATGTGGTCTGGCTGGTGACCACACCAGTCACTGATAAGGGGAAGAGGGGGAAAAATAGCAATGAAGTCAGGAGCTAAGTCCAACCACATTCAATAGACTCCTGTGAACCTGGGTGGAGACCTGGATGGAGACCTGGTTGGCCAGCAGTATGACAAGACCCAGGGACTCCTGCGCCCAGAGGCAGTGACGTGGCTACAGAGGACTAGAGAAGAGAGTGAAGTATCCAGCTGATATGAAGTGAGGGGAGATGCATAAAAACACCCATAGTTGCAGAATCCACTTGACCTGGATTCAATGGCTGTATGATCAGAACTCAACTAGAAGAAGAAAGGAGAGAGAGAGAGTAACCCACTAAAATCTGATGAACTTTACCTATATTTATGAATGTAGTAGCTCAAACAAGGGATCAAATATTTACAGTGAGGATCACTCCCAATCCCTCGGTACACAGGTTGACAGGGATGGGCAACTTTGACATTGGCTACCCAAAATGGGGGGGTCTACAAAGGCAAGAAGTGACTGGCTTACAGGCTTTCAGGAGGGATCCTAGTTCCAGACGGGGTGGGGTATGGTAGAATCTCTACTGAATGATTTCCAATCTGTTGGGATGGGGCTAATGAAAGGAGATGGGGATAAGACTCTTGTGGTACAATAGTGAATAATTGCTATCAGGACTGACTGTGAGGGTCAGAAATGTAAAGGTAGATGTTTTGTAACAAAAGGAGAGGAGTGATTGATTTTGCAGTCCAGGAGCGGAGGTCTCTGGGATCATCAAGTGAGAAGAGCGGAGTGTGGGACTGTACCCAGAGAAGCAGTTATGTCAGAAATGAAGGCAGAGATGATTACATGGACAGATGGAGTGGCTGGGGATACTGGACTCAGGGAGGGAGAGGGGCTGTGTGCTGATGGCTGGGGGCAGGACTGTGGGGTGCACCCTTTGGTTGTTTGATGATACATGGAGGGGATTGTAATCATCGCAATGAAACAAAATATGAAAGGATGAATGTAAAAATAATTCACAATAAAATCTTAAACAAACAAAAAACCAGAGGGAATAGAAGCAAATACTGTTAACAGATGATGAATAGAGGGGATTGTAATCATTGCAATGAAAAAAATATATAATAGGTTGAGTGCAAAACCAATGTTCTACCATGCAAACTATCATTCAATTCATAATAAAAGCTTTAAAATGAAGAAGAAAAGAAGAAGATGGAGTACAGAGAGTCACTGTAGCAGAAAGAGATGGTCGATGTTCAACCATTTGAATAGGTAGTGTATGATCAAGAGCCGATGATACTGAAGAAGACATCCAGGATGCATTGAAGAAATTGGCAAAGAGCAAGACACCAGGAAATGATGGGATTAAAATTGATGTCTTTTAAAAGACTAATGGAGCCCTGGAGACACCCATTCATCTATGCCAGGAAATTTGGAAGACTACTACCTGGCCAACTGACTTATAAAGATCCATATCTGTGTTCATTCCAAAGAGAGTACCGAATGGAATTTGGAAATCATTACACAATATCATTACTAGCCCAAACAAGCAAAATTTGTGCTAAAGATCATTCAAAACTTGTTACAACCATATATTGACAGAGAACTTCCAGAGAGTCAAGCCAGGTTCAGAAGAGGTCATGGAATGAGGAATATCATTGCTGAGGTCAAATGGATCTTGGCCAAAAGCAGAGAATACCAGAAAGATATTAACCTATGCTTTATTGAGTAAGCAAAGGCATTCGGTTTTGTGGCTCATGACAAGCTATGGACAGCATTGTGGAGAATGAGTATTTCGAAACACATAAGTGTGCTCAAAAGGAATGTGTACATAGACAAAGAGACAGTTGTACCACAAGATGCAAACATAATTGTGAAGGAAAAAGTAAAGCCTCACATAAGTAATTGTTTAGTACATTTAATACCAGCTACATGGCTAATCCCTACCTCATAGACACTAGTATTAAGGTATTTAGAATTTAATAACATAATAAGAATAATGCATGAAAGTATACTTAGTCCAAGATTAACTAAATATCTGGTTGCTTGTCATCCAACCAGTTCTGACTTAACATTACAGACCTATAGCTTAGTCCTCAAGGGGACATCTTTGTTTTTTTAACACTTTTGGAGAGATTTGCCTAATGAGGTCTTTTAGAGAAGATTTGCCCAATGCAGTATGTCAATTGACTTCCTTATTTTTTTTAATGTTTTATTGTGAATTATGTGATACTTTACATGGGCAAACATTAGCTTTACATTCATCCTATTGTATATCATTTCATTGCCATGTATCAATCAACCAACCTCTCCATGCATACAATCCTCTCCATGCATCATCAACCAACCAAAGGGTATACCCTGCAAGCCTGCCTCCCAGTCATCAGCACACAGCTCCTCTCCCTCTCTGGGTCTAGAGTTCCCAGCTGCTCCATCGCTCCATGTCATCATCTCTGCCTCCAACTCAGGTGTCACTGCTTCTCTGGGTAGGGTCTCTCTCTCTGCTCTTCTCCCTTGATGGTCCCATGGACCTCCACTTGTAGACTGCAAAGTCAATCATGGCCCTCCTTTTGCTACAAAACATCTACTTTTACATTTCCAACCCTCACAATCAGTCCTGATAACAATTATTCACTATTGTATCACAAGAAACCTATCCACATTTCCTTTCATCAGCCCCACCTAGACAGATTGGATACTACTCAGTGCAGATTCTACATTCCTCCATGCCCTCTGTATCTAGATTAGCTCTTTTTTTTTTTTTTTTTTTAATTGAACCAAATAGTAATTTATTATTCAGTTTAAATTCTAAATAGGTATCTTTGGAAGAAATGAAAAATTGAATCCTGAAAGAAAAAAATCAAAAAGTAAGCCGACTTAACCATACTCGATTAACAATAAAATAGCATGTCTACTGAACTGGAATGAGAGAAAGTCAACTGAAGTAAAACAGGAATTTTGTCTTATAAGAATCAAAATCACAGGGCTCCATAATCATCTGGCATCCACTCAATGTTGTACCTATGGTTAGAAATGTACATGATAGGAACTCCAGGGATCTTCCGGATTTTTCATTTAAGGTTCCGGACAACTGTGGCCACAATGTAACTGTGGCCACAATGTAACATGTGTGCTGAGTTACTCTCTGTATTAAGCAGTCATCTCCATAGGTTCCTTTGTATGTGCATGGTAGTCGTTCAAATCTTGGATCCTTGGCAATCCTTAGAGCCACTTAATAATTCTGCCCCAACTTTTCAATTTCAGCCAGTACGCAGTCAGTTATACAAGGGACACACTTGGCATACAGACAGTGTATCATTGATTGTACAAGGTCCACTTTGGCTTTATTGGAGAAGTTGATAAAGTTGGTATCAACCAGGATGCGGCAAGGTGGGTCCGGCTGTATGTTATATTGGAAGAACAAACAGGAAGGGTATTGGGGGACTTCTCTTTCCCTGAGTGTACTGGAATCTGTCTTTTCTTTCTTTATACGTTTTAACCTATCTTTTTCTTTAAGTTGCTGATCTCTGAGACTAAGTTTTCGCTTCATGGTCACATATTTCGTCGTTTTCTTTTGCTTCCCCATGTTCACGCCACACCTGCTCTTTCTTCTGCAATCAATTCTGGTGCTAGATTCCCTCTTGAAAGCTTGTAAGCGAAGTCACTTCTTGCCTTTGAAGCCCCCCCCCCC
>NW_006408527.1:31944385-31950629 GCF_000296735.1 Chrysochloris asiatica | reverse complement strand
AACATTGTTTTGTTCTGCTGTGCATGGGGTCGCTATGAGTCGGTTCCAACTCGATGGCACCTGACAACAACAACAACAATGCCTAGAACATGTCCTGTTGTGGCACTGTGGGATAATACACTGGACTTCAAAGTCACTTTGAACCATAAGGTCGGAGGCTCAAGCTCACCAGCAACTCTTCAGAAACCCTACACAGGGTCACTTTGAGTCAGAATCGACTTGACAGAACTTAACAATAACAATGCCTAGGATATCAGGTTTACAAATTCCATTTCATTTTTGACAATTTCCTAGATTCATACTTCATACATTCTATGTTTTGATCATTAATGGATTTTTATAGCTATGTCTCTTCATTTTGAATTGTGCTCCATGAAGTTCCTGAGGGCTTTACTCCATTAGCCCATTAGTAGTCATCACAGTCAACTCTACTTGAGGTGGAAGCTCTTCCCCAGTTGCATTTTGAGTGCCTTCCAACCAAAGGGACTCATCTTCCAACAGCATATCTGACAACATTCTTATGCTCTTCATCATGTTTCAATACTCAATCATCTGGTGCTGATAGTGTTCCACTGCTATTCATAAGGTTTTCAGTGACTAAATATTCTGAAGTAGTTCATCTTTCCTTCTTCCTAGTTAGTATTCAACTGGAAGCTCAGCTGAAACCTGTCCACTCTGGGCGACCCTGTTGGTGGCACAGTAACATACAAGCCACCACAGTATGACAAAATGACAGATGAATGGTGGTTAGATGGCTTGGTGCTCCCTAAAATATGTGTCAACTTGGCTGGGCCATGATTCCCAGTGCTTTAGCAGTTATACAATCATGTAATTGGTCAGTTATGTAATTATGTTACATGATGTGATCCATTTATCAGTTGTAAGAAGATTGGGATGGCATACTGCATCCTTACTCAGGTTAGAGCACTGTTCTGATTTAAGGGGAGTTTCTGGGATATGGCTTGCATTACAATTTATCTTACAAGAGATAACAGGAGAGAACAGAATGGAGAAAGATGGGGCACAGTACCACAAAGAAAGACGAGCCAGGAGCTGAAAATAACACACAATAAAATTTAAGAATCTCAACAAATTCCATGCACAAAAAAGAGAAGGAAATGCCAAGAAAAAATCAAATTGCATAAAGTTAGCTCCTTAAAAATAATTTTTTAAAGGCATAATAAAAAAGATTGTTACTACAGAGATCCAAGGATTACATTTGACGATGTGGTTTTAGGCTATTTGTATTTTAAGTTTACACTTGTTTCTGATTGATTATTTGAGGATGCTTTCTGTTGATTGGACTTTGGCTCAAAATAAGACCTTGGAAGAAAGAAGAAATCCATTGGTATGTCAGGTGTATTTTCATGGATATTAAATTAAAAACTATTCAATACAATCTGTATTACTCTCATATATTCACTATACAATGAAATATGCTAAAGTAATTGAATAATTTTTTTTTGTTCATATCGTTGAATGAGTCCCAAATCATAGTGATAACACAACAGAATGAAAAACTGCCAGTATCGCACCATCCTCAAAATCATTGCTTATAAGGAGTCCTGGTGTGGCTCTGTGTGTCAATACGCCAGACTGAAAAGCCATTTGAACTGCAAGGTTGGTGGCTCAAGCTCATCAGGTGCTCCTTGGAAACCCTACAGAGGGTCGCTGTGGGTCAGAACCAACTCGACGGCACTTCACAACCACAACAACAATAGTTGCATGAAGGAGCTCTGGCAGCGTAATGGTTACAAATCAGTCTGCTAATCACACAGTCAGCAGTGTGAAACGACCAGCTGCTCTGCAGGAGAAAGATGAGGCTTTCTGCTCCTGTAAAGATTTACAGTCTCAGAAACCCTATGCAGGGTCACTATGAGTCAAATTCAACTCCACAGTACATAACAACAACAACAACAACAATTGCATGTGTCAATACATCTCTTGAGAGTCTTCCTCTTTGTCATTGACTCTAGCAAGTGTGATGTCCTTCTCCAGGGGCTGGTCCATTTTGATTGATAACATGCTCAATATACATAAGCTGAAGTATTGCCTCTTTTCTAATGATCATTCTGGCAGTATTTTTTCAATAAAGATTTGTTCATATTCACCAACACCATAATTCAAATGAATCAATTCTTATTCCTTCCTTATTTATTGTCCAGCTTTCCCATGAATACAGGGTGACTGAAAATATCATGGTTTGGGTTAGATGCAGTTAAACATCCAAGTACTTTTTAAAATATTTTAAAGAGAATTTTTTCAGTACATTTGATTTCTTGGTTTCTACTTCTATGGTGGATGAAGCCCACTAGCCACTCCATGAGAGAGAAAAAATAAGGCTTTCTGCTTCTGAAAAGATTTACAACTTTGGATACCCTATACAGGATCTCTATAAGTTTTAACTAACTCAATAGCACTTAACCATAACAACATTTCCGTGGATGTTGATTGTGTGTTCCAGTAAAAAGAAATCCGTGAGAACTTCAGTCTTTTCTCCATTTATCATGATGTTGCTTATTAGTCTAGTGGTTAAGATTTCTGTTTTTATTATATTGATATGTAATTCATAGTGAAGGCTTTATGTACTCTTTGATCTTTATGAGTAAGCAGTTCAAATCCTCTTTACATTCAGAAGAAAAGGTTGTGTCATCTGTATATCACAGTTATTAATGAGTCTTCTTCGAATTCTGCTGTCATAATCCAGATTCTCAGATAATTTGGTCAGCATACATGTTGAATTCATATATGAGAGGATAGAATCCTGACACATACCTTTCTAATTAAAAACCATACAGTATCCCCTTGTTCTGAGTGACTAGTTCTTGATTTAGGAGTATAAACAAGTTCTGCACATGAAGTGTTCCAGAACTCCCATTCTTCACAATGTTATTTATAATTTATTATGATCTATAAAGTAAAATATATTTGCATGATCAGTAAAACACAGGTACATATCTTTCAGAGTCCTGGTGTGGTGCTGCGTGTTAATGCACTAGACTGCAAGGTCGGTTTGAACTCTAAGGTCAGTGGTTCAAGCTCACCAGCTGTTCATGGAAATCCTATACAGAATCACTATGAGTTTGAATCAATTTGACAGTACTAAACAACAATAACATACATATTTCTGGTATTATTTGCTTTAAAGCAAGAACCAACCATTTTCTCAACAATGTTATCCCTCATTCCAGATTCTTTTCTGAACTGGCAGCTCGCTGTTGATACAGTGTTGTGATCATTTCTGAATTATATTCAGTAAAATTTTATTTGTGTATGATATTAATAATACTGTTTATTAATTTCCATATTCTGTTGGAACACTTTTATTTGGAATGGGCACAAATATGGATTTTTCCCTATTTTCCCCTATTTTTCATTCAGTTGTTCAAGTAGCTATCTTCCAAATGTCTTTGCACAGACAAATGAGTACTTCTAGTGTGTTTGTTGAAACACCACAATTTTTATCCTATCAATTCTTGAACCTTGTTTTTGGCAAGTACTTTCAGTGAAACTTACTTTTTCCTTCAGTATTATCAGTTCTTGATCATATGCTACACTCCAAAATGAATGAATATCGACCGTTTCTCTTTAGTACGCTGATGATGTATTCCTTCCATTTTCTTTTCATACTTCCTGCAACATTCAATATTTTGTCCATGGAATCCTTTGATATTACAGCTTGAGGCTTTAATATTTTTCTTCAACTCTTTCAGTCTAAGAAATGCCAAACATGTTTTTCCTTTGGTCTTCTATTTCCAAGTCTTTGCACCTTTCATTATAATACTTTGTGTTCTCTAATGGACCTTTGAAATCTTTTACTGAGCAATTTTACTTAATAATTTCTTCCATTTATTTTAGTTGATATGCATTCAAGAGCAAGTTTTAAAATATCTTCTGATACCTATTTTCGTCTTTTAATCTTTCCTTTTTAATAACCTTTTTCTTTCTACATGAATAATTCCTTGATGCTAGTCCACAGTTCCGCTGGTCTTCAGTTTTGGGTGCTCAGTATGTTAAATTTGTTCTTGAGTTGATCTTCAATTTCAGATGGAATATATTCAAATTCATAGATCAGCTCTTATGAGCTTGTTTTAATTTTCTTAAACTTCAACATGAATTTGCATAGAAAAAGGATGATATGATCCACAGTCAGTTCCTGATCTTGTTCAAACTGATGAGGTTACGTTTTTCCATTGTCTCTTTCCTCATTTGATTCTTCTGTAGTCCATTCTGATGACATCCATGTGCATAGTCATCATTTATACTGTTGAAAAAGGTATTTTCCACCAAACATTTTGAAAAGTACACAAACAAAAGTAGACAAAATAGATGAATGGGACATACTAAAAATTAATATCTTATGTGCATCAAAAGACTGAAAAAATCTTTTGCAACAACACATCAGATAAGGGACTCATTTCTAAAATATATAGGACACTATAACACCTCTACTAGAAAAAGACAAATAACCCAATTAATAATTGGGCACAGAACATGAATAGACACTTCACCAAAGAATAGATCCAGGCAGCCAACAAACATATGAAGAAATGTTCATGATCACCAGCCATTGTTGTTGCTAAGTGCCGTCGAATCAGTTCCGACTAGCCAATAGAGAGGTGCAAATCAAAACAACAATGAGATATCATCTCACACCAGCAATAGTAGCAAAGATCAAAAAAGGTAGAGAACAATAAATGCTGGCAGGGATGTGGAGAGACTGGGACGCTCCTGCATTGCTGGTGGGACTGCAAAATGGTCCAAGCTCTCTGGGATGCAATTTGGTGCTTCCTCAGAAGGTTGGAATTAGAAATACCTAAAGATCCAGCAATTCTTCTACAAGAAATACAACCCATAACAGGAGTAGATATATGCACACCAATGTTCATAACAGCACTATTTACAATAGCAAAAAGATGGAGACAGCCTAATTGCCCATCAATTGAAGAATGGATAAACAAACTTTGTTACATACACACAGTGGGATCTTATGCTACCTTGAAGAACAACAAGGAAGCTGCAAGCCACTGCATAACATGGATGAACCTTGAGGACATTATGCTGAGTGAAATTAGTCAGTCACAAAATGCATAGGACCATTATTGTAAAAGAATAAGAAAAAGAACCCACACTAAAAGGGGGGAAATTTTTATATATATATTTGCTAATCACCAGGATGTATGGGATGAAAGGAGGAGAAGGAGGGAGGGGAAGATGGAGCACAGGGTAAGGAATAGACACAGGATAGATAGGGTGCGGGATGGGGGAGGGGCAATACACTAGAAGCGGGAGGGGATTGTAAGAATAAGGCTGATGGAAAAACAGTTAGGCAGGTTCCTATGGGCTAAGTGGGACAGAGGTAAATGATGAGGTATGTACAACCTTGGAACAAATGGGCTCCAGGATACAGGGATTAAGGCATGGTTTGAAGGGGTTTACCCTTGCCTATCATTATAAAATAGACACTTTAAGGGGGGAGAAAGGAATAGCCAGAATCATCATTACAGAAACCTTGAGAGTCCATCTTCGGCCTATAACTGATTGGAATACCTTAAAGGGGTTAGAAGTTGCCCAGTGAAAGAGGCTTCCTATGGAGCCTTTACATTGCACAAGAACATAGGTGGAATTCAGAACCACATCCAGAACTGACTGAAGTAGGAAATTTACACTGCAAAGGATGAGTAGACCAGCCTGGAGTGGCTAGAAGAACAGCAGATACTTTGTGAAAGAAAGACCGGCAGAAAAAATCCAAAATAATAATGGCAGTCTGATTGATTACTACAAGAAAAAGTAAACTGTTTGCCCGGAAGCCATCAAGGCAAGCTGTCGGGACCCCTCATAGCAAACTGCCTTCCAAGACTGAGACTCCAGGGGAATACATAAGCAGGCATGTGGTCTGGCTGGTGACCACGTTGGTAACCAATAAAGTGAAGAGGGGGAAAAAACAGCAATGAAGTTGTGAGATAAGCCTGACCACATTCAATAAACCCCTGTGAACCCAGGTAGAGACCTGGATGGCCAGCAGTATGGCAATACCTGTGGTCTTCTGGACCCAGAGGCAGTGACATGGCCACAGAGGACTAGAGCAGAGAGTGAAGTGTCCAGCTGATATGAAGTGAGGGGAGAGGCACAAGAACACCCATACTTGCAGATAATACCCACTTAATCTGGCTTTGATGGCTGGATGATCAGAACTCAACTAGAAGAAGAAAGAAGACGTGAAAAAAAAAAAAAAAAAAAAAAA
>NW_006408527.1:31942318-31944285 GCF_000296735.1 Chrysochloris asiatica | reverse complement strand
CTTATGATCTTCTTCATTTAAAATTGTGGGTGTTGTTATTAAGCGCTGTTGAGTCAGTTCCAACTCATAGTGACCCTGTATATGGTTTCCAAGGAGCAGCTGGTGAGCTTGAACCACCGACCTTGCAGTCCATTGTATTAGCCCACAGCACCATGCCAGGTCTCCTCATGAAAGATAAGTAACCCAATTTTAAAATTACGTTTTAGTGTTTTTGTAATTCACCATGTTCTAAGCTTTATGAAAGCAGACATATTGCTTCTCTTGTAGACCACTTTATTTTCAGTTCCTTCCTTAGGTTAGACTTGGTATCAAGGGAATACTATCCAATAAACAAGGCAAACAGTCTGACTTGTGCTTATTTACTGATCTGTAGTGAACAGTTTCACATGAGTATCACTGATGTGAAACCTGTATGAAATTGTTCACTATAGGTTAGCAAGTAAGTCAATGCTCACCTTGCTTACTGAGTAGTTCATACATGTCAGATATTACAAATTTGAAAAGTAGTTTTGATTCAGTAGGAAGATGCTATGGTTGTTGTGGTAGTGTGCCGTGGAGTCATTTCCAACTCACAGCAACCCTGCATAGGGTTTCCAAGATTGAAAATCTTTACTGGAACAGAAAGCCTCATCTTTGTCCTTCAGGAAGATGCTATGGGGTTGGGAAAGAAAGACAGACGCCACTCTTTTGTATAACAATGGCATGGTCAAATGACACTTAGTTCAGTACAAGATACTCTTACTATTTGCTATGGTAGTACAGTATCTAACTTTGGATACAATTTTTCAGACTCAAAATGCAACTGAAAATTGTAAAGTGTAGCATGCTGAGGCCATTGATTTTAGTGGACAGAAGTTGAAACTCAGATGATGAGCAGTCAAACAAGAACTGAGAAGAGAAGGTAAGTGTTAGCCAAATAAAACAAAATTACCCAGGATTAGTTACTGTATTTCTTGATTATTATAAGATAAATTTTCAAGTTTGAGAAATAATTTAATTAAAACGATTCAAGACTATGATGTATAAAGGGTCTCTACAAGACTGTGGATGATAAAGGGCCACTGAAGCAAAAATATTGCATTATTCAGTTCTGCTTGAATTGAAGAGTGCTGTTTCCTGTTCTATATTTTATTTTATTAATAGACATACATATCCATAAAACTTTCTGAACTATTTTTATAAGAAAGTTAAAAGGATTTCTTTTTGGGGGCAGGGGGTGTTTGGTTAAATTAATCATATATTTCTTGAACTATGTGTGTATTGGTTACAAATTGGGCTGCCAAGCACAAGGTCAGCAGTTCAAAACTACCACTTGTACCCGCAGGAGAAAGATGAGGCTTTCTACTCTCATAAAGATTTACAGCCTCGGAAACCCGGTACAGGGTTGCTATGAGTTGGAACCAACTCCACAGAACACAGCCACCACCACATCTGTTAAATAGTTATGTTTATATTCCTATGAGTTGGAACTGACTTGATGGAACTTAATAACAACAAATGCATGCTAAAATAATTAATTCTCTATCAAGGACACTTTGTTTTCTGCTTCGATGACTATTTTCCATCCAATGAAATAGGAGAGTTTGTTCATTTTAATAATTCACTTAGTGTATTTTGACACATTAATCGTTTTATATGATTTCTGCTGCTATTCAGAGTATTTTTGAACCATGTATTATTGAAAGACTAGAACTCCTCTAAGTATGTCCTTGATGGAAATGCTTTTGAGACTAATGGACAGAAACAACACGATACTTGGGAATTATAAATAATGTTTTCACTAGAAAAAATAAACACAATCCAAGGTCATATTTGAAACAGTCTATTTTAGCTCACTAATGCCATAATGACATGAATACAGTTAAGCTTGGGGAGAAAAGCACACAGAACCTGCATTTGCTGATGGGCAACAACTTAAAATGAAGAGAAACAGCTGTAAACATCCATTGAAAATTGGAACATGGAAT
>NW_006408527.1:31935271-31939457 GCF_000296735.1 Chrysochloris asiatica | reverse complement strand
AAAAAAAAAAAAAAAAAAAAGAGTAACCTGCTACAATTTGATAGCAATGTATACTTATGGATGCAGTAGCTCAAAAAAGGGAACAAATCTTTACAGCGAGGATCACTCCTACTCCCTCGGTACACAGGGTTGACAGGGATAGGCAACTTAGACATTGGCGACCCAAAATGGGGGGAAGAGGATTGCTATAAAGGCTTACAAGCTTTCAAGAGGGAGTCTAATTCCAGATGGGGTGGGGGGAGGTAGAGTCACCACTGAAAGATTTCCAATCCATTAGGACCAGGCTGGCGAAAGGAAATGGAGATAAGACTCTTGTGGTACAATAGTGAATAATTGCCATCAGGACTGTCTGTGAGGCTAGGAAATATAGAGGTAGATGTTTTTTGACAAAAGGAAGGGAGTGATTGATTTTGACACCCAGAATCGAAGGTTACTGGGACTATCAATTGACAAGAAAGGAGAGTGGGACCCTACAGAGAGAGGCAGTGATGCCAGTGATGGAGACAGAGATGATGACATGGACAAATGAAGCAGCTGAGGACAATAGGCTCAGGGAGGGGGAAGGGCTGTGTGCTGGCAGCCGGGGGAGAGGGGGCCCTGTGTAGTGTACCCTTTCATTATTTGATAATGCATGGAGGGGATGGTAATCATTGCAATGAAATGAAATATGAGAGGAATGAGTGTAAAGCTAATGTTCTCCCATGTAAACCTCACAATGAAAATTAAAAAAAAAAAAAAAAGGTATTTTCCGCGACTAAGTTATTGTTATATCATTTATATGATCTTCTTAATTGATTCTATTTTCAAGTCCATATTTACCAAATCCTTATTTTTGTTTTCTACTTTCACATCCAAATCACCTATATTTTTCTATGCATCTTTATAGTGCTTCATCAATTTCAGACTTCAGAAATTGATAACAATCTTCATTGTCTTTATTTTTTCCATTACTGATGGGTGCCAAAATTGGAACAATAGTCACAGTAATTGTTCTCCCTGAAGGCATATGGATATTATCCTATCAGTGACTTGCATTGTGCTTCAGGATAGATATTGAAATGTTCTTTTTAACAATGAATGCAATGTCATTCTCTTCAATATGTCATTCCTGGTACAGTAAACCATGTGATTGTATGACGGACATAAAATGAAAAGTGTCAGTTCATTTTAGTGCACTAATGCTCACCATATCTATAGTCAAGCATTCTGTTTCATTTTTTTATATCCTTCAATTTATAATTTGTGCGTTCAATTTTCTAATTATTAATGGGTGTCTGTAGCTGTTTTTTTCTCATTTTGCATCATACCATTTCAGCAAATCAATGTCCTAAAAGCTTTATACAGTCAAAGTTGTTAATATCTACTGCATTTTGAGGAGGCAGCTCTTAGACATATTGTAAGTGCCTTCCAAACTGAGGGGTTCACGTTCTGGCACTATATCAAACTGTGTTTCACTGTTACTCATAATGTGTAATTTGTCAGTTATTTTAGATGCAAATCACCAGATTCTTCATCCCAGTCTGTCTTAATCTGGAAGCTCCACTGAAACCTGTCCATCATGGTTGACCATACTGGTATTTGAAATACTGGTGATGTAGCTTCTAGAATCACAGCAACACTCAAGTTAAAACAATACAGCAAACTGACAAGTGAATGGTGGGCTTCAACAAATACTCTACTATTTTTATGACTTTTTCTAAATTTTCTTTTGTTCTCCATTTTTTTGCAATGTACTATCTAGTATGATTATGATTTGTTCTTATTCCAGTCTTCAGATATAAGCCAAGATTCTTGAAATAATAATAGCTAAAAATTGGCCCTGAGTTGTAACAGCAAAGTTCTATGTCCTTTAACTTTAGGAAAAGTTAAAAAGCTTTGTAACAAAATCTGAATGTCTATCAAAGGGATGTCGTTTTGATAGATAAATGTATACCAGTGTGCGTAACTTTGTATAAAGGTAGTTCTAATATCCTCTTTAAACTTAATGTTTCTAATTATCAGTAATTGAAACTAATTTTGGTACACAGCTCCTATTAAACAAGATAAATGCGGCATGAAAAATGTCATGGACTTTTCATTATTGCTTTGTTAGGACCTCCCTCTAGATATATTTATTCAATTTCAAAGCTTTCTCTGTCTTCAAAGAACTCAATAAGTTGTACTCTATTCCTCGTGTGACTCCAAATTTGTAGATTATCAAAGAAGAAAAATATAATTTACTATAGGAAGTAAGATATGTTGGTGCAAAATTAATAATAAGATGATTTTTAATGTACTTGAGAAAGAATATTGGGAATTTATCATTGCATTCCTGGGAAATAGTCACTTGCAATCCAAAAGGTTTTTGCAATTTGATTGATTTTTTATTTATCTGGAGTCTGGTGTGGTGCTGTAGGATAAACATTGGACTTTTAAATACAAAGTTAGTGATTCACACCCACCAGTTACTCCTTGGAAACTCTTTACAGGTTAGCTATGAGTGGGAACTGACTTAATAGCAACAATAGTACTTTATTTATTTCCAGAAGTAGATTGCCAACTCATATTCCTGATCTGTCTTAGTCTAGAAGCTCTGCTGAAACCTTCCCACCATGAATGACCCTGCTTGAAGCTAAAATACTGATCATTTAGTTTTCAGCATTATAGCAAGTCAGGATAGTAGGACAAAACAACAGAATACTTGAAAACACTCATCTATGCCAAGAAGTTTGGAATAAAACTATCAGGATAACTGTCTGGAAGAGATTCCTATTTGTGCCTATTTTAAAGAAAGATAATCCCTTAGAATGCAGATATTATTGAATTATATAATTAATATTTTTAAATTACTTATTTTAAAGTAATGCTGTACATAAAAATGTTCCTGAAGATGATTCAAAAACTATTGCAGTAGTACATCCACAGTGAGCTTACAGAAATTCAAGTCAGATTCTGAAGAGGATATAAAATAAGGGTTATTATGCTGATATCAATGGTTCATGGCTGAAAGCAGAGAATACCAAAGAGATGTTTCTTGTGCTTTAGTGACTATTTGAAGACTTTAAACTGTGTAGATAATAACAAACCATGTGTCATATTGCAAGTAATAGGAATTACAGAACAGTTCATTGTGCTTATGAGGAAACTGTTCATAGACTAACAGGCATCTGTTCAAAAAAACAAGTGGAAACTGAATGGTTTAAATCAGGAAAGGTATCATTTCACCGTACTTATTTATTATATGGAGTCCTGGTGTTGCTGTGGGTTAGTGTGCCAGAATGCAAATCCGTTTGAACTGCAAGATCGCTTGTTCAAGCTCACCAGCTGCTCCTTGGAAACCCTATTCATGGTCACTATGGGTCATAACTGACTCCACAGCACTTAACAACAATTATATCTGTATCCTGAGCAAATAATCCTAGAAGGTGGACTATGTGAAGAACAGTGTGGTATCAAGCCTGGACGAATACTCATTAGCAACTTGCAATATGCAGAAGACACAACTTTGCTTCCTGGAAGTTAAGAGAATTTGAAATACTTACTAATGATGATCAAAGATCTTCAGTATAAGTTGCATCTCAATGTAAATAAAATGAAAATATTCACAACTGAAACTAGGAAAATATTCATAATTAAAAATTACATTAAAAAAATAAAGAAAAGTTTGAAGTTGTCAAATATTTCATTTTATTTGGATCTACAATCAATGCTCATGGAAGCAGCAGTCAAGAAATCAAACAAAGTATTGCATTAGGCAAATCTTCTGCAAGAGACCTCTTCAAAGTGTTAAAGAGCAAACATATCACTTTGAGGAATAAGGTGTGCCTGATTCAAGTCATGGTATTTTTAATTGACTCATATGGTAGGATAGCAAGACAATGAATATGAAAAAGTATAGAAGAACAGATGCATTTGAATTGTAATGTTAGCAAAAATATTGAGAGTACCATGGGCATTCAGAAGAATAAACAAATCTGTTTGGATTAAGTACAACTGGATTGCTCCTAGAAGAGAAGATGGTGAGACTTTGTGACTGGAGCTTTGGTCATATTGTCAGGAAGACCAGTCCCTGGAGAAGGACATCACTATTGGCAAAGTGGAGGGTCAATGAAAAAAAAAAAAAAAAAGACTCTCAAAGGGAATAAGAGGAGGAAAAGAGAAACAGAAGAAAAACAAAAGCAGAGATAAAAAGGATAAAACAAAAAAA
>NW_006408527.1:31909247-31935171 GCF_000296735.1 Chrysochloris asiatica | reverse complement strand
AAAAAAAAAAAAAAAAAAAGACTCTCAATGAGATAAATTGACACAGGGCAACCACCAACGGCCTCAAATATAGCAGCAATTGTGAGACTGGTACAAGACTGAGCAGTGTTTTGTTCTATTGTATTTGGGGGTGCTATGAGTTGGAACCAGCTCAATGACACCTAATAACATGAACAACATAAATATCTATCCTTCTACAAAACATTCTGATCATGGACACAATAGCTGGATTCTAATAGTAAGGTACAAAACATATGAAAAAGAACTCCAAATATTAAAAAAAAAAAAAAAAAAAAAAAAACTAGAACAGTTGAGACTTGAAAAGTCACTGAGAATATTGTCCTGAGACATCATTACAACCAAAACTATTTTCTGAAGTCACTTTTTAACTAAGTAGCAGGTTAACTCATAAACTAAAGAATGGCTTTTTTTTTTTTTTTTTTTTTTTTTTTTAAAGTTCCTATATGAAACCCAATGGACAATTGATTAGTTGCTCTAAATTAGCATGGGTAAGAAATATGGGGGTGGGGGAGGTAAGGAATAGTGAGACTGAGTTAATGGGAATGTAACAACTAGAGGGAAATAAGTAGAATGTTGACATATACAAAAAATGTATCTAATATCACAGAACATTATGTATAGAAACCACTGAATGGGACTCTATTTTGTTGTGCATGTAAAACATAATAAAATATTCTCCTAATATATATAAATGTATGTCCCTTTTGAATTAGAAACTTGTAACTGCAAAGACAAAGATTATAAAAAAGGAGAAAGATCCCTCTTTGGAGAATAGATTTGTAAATAAGAGCAGAGATGTAATAGGAACTCCATCCTACAAGACTCTGAGACCAGAAAGAGATAGATATCTAGTTACAACTGATGACTACTCTAAAAGGAATCAGTATTCAGACCCAGAGAGAGTGGAAGAAAAATGCTGTCGAACAAAATTCAAAATCATAGAAAATGAACAGATATACTGATCTGATAGAGACTAGAGGTATTCCCAAGACTAACACCCTTAAATAGACTGGAAGCCTGAAATCCATTCCATAGCTCAACATTTAGCCAAATAATATGACTGTAATTCCAACAATTCACCATTCATCTGTAAATTCATCATACTGTGGTGGCTGGTGTGTCAACAGAAGATATGCCTTTGCATCTATCCCTTTGCCCTTTCAGTATATTGTCCATTTCCAAGATCTTCTGGATTTCTAATTGTAGGTTTTGTACTGTTTCAAACTTTGCATTTATTTTGTCTGTTTGTTCTGGTAGTGTTTTCCTGAATTCTTCTAAAGTTTCTACTGTGTTCTCCTTGCTTTCCTTGAGCTTTTCTATAAATGTTTTAAAGGTACCTAGTTAACATCCTTTTGAATTCTCTTTCGGCTATTTTCATTACAATTTGTTTCTCAACATTTCCTGGCTCTTCATCTTGGTCATTTGTTTGAGCCATTCTCTCTTGCTCCATTGTGTGATCTAAAATTATCTGTTGCCTCCAGGGCATTGTGGAATTGTCATATTTGTAAAAACAAACAGTACAGTGATTGGTCTTGGAGAGGAGACAAAGAAGTATTCACACCTTTTCGATCACCCTTGAGAATCTGCTCTGCCAGGCTTCCCTCTGCTGACAAAACTGCTCACAAGATGATTGAGCCTGATCTGGTCAGCCATTAACCAGTCATTCTCTCTCTCACCATCTCTGCATTACCTCTCCTCTCAGCCAGTACTCCATACACCACATTAACTTTTTTTCTGAAGTTCAGAGTGGCAGAAGTTTTATCTGTGCCTGTTTTATTTTTTCTCTCATATCTTTGTTGTCGAGGATCCAGGTAGTATGTCTGGCTAGTCCATCATCTTGCCCCATAGAGACAAAATTGATATGTATACTTTCTTAGGCAAGTATTATTTACTCTTTACCTTGATTGATTTAAGAACTTATCTTAAAAGTAAAGCAGAAAGATTTATCCAATGGCCTAAAAAAATGTAGGATGCAAAGACAGTAAGGTATGAAATAAAAACAATGGAAGTACCAAAGTATATTTTACATTTTGCCAAGGATTTATTCTGTCATAATGTTTTGATTATGGTCTAAAATAAATTTTTAAGAATTATATTTATGAATGACGAGAAGTTCAACATCATTTTCACTTAATTATAAGGCTCAACAGAAATATTTTATTCTGGTATTATCATATTTTATTTTTCCTAGAAGAAGAACAAGGGATTTCTGCAACATGCATTTAAAACATTTTAATCCAAAGAGGGAATACAGATAATTTAACAAAACTTAATGCAAAATTAGCAATAATTTAAAGATTACAAATTATACATCTCCATGGTATAAGCCTCTTATCATGCTTTCTGCTTCCTGCTCACTTCAGATATTATTTGGTAGAGGAGAAAGAGCATGAAGTAAGTCAATTCCAGTTTTAATACTATGAACTTTACTTTCCTCAGCTACTTATGAATTGTTTAGTATAATTGATTATTTTCAGGAGTTTAAAAAAATCTAAGCAGTATAATTATGTACATATTCATAAATCTTAGTTCCTTCTTTCATGTTTATCTTCTGACTTCCAAATCCAATTAATACTCATTAAATTCATTTCCACTCAATACCTCATGATTTGAATCTGACTAACATGACAGAGAAAGTGGGAGGAAGACTAGAAGTTAATAGACCAAAGCACGTGAAAAATTGACACTTGCTTAAAATTTCCACAATCTCGTTTAAAGAATATTTTCTTTTTCTCTCTCTGTTCTTCATGTCTAGGGGTCTTATTCTTGGTAAATCTATATGTGAGAATGATTTTTTTTTTTTTTTTCTGAAAAGGAACTAGCACAAACAAAACTTTTAAACTCTTAGAGCATAAATAAATATAAAATATAAGGAATTTTAAATTTCATCTTAATGCAGCTTTTTTGGTCTCAGAGCTTTAATGCCAGTTTATTGGATATTCCTAATGTTTATTGCCATATAGACCTCCCTTCTGTACTCACAAGTGTATGTTGATGTTCTTCTGTTCTTCTTAAGTGCTCTTAAGTTAGTTCCAACTTATAGATAATTATGTAAGGTTTCTGAGGAGTATCTGGTGGGTCTGAACTGCTGAGCTTGTGATTCACAGTCTAGTGCTGATCCTAGAGTGCCACATCGGGAGCCCCAGCAGTCAAATACTCCAATCTATTCATCAGAATGGATATTCACCTGCCCCTACTTCCTATCCTATAGGCTTCTCCATAGGGTAGGAGGGGGAAGATAATATAATTATTTCATTTGTTCAGGTATAAAACATGATAATCATTATAAATTCTTTTCTTTCCTTCAGTTACCCATCAATCACATAACAAAATCTTGCTAGCTTAGCCATTAGAATTTGGCTACATATATCTGCCTCCAATTCTATCAAGTGTAATACAATTATCTCCAAATTTATTTTAACATTTTCTGTAGTTAGCTGCCCTCCAGTTGACCCTTAATCATGACCACACCATGTACAATCTGATCTTCCTATTGTGATCCATCAGATTATCACTATCCAATTTTCAAAAGTAAATTATTGGGCCTGTTTTCCTAGTCCATCTTCATCTAGAAGAACTATATCGAAACATGTTTAGCATAAAAGAAACACACAAGCCTCTAATGAGAGATGGGTGGTCATTAAGTGCCCTCAATTTGGTTCCAACTCAAGCCACCCTGTGCACCACAGAATGAAACATTGCCCAGTCCTGTACCATCCTCACAATTGTTGCTACATTTGATCCCATTTATGCTGCTACTATGTCGATCCATCTCATTGGGGGTCTTACCCTTTTTCAGCCACCCTCCATTCACTAAGTATGATGTCCTTCTCCAGGGACTGGTTCTTCTTGACAAAATGTCAAAAGAATGAAAGACAAAGTCTCACTATCCTGACTTCCAAGGCACATTCTGACTGTACTTCTTCCCACACAGATTTGTTTGTTCTTCTGGCAGTCAATGTTATTACTGTTGTGTCATTGAGCTGGTTTCCCTGTATAGGATTATGGAGGCTTTAACTATTTATGGCAGTAGAAAATCTCATCTTTCTCCTATAGAACAGCTGGTGGGCTCCAACCAATGACGTTGTAGTTCACAGTACAGTTCTTATCTTACGAAGCTCCCCTCTAACAATTCATGGTGCTTTTAGCATTCTTCTCCAATAATATAATTCAAATGCATCAATTCTTTTGTCATCTTCTTTATGCATTGTCCAAATTACACATGCATGTAAGGAGACTGGAGGATTAGAGGAAGACTCATTAACAACTTGCGATATAAAGGTGACACAACCTTGCTTACTAAAAGTGAAGAAGACTTAAAATATTTACTGATGAAGATCAAAGAGCACAGCCTCCAGTATGAATTACATCTCAATGTAAAGAAAACAAAAACTCTCACCACTAGAACAATAAACATCATTCTTATCAACAGAGAAAAGATTGAAGTTGTCAAGGACTTCATTCTTCTTTGGTCAACTATCAACACTCATGGAAGCAGCAGTCAAGAAATCAAATGATGTATTGCATTAGGCAAATCTGCTGTACAAGACCCTTTTAAAGTGTTGAAGAGCAAAGATATCAGCTTGAAGACTAAGGTGAGCCTGACCCAAGCCATGGTATTTTCAATAACCTCATATGCATGCAAAAGCTGGACAGTGAATAAGGAAGACCATAGAGAATTGATACTTTTGAGTAATGGTGTTGGAGGAGAATATTGAAAGTGCCATGGGCTGCCAAAATAATCAACAGATCTGTGTTGGAAGAAGTGCATCCAGAGTGCTCCTTGAAGGCCAGGATGGCCAAAATTTGTCTCTCATACTTTGGACATATTGTCAGGAAGGACCAGTCACTGGAGAAAGATATCATGTTTGTTAGGGTGGAGGGTCAGAGAAAAAGAGGAACCCCCTCCTCCTCCCCAGCAAGATGGATTCACCAAGTGGCAGCATCAATGGGCTAAAGCGTGGCAGTTAGTGAGGTTGACCCAGGATCAGGCAGTGTTTCATTCTGATGTACATAAGGTCACTATGAGTTGGTACCAACTCTATGGCACCTAATAACAACATAAGGAGATTGAAAATACCATGACTTGTCTCAGACACACATCTTAGTCCTCAAACTGTTATCTTTGCTCTTTAACACTTTAAAGAGGTCTTTTGCAGCCAATTTGCCTAATGAATCTGTTATCTGTTTTCTGGACTGCTGTTCCCATGAGCGTTGATTGTGGATCCAAGCAAAATGAAGCCTTTAACAACTTCAATCTTTTCTCATGATGATGTTATTTATTGGTCCAGTTGTGAGGATTTCTGATTTCTTTACATTGAGGTGCAATCCATACTGAATGCTGTAGTCTTCGACATTCATTAGTAATTATTTTAAGTCCTTTTAACTTCTGGGAAGCAAGGTTGAATCATCCGCATATCACAATGTGTCTTTCTCTAATCCTAATGCCTTCATTTAATCGAGTCCTAGGACTGTTTTCTCAACATAACAAATTGAATAAATATGGCCTAAGGAAACAACCTTGATGCACAACTTGCCTGATTTTAAACCATTAAGTACCCCCTTGTTCTGTTCTAACAACTGCCTCTTGATCATCATGAGCACAATTAAGTGTTCTAGAATATCCATTCTTCCAATGTTATTCAAAGGTTTTCAAGATCCACACTGAGGAAAGCCTTTGTATAATCAGTAAGACAAAAGTAATCTTTCTGTTATGCTTTTCTTTTAGTAAAGATCTGTCTGTCTTCAATAACGACATCCCTAGTTGTTTACACATTTCCTAGAGCTTTTAGCTCTTTGCTCCACATTTCTAGAAGACAGGATCTGATTGTTATCCTTTCAGTCAAGTGTTCATCCCTGGACCTATCAACTGTGTCATAATTTGAAGGGCAAAAGAAGGAAAGGGAAATTAGTGACTTGGTTGAGGAGGGGTACTTCACATTTAAGCCACAAGCATTCAGACGATACCTCTGATCCTGACTATCTTAGTTTATATTCATGGGCAAGTAATTTTTATGTTCCCTTGATAGCTCTTAATCTGTGAAGTGAGAAGAAGAATCATAACCTCATCCAAAAGTGTGTGTTGTAAATGCTAATCCTTATAGCTATCCTGGTGTGGCGTTGTACGATAAGCACAGGTTTGGCAGTTCAAACTCACCGGCCACTCCTTGGAAACTATACAGAGTTGCTATGAGTCAGAACTGACCCAGGCACTTAACAACAACCACAACTTGGCTGTGGCTAGAATGCCATTTGTGAATTTTTTTCCCTTTGTTACATTAATTAGATAGCATAATGTAGAATATGTCTTAAGTCAATCTCTTTTGAGACACAAAAGAGATTAAACAAACAAGCAAGAGAATCAGAGATGGGGCAAGAGATATGACAAGCCACAGAAGATCCTAGGAACAAAATAGACAAGGACCTTCCTCCAGAGCCAATAGACAGAAAGTCTTCCCCTAGAGCCAGCATCCTGAATTTGAACTTCTAAATTGAGAAAATAAGTTTATGTTTGGTAAAGCCATTAATTTTGGTATTCCTGTTACAGCAAGTAGCACTAGGAACCTTAAACACATCGTTGATGGTTCAAACCACCAGCTGTTCTTTGGAAACCCTATACAGGGTCACTATGAGACAGAATGGACTTGATGGCACTTAACAACAAGATAATTAAAACACTTTCCCACGGTTGTGATGGTGGTGGTGGTAATGTGTTGTGGAGTCAGTTCTGACTCATAGTGACCATGTATAGGATTTCCAAGGCTGTAAAACTAAATTCCTCATACTGAGTATTATAACTGTTTGAGCTATTTTTTCTAATACTAACAACATTGTGTTGGAACCAACTGGATGGCACTTAACAAAAACAACAATGCCCATGAGCAAGTTTCAGAGTCTCATCTAACATCCATTCTGGACTTTTCCTTCTATCTTGTGTTTTAAATGACTTTTTGCTTTCTTCCTACATGCTATTCAAGATGCCATCATATAACACTTCTTATCTTTGGTCATTAGTGTCTAATGCATCAAATCTGTTCTTGAATTGGTCACTAAATTCATGTGGGATATGTTGTTTTAATTTTCTGCAGCTTTAGTCTGAACTTGCATATGAGCAATTGATGTAATTGTTCGAGAGTCTGTCCTTGACCTTGCTTTGGCTGATGATATTGAGATTTCCATCATCTTTTCCCACAGATAGAGTGCATTTGATTTCAGTATCTTCCTTCTGGTGATCTCTATAGGTATAGTAGCCTTAGGGTAGTGGTTATGAATCGGGTTGCGAGCCGCAAGATCAGCAGTTCGAAACTACCAGCTGTTCTGTGGGAGAAAGATGAGGTGTTCTGCTCCCATAAAGATTTACAGCCTCAGAAACCCTGTACAGGGTCGCTATGAGTCGAAACCGACTCCATGGCACACAACAACAAGTAGCCTTGTATGTAGTTTAAAAAAATTATTTGCAATGATGAACTCCTCATTCTTACAAAATTGTATCATGTTATCTCTAGCATCATTTGTATCACCAAGGCCATAGTTTCCAATTAGTTATCCTTCCTCTTTGTTTCCAACCTTCCAATTCCCATCACCATCAATTATCAACTCATCTAAATTGCATGGTTGATTAATTTTAGACTGATGAATATTCCATAATCTAACATACAAATATGTTTATATATTTTCTTCAATTTCATTATCACTGATAGAATTCTTCAATTTCAAGGTTGGTGAATAAATTTCAATAATTGTGACAATAACTAGTGTTCTTTGTAGGCATGTGGGTATTATACTACCACAGACAACATTGTATTTCAAACTAGATCTCTCAAAATGGTTTTTTTTGATGATTAATGGGACACATTCATATTCAATTTGTTGTTCCCAAGATAGCAAACCACATGTATGTTGAATTCAAACTGACCAATACAAATCCATTTCAGATCACTAAGGACTAGATTATCAGTTTTTATGTGTTCCATTTCATTTTTGATAACTTCTATCTTTCCTTGATTCATACTTCATATCTCCTATGTTCCTATTATTAATGGATGTTTGCAGCTGTTTCTCCTCATTTTGAGTTGTGCCCCATCCACAAATGAAGGTTACAAACACCTTGCTTCATTCATGTTATTATAATAAACACTATTTTGAAGAGACAGTTCTTCCTTAGAGATGTTTTAGAAGACAGACTTGGTGATCTGCTTCTGAAAGATGACAACTTTGAAGTAACTTTGGTTCTGTTTGATTCTGTACACATAGAATTGCTGTGAGTCAGAATTATCTTCATGGGAACTAACAATAATAGCAGCAACTAGTTATTTTAACACACACACACATATATATGCTAGTGCCCTTGCCTGTGTATGTGCTTATCTATGTATGTATGTATGTATCTATCTATCTATCTATCTATCTATCTATCTATCTATCTATCTATCTATCTATGTAGCTATATAATTATCTTTGGTGGAACAAGGGTTAAGAACTTGGTTGCCAACCAAAGATTGATGTTTCAAACCTACTCAGAGTCTCAGAGGTAGAAAGATTTAGCAATCTGCATTTTAAAGATTCCAGTCAAGAAAATCCTATGAGGCAGTTCTACTCTACACTGTCACATAGAGCAGTTATGAATTGGAATCAGCTTGATAATGCACAAGAAGAAGAAGATCTCTGCATTGTTAAAATAACCACTTTTCTTATATTACTGTCAACTGACAATAAATGAAAAAAAAGGTAAATAGGACAGTAAATATTTGTCACATTTTTAAAATATTTTTTTCTTCTTCAGGGACATATATTATGTATCAGGGACATATAGCATATTGCATTGGCACATCTGTAGTAAAAGAACTCTTAAAGGTGTTAAAAAGCAAAAGTATCACTTTGAGTACTAAGGTGCACCTAATTCAAGTTATAGTATTTTTCCATCATCACAAATACATGTGAAAACTGGCATATGAATAAAGACAACTGAAGATGAATCCATAAATTTGATTTATGGTGCTGGAATTATTAAATGTACAATGGACTACCAAAAGAACAGAAAAAAATCTGCTATGAAAAAAGTACAGCCAGAATGCTCCTTAGAAGCAAGGATGGTGAGACACTGTCTCACATTTTTTGTATATGTTATCAGGAGGGATCAGTCACTGGAGAGGGACATCATGTTTGGTAAAGTGGAGGGCCAGTGAAAGAGAAGATGCTCAACGAGTCAGACTGACACATTGGCTACAACAGTGGGATCACACGGGACAAAGATATTTAGGATTGTTAGAAATAAATCATGGTTTGTTCTATTACATACAGGGCCACTCTGAGTGGGACCCAACTTAATGGCACCTAAAACAATAACTTTGAATACAGCAGAATTTTTTTGCCCCACATACTATGTAACCAAAAAACAGCACTTTCAAAGGTATAGATTCAATGTAATGAATATATGACTGACACATTTTATGAAAAAATTAAATCATTTATGGCATTTTCTATTGAAACTAATGAGACCTCAAGATATGCATAGTATTATCCAATTAATTCTATTATTTGTGGTGGCAATGAATATTCTTATGTGACAGAAAAACTCTTAAGCAAGGTATCAATGACAAGTACTACCAAGTACTACTTAGTTCTATGCTGAATCATGTCTTGAAATTTTAATATAAAGTTGGAAAAAATTAGCACATATGATTACTGAGACTAATTAGAAAATGTTCAGAGCTAATACTGGAATTATTACAAAATTTAAACTAAGGAAGAAGGACATATTTTCAAGGGCATAAAAGTCTATGGTTTATATTAATAACCCATATTTTATCTATGCTAAAATATTAAAATAAAATATATTCTTATATTAATTATTAAAGCTCTGAACTTTGTTCACTTTTATGGCTAATCCACAGCAATGAAGTCCATTGCTTGATAAGTGGTCTGAGCTATAGTATAGAATATCCTATTCCTGTGAGGCTGAGGTTTGGATATGTCATGTACTGACCAACATATTTAACTTCCTGACTGACATTGTAACTTATTACAAAATGCCAAAGCATTTTTGTTTTACTATCTCTCAAAAGTTGTTAGAAACATATGGTTGAATAATTTTTCTAAATAAGTAGCATCTTATGAAAGTTTATTTCTCATATTAAAGTCAATTCCATTAAATAAGAAGAATGACCTGAAAAGACTTCCGGATTGGGGGCATAAGAAGCAGACACAAACAGCGGATGCTCCTTGGCGGAGGCGTGGAAAAACCAGAGAAGGCGCTTTGCTGGGACAGTTCCAGTAGTTTAGAACTAATGTAAAGTAAGGAGACATAGTTTTGGGAGCCTACCTGTGGAGAAATCTAACTGTGGCTGGTAGAAACTCAATTTCTGAATCAATTAATTGAAACACTGCCTGTGGCTCGCAAACCGGTAAAAATCAGAGGTCAGGACCACAGTCAAGCTGCTTGCTACAGGGTGAAAGCTATGGAGCAACTTGTGGAAAAAAAGGTGTGATTTATTATTATTTTTTTTTTTTAACTTTTCTTTTCTCCTCTCCTCTGTTGCACCCTCTCTGCCCATCTCGGGCATCTTGAGGCAGGTGGGAGTACATCCCCAAAAGGGTCTAGCATTGCGCCCACAGGGTACAATTTTCTCACATTGCCAAGAGGAAATCACTGAAAGCCCCAGTGGTTCCAGAAGCTAATCCTTTAGTGGCTTCTTATGAGGTCTGACTCTGGTATTTAGACCTAATGTTGACACTCTTACTTGGGTGGGAGCCTTTACTCCTGCCTTACCTAACAAGAGACAGCAGGTCTGGCCATACAGCCAAACCATATTTGCACCCTGTAAAATCCCAACATAAAAGGCAAGAGTCAACACCAACTACTATATACAAGGACACAGTCATTTTGAGAATTACGCTGTGCATACACAAATACTGAACTGATCTTCAGAGATATAATTGTGAACGATCTTTCTTCCATTCATTTCTCAATCTCTGTTTGCACACCTCCATGGCACTAATTAAAAGGGGGCCTGAAGGAGTGGACACCCCAACCCACCCCTGGAGGTTTGTATTGTGTATGCACACTGATCTGCACAACAAAGGTTACTAGATGGTCTGCTATAGTTGTTTTTTGTTTTGTTTTGTTTTTTGTTTTTTACATTTTTGCTTTTATTTTATTTCTGTTTCTTTGTACTTCTGGTCATACTTTTTCCTGGGGGTGGGAGCTTTCTCTCCCTACATTACCCAAGAATAAACAGCAATCGTAACCATATCGTCAATTTACAAGCATGTCCTATATTATCCCACATCCAGACAAGAGCTAATATAAGCTGCTATACATTACATTGATAGCCAACACTTGCTAAGACTGGTTGAATCTGAGTAATGAAAGACGTGAAAAGGGAAGTCTACCTCCAAATCAGATCCACCAGGAGACACTCAGTAAACTTAACAATACAGCAACATGCATTCATTTAATAGCTGAAAACACTTCTAACTGTTGAAGGTGTCCAAGAAAAAAACAATCAAATAAAAGATTTTGGCATATGTCCAGAAACAGAAAAGAGTAACTGAGCTGGAGACAGACACAGTCTTCCCATTAGAAGAAAAGCAGGCTATGGATTTGCCTGAGCAGGAATTCAGAAGAATGTTAATCACACATACCCAAAGGATTCACAGAAGGGTGGAGGAAAATAAGGACAAAGTCAGGAAAGTGCCACAGGAGCAACCGTACAAGATAGATATAGCATTGGAAACAATTCAAAACCTGAAAAAAGAGGTCCAGATGATTAATAATAAAACACCAGAAATGGACAATACACTGAAAGGGCAAAGGAGCAGAATTAAAGAGATGGAAGCCAGAACCAGTGAGCTGGAAGACGAATCTCTCAATACTACTAAAATAAAAGTCCAAGCAGAAAAAATGATTTAAAAAATCTGAAAAGAATCTAAGATTCATGTTGGATAACATGTAGAGGAATAACTTAAGAATTATTGGCATTACAGACCAAGAAGTATCACAGAAGATAATTGAGGATCTGCTGGAGAAAATTTCCCTAACATCGTGAAGGATGAGAAGATAAGCATTAAAGAAGCTAAACAAATCCAGGAAGGATAGACTCCAAAAGAAAATCATGAAGACATATCATAATCAAGCTCTCCAGAATCAAAGACAAGGAGAGAATTCTAAAAGCAGCCAGGGAAAAGAGAATTGTTACTTACAAAGGCAAGCAAATCAGATTAAGCTCTGACTTCAACAGAAACCATGCAGGCAAGAAGGCAATGGGAAGACATATATAAAACCCCCCAAAAAAAATCTGTCAACCAAGAATCATCTACCCAGTAAAGGTGTCAATCAAATATGATGGTGCAATCAAAACATTCTAGGATACACAGAAGCTAAGAGACTTTGTCAAAGCCAACCCAGTGCTTCAAAACATCCTAAAGAGAGTTCTTTGGACTGAAAACTAACAAGAAGACACAATAACCAGAGATTAAAAGATGTGGCAACACCACCCAGAACTCAGTTGACAGAAAGCAGAGTCCAGAACATAATAAAATTACAACAAAGAATTCAGAGGACCTGGTAGGTCAATCAAAGATGAAAATAATAACAATGTCAATAAAGGGGAAAATACAGTTACAGAGATCCAGGTGGTGAGAAGTTAAGGTAGATTGAAGGACACAATAGACTGTCTTAAATGGAGGGAAAAGTTAGCAGATTATAGGTTGACCTCAAAGAAAGTTAATACCTCACAACATACCATGAAAATGAAGATACAAGTAGAACATGAAAACATTAAATCTAAGAAGAAACTGACAAGAAAGAATACAAAAAATATGAACTCAGCACAAAAAGGCATGCAAAACAAAGGAGCAAACAGCGCCACAAAAAAACTAACATAATGACAGCAATTAATTAATACCTATTGATAATTACACTGAATGTCAATGGATTAAATGCACCAAAGTAGACACAAAAAGAGGCAGAATGGGTAATAAAACAAGACTCTTCAATATGCTTCATGAAAGAGACACACTTTACACACAAAGGCAAAGACAGACTAAAAGTTTAAAGGATGGAAAAATATATATCAAGTTGATTGCAATAAAAAATGAGTAGGAGTGGCAATAATAATCTCTGATAAAATGAACTTTAAGGCAAAAACCAGCATATGAAATAAAGAAGGACACTATCTCATGATTAAAGTGTCAATTGAGCAAGATGATATAACCATAAAAAATATCTAAGCTCCCAATGAAAGAGAACCAAGATATATAAAGCAAACCCTTCTTTAATTTAAGAAAGAAATAGATAAATCTACAATAATAGTGGAAGATTTTGATGCGCCACTTTCAAAGAAGGATAGAAAACCAGAAAGAAATTACACAAAGATACAGAAGAACTAAAAAGCACAATCAACCAATTTGACCTCATAGATGTGTACAGAGCATTCAACTCAACAACAGCACAATACACATTCTTTTCTAATGCACATGGAACATTCTGCAGAACAGATCATCTGTTAGGCCACAAATTAAGCCTTCATAAATTTACAAACATCAAAATTCTACAATGCATCTTTTCAAACCACAATGCTTTAAAACTAGAAATCAACAATAGGAAAACCAAGGAAATAAAGCCTACTACATAGAAACTGAATAACACCCTGCTGAAAAGCCACTGGGTAGTAGAAGAAATTAAACATGAACTCATGGAGTTCACAGAAACAAATGAAAATGAAAACACAATATACCAAAATATTTGGGACAAGGCAAAAACAGTGCTGAGAGGACAATCTATTCCAATAAATGCACACATCCAAAAAGGAGAAAGAACCAAAATAACACATTAACACACCATCTACAACAATTAGAAACAGACCAACAAAGGGAAGCTATAGTCACCAAAAGAAGACAAATAATAAAGATTAGAGCAAAAATAAATGAGATAGGAAACATTAAAAATATAGAAAGAATCCACAGAACAAAAAGCTGGTTCTTTGAAAGGATTAATAAAACTGACAAACCATTGGCAAACCTAACAAAATAAAAGAGGGAGAAGACACAAAGCACACATTAGAAACCACATGGTGATGCCAAACGGAGCCTAAGAGGGGAAAAAATAATGTATAATAACAGAATATTATGAAGAGTTGAAGTACAACAGATTAAAAAACTTATAAGATTTGGATACATTTTTAGAAAAACACGACCAACCTAAACTCACACAGAGTGAAATTAATCTAGTCATCAAAACACTCCCAACCAAAAGAAGTTCAGATCCAGATGGCTTCACTGGTCAGTTCTAACAAACATTCAGAGAAGAGCTGTCACCAATTCTACTCAAATTATTCCAGAATACAGAAGAAAATAGAAAACTTCCAAATACATTTTATGAAGCAAGCATAACCCTCATACCAAAATGAGGGAAGGACATCACAAAGAAAGAAAATTATAGACCAAAATCCCTCAAAAACATAGATGCAAAAATTCTCAACAAAATTCTAGCCAATAGAATCCAACAGCACATAAAACAATAATACATTGTGACTAAGTGGATTCATATCAGGGATGTAAGGATGGTTCAACATTAGAAAAACAACCAATGTAATCTACCATGTAAATAAGAAAAAGGAAAAGAGCCACATAATCATATCGATTGATGCAGAAAAGGCATTTAAAAAAATCCAACATCCATTCCTGATAAAAACACTAAACAAAGTAGGAATTGAAGGGAAAATCCTCAGCATAACTAAGAGCATATTTACAAAAGCAACAGCCTACATTACTCTCAATGGAGAGAAACTGAAAGTGTTCCCTTTGTATACTGGCACCAGAAAAGGATGTCCTTTGTCACCACTCCTATTCAATATTGTGCTGGAAGTCTTAGCCAGAGATATATGTAAAGATTGGGGAATTAAAGGCATCTAAAACGGCTCTTAACAATAACAACAACAAATTGGCAAAGAGGAAGTAAAACTCTATTTGCAGACAATGTGATACTACACGTAGAAAACACCAAAGACTCAGTTAAAAAGCTACTAGAGATCACTGCAAGATTCAGCAAAGTGTTAGGGTATAAGATCAACATACAAAAATCAGTTCGATTCCTCTACACTAATAATGATAGGGCTGGAAAGGACATTAGGAAAGCAACACCATTTACAATAGCAGCCCAAAGGATGAATATTTAGGAATAAATGTAACCAGAGAAACAAAGGAGTTATACAAAGAAAACTAATAAACACTACTACAAGAAACCAATAGAGACTTACAAAAATGGAAGACTATCCCATGCTCCTGGATTGGAACTTAACATTGTGTGAAAATGTCAATACTGCCCAGAGTAATCTACACATATAATGCAATCCCAATCCAGATTCTAGGACATTCTTCAAATAGATGGAAAAAATAATTACAATCTTTATATGTAAAGGAAAGAGACCCAAGATAAGCAAAGTACTGCTTAAGAAGAAGAATAAAGTTGGTAGCCTTTCATTCCCTGATTTCAAATTTCACTACATGGCTACAATGGTCAAAATAGTTGGTATTGGTACCATGAAAGATATACAGATCAATGGAACAGAATCAAGAATCCAAAAACTAACCTAGTCACATACAGCCAACTGTTTTTGAGAAAAGGCCTAAGCATTTTGCATGGGGAGGAGCTAGTCTCTTCAACAGATGGTGCTGGCAGAACCAGAAAGTGATATGCAGAAATTTGAAACAAGACATTTACCTCATACCATATATAAAAACCAACTCAGCATGGACTAAAGACCTATATGTGAATACCAGAATTATGAAAGCTATCAATGAAAAAAATAGGAATACATTTAAGGGCTCTAATATAAGGCACATATAGACTACCCAACATTGTGAAAATTGCACAAACAAAAGAAAACAAAATAGATGATTGGGACATGCTAAAAATTAAAAATTTATGTGCATCAAAGACTTCACCAAAAGAGTAAAAAGTGAGCCCAGAGAACGGGAAAAAAAATCTTTTGAAATGACGCATCAGACAAGGGACTAATTTCTAAAATATGTAGGAAACTACAACACCTCAACAAGAAAAAGACAAATAACTCAATGACAAAATGGGCACAGGACATGAACAGACACTTCACCAAGGAAGACATTCAGGCAGCCAACAAACATATGTACATGATCATTATCCATGTTGTTGTTGTTGCTGTTGTTGTTAGGTGCCATCAAGTCAGTACTGACTCATAGTGACCCTATGCATAGCAGAATGAAACACTGCCTGATCCTGGGCCCATCTCACTACCGTTGCCATGCTTGAGCCCATCGATGCTGCCACTTGGCCAATCCATCTTTTTGGGGGTCTTCCACTTTTTCTCTGACCCTCCACCTTACCGAACATGATATCCTCCTCAAGCAACCGGCCCCTCCTCACAATATGTCCGAAGCATAAGAGATGAAGTTTGGCCATCTTGGCCTCCAAGGAGCACTCTGGCTGCATTTCTTCCAACAAAGATCTGTTGGTTGTTTTGGCAGCCCATGGTACTTTCAATATTCTCCTTAGCCATGTGAGGGATGCAAATCAAAACAGTAATGAGATATCATCCAACACCAGCAATAACAGCAAAGTTCAAAAGAGAAGAGGACAATAAATGCTGGCGAGGATGTGGAGAGACTAAGACCCTCCTACATTGCTAATGGGACTGCAAAATGGTCCAACCACTCTGGAAAATAGTATGGTGCTTCCTCAGAAAGTTGGAAACAGAAATACCTTATGATCCAGTAATCCCTCTACTTAGTATTTATTCACAACAAATATGAGCCATAATACAAGAAGATATATGTACACCAATGCTCATAGAAGCACTATTTACAATAGCAAAAAGATGGAGACAGCCTAAGTGCCCATCAATGGAAGAAGAATGGATAAACAAACTGTGGTACATACACACAATGGAATATTTTGCTACTTTGAAGAATAACAATGAAGTTGTAAACCACCACATAACATGGATGAAACTTGAGAACATTAAACTGAATGAAATTAGTCAGTCATAAAAGGAGAAATACTGCAATTGTGTCCCCTCTCAAGGCAAACCCCCTTCTAAGACTGAAACTTAAAGGGAATACACAACCAGGTATGTGGTCTTGTTGGTGACCACGGTGGTCTACCAATAAGGGGAAGTGGGGTAAAACAGTAATGAAGCTGTGGGCTAAGTCTGACCATGTTCAATAGATTCTTGTCACCCTGGAGTGAGACCTGGTTGTCCAGAAGTATAGCAAGACCTGGGGACTCCTGAGCCCATGAACAGGGACATAGCTACAGAGGGCTAGAGCAGAAAGTGAAGCATCCAGAATGTCCATACTTGCACATAGTATCCATGTGACCTAGCTTCAATGGCTAGATGATCAGAACTTGAGTAGAATAAGAAGAGGAAAAAAAGTGTAATCTGCTACAATTTGATGAACTTGGCCTATGTTTATGGATGTAGTAGCTTAGAAGAGGGAACAAATCTTTACAGCAAGGATCATTCCCACCCCCTCTGAACACAGGGTTGACAGGGATGGGTAACTTAGATTTTGGGTACTCAAAACAGGGAGGGCTATAAAGGCACAAAGGGACTGGCTTACAAGTTTTCAACAGGGAGCTTAGTTTCAGACGCTGAAGGAAAGGTAGAATCTCCACTGGGTGGTTTCGAACCTGTCTAGACAGGGCTGTTGAAAGGAGATGGGGATAAGACTCTTGTGGTTCAACAGTGAATAATTGTTATCAGGACTGATTGCAATTGTAGCAAGTGTAAAGGTAGACATTTTGTAACAAAAGGAGGGAGTGGTTGATCTTGCAGTCCAGGAGTGGAGGACCCTGGGATCATCTATGGAGAAGAGCAGAGTGCAGGACCCTATCCAGAGAAGCTATGATTCCAGAGACAGAGGCAGAGACAGTGACATGAAGGGATGGAGCAGCTGAGGACTCTAGACTCAAGGAAGGAGAGGGGCTGTGTGCTGGTGGCTGGTGGTTATATATTCCTGAGTGCTTTTGTGGACATCCAGAAAAAACAACAAAAACAAAACAAACAAACAAACAAAAAACAGAGGGAATGGAAGCAAATGATGATGCATGGAGGGGACTGTAGTCAGTGCACTGAAACGAAATATGATAAGATGAATGTAAAGCTGATGTTCTCCCATGTAAACTATCACTCAATTCACAATAAAAAGGTAAACAAACAACAAAAAAATTATGACCTGTATTAAACATGCCATAACAACACAGAAGATGCTGCCATAGTAACCTGACCTTCATGTTTCACATGAAAATAATGTACAAGCTCTTTTTAATGAGAAAATAAGTATACATTGTTTCTCTTCTGGTATTTGATTCCAAATTAGATGTGGTTAAATTTTCTCACTTTTTTATGGTGTGTAAAAATCAGTGCTCTGTACGAATAACCCATACTTCATCTGTACAAAAATCTTTAAATAAATAAAATATATTCTGATTTTAATTATTAAAGCTCTGATCTTTGTTGTCATTAAGGCTATTCCACAGACAATGATATTTCCTTACAAAGGAAAACTATAATTGACTAAACTCTTTCTCTATATGGGATGTTTAAAAAAAGAGTTACAGATGTGAAGTTACTGAGCTGCAATTCAAACACTATACTGAGATACTTTTCAAAAATGTTGTTGTGGTTTTAGGTGTTGTCACAGATGTTCTGATTCATAAGGACACTATGCACAACAAAACAAAACACTGCCAGGTCCTATGCCACCCTTAGTGTAACAGTTGTTATACTTAAGACCATTGCTACTGCCAAAGTGGCAACACATCTCATTGGAGATTTTCTTACTTTTTTGCTCTGCTAGAGCAAGCATGAGGAGCTCTGGTAGCACAGTGGTTACAAATTGGGCTGTAAACCTTAAGGTAAACAGTTCGAAACTACCAGCAGTTCCATAGGAGAAAGATGAGGCTTTCCACTCCTGTAAAGATTTACAGCCTCAGAAACCCTGTATAGGGTCACTATGGGTCAGAATCTACTCGATAGCACTTAACAACAACAACAATAGCAAGCATGATGTTCTTCTCCAGTGACTAGTCACTGCTGATACTATGTCCAAAATATGAGAAATGAAGTTTCATTATCCTGACATCTAAGGAGCATTCTGACTGAACTTGTTCCAACACAGATTTGTTTGCTCTTTGGACAGTCTATTGTACTTGTAATATTCATCTCCAACACCACAATTCAAATACATCAATTGTTCTACAGTCTTCCTTATTCATTATCCAAATTTCACATGCATATGAGATTACTGAAAAAAACATGGCTTAGGGTCAGATGCACATTTGGCGGACCCCATCCTGCCAAGGGAAAAAACAGCAAAAAGCCTTATGCATGGAAATTTCATTGTTTAGCAAAGCAACAATGAATGTCCCCTTGGTTGGCAAAGCCACAAGGGATGATTCATGCAGGGGCCCCGCGGTTTCTAGCTTTCCTTTGGATAAATAGTTTATTTCTGATTTGCTTATAAGAAGTTTTAGAAAATCTTGCATAATCATTAGACACTTTAAACAAACCTCACGTTATAATAGTTGCCTTTCACATTAACATTAACTTTCACACCATACTCAATCTTATGTAGTTATAAAAATTGTTTTTTACATTAACAATAAGTTTTAACTTTAGAAATAACCACACTAGCTAAAGTTTTAGCAATTCAAGCTTAAAACTGTAAGATACATTCCATGTAGTTTTAGTCAAGGACATTAAGGCGTTTAGAAAGCAGTTTAGGAGACAGTCAAGGGCAGTGAGATCTTGGGGACAGAAGTAAAAATTTTATTAGAGGTTTTGAAAAATTGTTAGTATAAGAAATTACTGCTTTGTTCTTAACTATGAAACTATAGGGTACTTTTATGTTCTTGTTTTTATTGTTAAATCAATTATATGTATGACCAGTTATAGTAAAAAATTATGTTTTTGATTGTGAGTTGTAATTAATGAATCTATAGAAAGTAATAGATGTTGGTAAAGTTAGAAACTAAGATGTAGAACTTCGTTTAAAATTAACCTGACATTTTAAAGAGGATTAGAGAAAAACAAATCAAGGCCAAACTAGACATTTTAGGGAAGATTAGAGAAAAACAGAGTCACTCACAGAAGGCAGAAGGTATCAAGATAACTAAGGAGTAACTAAGGAATGTAGAGACACAGGAATGTTTGGTGACCTTGTGTTCCTCTTGTACCTTTGATGTAAGAATGTAATGTTTGATTGATTTGTAACTGCTTGTATGTGACTATTGTGAGATCATAGTATATTCTAAATGGGATATAAGAAGCAACAATTTTGAAATAAACAGGCAGTCAGTCAGAGAGTCATCACCACCATCTGCCTGAGACTCAAAATGACCCATTGACTCTGTGTTTTTTCACCGAATCCGTACCTCCCTCTGAGCTTTCACAAATTTCGAGGCTGGTCCCTGACACACATTAGCCCTCAAACTGATACTTATTTTTTTCTTGAACACTTGTCTAGAAGATTTGACTAATTCAGAATGTCATTTGATTTCTTCAAAGCTGTCTTGGTGACTGTTGACAGTGGATCCAAACAAAATGAAATTTTTGTCAGCTTCATTAATTTCTCCTTATAATGATGTTATTTATAGGTCCAGTGGTGAGGATTTTTGTTTTCATACATTGAAGTGCAACCTATACTGCATTCTGTGGTCTTTGATCTTCATGTGTAAGTATCATAAGTCCTCATTGCATTCTGCAAGAAAGGTTGTAACACCTGCATGTCCCAAGTTGTTAATGAAACTTCCTCCAACACTGATGTCACATTCTTCTTCATGTAATCCAGACTGGATAAGTATGGTGAAACAATACAACCCTGGTGACCAAATCTGATTCCAACTCCACACTTTCCTGATTTAAAACCATTAAGTGTTCCCTTGTTCTGTTCCAACAACTGCCTCTTGATCTATGTACAATTTCTTCATGAGCACAATTAAGTGTTCTGGAAAACTCAATCTCCACAATGTTGTCTATAGCTTGTCATGATACACACTGTCCAAAGACTTTCCACAGTCAGTAAAGCACAGGTACACATCTTTATCTCTGTTTCAGACAAGATCCATCTGACGCTAGCAGTGGTATCCCTTGTTCCATGCCCTTGTCTGAATCTGGCTTGAACCTCTGGCAGTTCACTGTCAATATACTGATGCAGCCATTTTTAAATTATCTTTAGCAAATTTTTCTTGCATTTGATATTATCAATATTGTCTGATAATGTCTGCCTTCTGTAGGGTCACCTCTCTTTGTTGTTGTTGTTGTTAAGTGCCGTTGAGTAGGTTCCAACCCATAGCAGCCCTGTATAGGGTTTCTGAAAAGCAGCTGGTGAGCTTGAATGGCTGACGTTGCACTTCAAATGGCTTTGTAGTCTGGCATATTAACCCACAGCGCCACACCATAAATATGGATCTCTTCCAATCAGTTGACCAGATAACTGTATTCCAAATTCTTTACCAGCAATAAGTGAGTGCCTCCAGCACTACATCAGTTTGTTGAAAGGTTTCAAGCTGTAATTTATAAATTCCTAGAGCCTTGTCAATGCCTTCAGTGTACTTTGAACTTCTTCTTTCAGCATCACTGATTCTTGAATGTATTGTTGTTTTTGTTAAGTGCCATAGAGTCGGTTCCAACCCATAGCAACCCTGTGTAGGGTTTCTGAAGAGTGACTGGTGAGCTTGAATCGCTGGCCTTCTAGTTCAAATGACTTTGTAGTCTGGCACATTAACCCACAGCATCACACCAGGACTTGAACGTATGCTACCTTTTAAAATGGTTGACTGTCTGCCACTTCTATCTGTTACAGTGTCTGTGTATTTCTTCCATCTACTTTTGATACTTTCTGCATCATTACATATTTTGCCCATAGAATACTTCAATATTTCAAGTTGAGGCTTGATATTTTTCTTCAGTTCTTTCTGCTTGAGAAATGCTGAGCATATTCTTCTCTTTTGGTTTTTTAAATACAGGTTCAGTTTCAGACAGTGAGGGTGAAGGTAGATTCCCCACTAAATAGATTCATCTTGTCAAGACGGGTCTTGTGGAAAGAGATGGGGATAAGATTCTTATGATTCAATAGTGAATAACTGTTATTATGACTTATTGCGACTGTCACAATTGTAAAGGTAGAAGTTTTGTAACAAAAAGAGGGGAGCAGTTAATCTTACAGTCCAGGAATAGAGGACCCTAGATTAATCAAAGAAGAAGAGCATGAGTGGAATGTGGGAACCTATCCAGAGAAGCAGTGACACCAGAGATGGAGACAGAGATGAAGGCATGAATAAATAGAGCAGCTCAGGAATCTAGACTCATGGAAAGAGAAAGGCTGTGTGCTGTCAGTCAGGTGTTGGTGGCCAGGAGCCAGGCTCACAGAATGTGCCCTTTGTTTGCTTAAATGATTATATATTCCTGAGTATTTCTGTGTACATTGCTCCCACCAACTCCCCCTAAAACAAAACAAAAAGAGAGAGAATAGAAGCAAATATTGTTCAATGATGATGCAAGGAGATTATAATCATTGCAATGAAACAATGAATGTAAAACTGATGTTCCCCATGTAAACTATCACTCAATTCACAAGAAAAACTTTAAAAAAAAAATCAATTGCTAAAAATATCATGAAAATCTATTTGTATTGAGTTTCTGTGTAAAACAGCAATATGTAATAGTGGACTCAAATCTAAATTTATAACTCACTTGAGCTTTAATATGGACACCAAATTGATTAATGTTATTGAGAATATATCTGCATATAGTCTAGTAGCTAACAGTCTGGGTCCTAAAATCTGATTGCCTAGTTTCTGAAAAGAGAACTACCACTTATTTGTGATCAGAAAATGAGTAAATACTTTTCATAACTTTCAGTTTCTCAATATCATCATCACTGGCTTTAGTGGTTGGTACGTAAATTTGAATAATAGTTGTATTAACTGGTCTTCCTTGTAGGCATATGATATTATCCTATCATAGACAGTGTTGTACTTAATAACAGATCTTGATAAGTTCTTTTTGATGATGAATGTAATGCCATTTCTCTTCAATTTGTCATTCCCCACATAGTAAACCGTGTGATTGTTAGATTCAAAATGGCCAATACCAGTCCATTTCAGCTCAGTAATGCCTAGCATATCAATCTTTGTTTTACATTTAATTTTTGACTACTTCCACTTCTCAAGTCTACGGAACTGAAGAAAAAAATAAGTCTTGATGAAATATTGAAGTATTTTATGGGCAAAACATTAAAAAATGTAGAAAGAAGGAATACTCAAAGTCACTGACCAAAAAGAAATGGTTGATGTTCTACCATTTCAAGAGGTAGCATATGATCAAGAACTGATACAATGAAAGTAATGGCAAAAAACAAGGCTCTAGGAATTTATGGAATACAAATGAAATCTTTCAACAAACTGAAAAATTCAACATTGAAGGAATTCACCACACCACCACACACATGAACCTCACCAGGTGGAATACACAGAAATCAAACTGACTATATCTCTGGAAATAGATGGTGGAAAACAACCATGTTATCAGCCAAAACAAGACCAGAAGCAAGATGTGGGACAGACCACCATTTGCTCATATGCAAATTCAGATTGAAACTGAAGAAAATATTTTAAAGTCTTTGAGAGCCAAATTATGACATTGAATATACCCCACCTGAATTTAGAGTTCATCGGAAGAACACATTTGATGCATGAGACACTAAACACTGAAGCTCAAAAGTGTGCGATGACATCAAGAACATCATACAGAAAAAAGTAAAAAGTCATTAAGAAGACAAGAAATTAGGAAAAGTCCAAAATGGATGTTAGAAGAGACTCTGAAATTTGCTCACCAGTATACAGATGCTAAAGCAACCAGAAGAAATGAGGAGGTAAAAAATCTGAATAGAAAATTTCAAAGGTCAACTAGAGAATACAAAGTAGAATATTAAAATGAAATGTGCAAACACCTGGAGTTAGAAAACCAAAAGGGAAGAACATGTTCAACATTTCTCAAGTTAAGAGAACGGAAGAAAAAATTCAAGCCTCAACTTGCTGTAATGAAAGATTCAATAGGCAAACTATTAAATGATACAGAAAGCATTAAAAGAAGATCTAAGGAGAGGCAGGTCTTAAGAGAGGACAGGGTAGAGGTGCAGTGAAGTTCACCTTCAGCAATACCACAGAATACCAGGTGAAGAGGTGTTGCAGACCGTGTAGGCCTGGTCAGAGGTTTGAGGCTCTATAGGCCCAAGTGTAACAGATCTAGCCACTTGGCAGTTAATGGCAAATTGTTTTTCATCTTAATATCTGGTTATGTTTTATTAATTGCAAATATGAGTTGTTGTTGTTGTTAAGTGCCGTCGAGTCGGTTCCGACCCATAGAAACCCCGTAACAGGGTTTCCGAGGGTGTAAATCCTTATGGGAGTAGAAAGCCTCATCTTTCTCCCGCGGAGCAGTTGGTAGTTTCGAACCACTGACCTTAAGGTTCGCAGACCGATTCGTAACCACTACGCTACCAGAAAAATATTAGAACCTCCTAAAGCCGAGACTAAAGGTTTCAAAGGTCAAGCCTTTCTCCAAAGGATTAACTAAAAACATCTTAGCTACTTCACAGTTCTTTGTTCTACAGACAAAAAAGCCATCCTCTCTGAATCTCTCCCAAGTGTTAGCTATTCAGCCAAGTTCCTGAAAACCTGGCTCAGGAAGCCTAAACAGCGGGACTCCGCCCAAGCTTTTGTCCTTACCTCTAACCTTCCCCCAACTGAGCTCAGGGGCTATAGTTATGTTAATTGAGCCTGAGAAACCAAGTTGCTGGCCTGGGATTCGAACCAGCGAAGTACGATGTAAAGTTACCTGAATGTCTGGAAAAGTACTGATGTTAGCTCTACCTTGCCTAAGTCCCTCCCAGCTTGGTGTGAAGCTCCTCCCCTAAATAAAACAGAGGCCCGGGCCTCCCAGGTGTGCATTACAAGATGGAGGGCATGCAGTAAAGACTGCAGGGCAGTGAGTTGCTGCCTGCAGAGGCCACGATGCCTGTACTCCCAAGTCTGCCCACCAGCGATGTATCCACCCTGGCTTTGGGGTGCCTCATTGTCCCCCTCCTTCTGTCTGTCTGTTTATTCTTTCACTATCTCTATCACCATCAGGTATCTCCTCCTCGTGAACCGAACCCCTATGTCGAGGCAAGTCCCCGACAAAGCGGGTTCAGGAAAGTGCTCCAAAACTCTGAACCACATAGGTAGGGATATTTTTAAAAATTGAAGGCTTATAGCTAGTGTAACTTGTAGCAGAAGTAAGAAATCATGTACTTTTGAATTTACCATGCTGAGGGGGGTGGTGCGCACAGATCCAACAACTTGGGCGACACCAAATGGCAAGACCAAGTGGGGGAGCAGATCCACCATGGAATAATGCCTCGGGAACCTCAGAGCAAGGTGGACAATATAGTTTGTAGGTTTTGCTTTGTTCTAATTTTGTTTGGTATCTGTTCACTGGCTCCCCACTGTTTGTGTGCCATCATTCTGGTGACTAGAGGGGGTGCTTGAGTGAGTGGACACCCCTCACCCCCACCACTGGTGGGTTCTTCTGCCAAGGATTCAGACAGATACTCTCAGCATTTAAAGCTATAGGCAGCCCAAGAGCCAGCCTTGAACTGATTTTTTTTTAAGTACGGAAAAGGCCAGAACAAGGGGTGTGGAGAGGGAAAGAGAATTTAAAAACAGAGCAGGCTGAAAATTAAATCCTGAGGTACAGCATAACAACCAACAGTTGTTGTCAGGTGCCATCTAGTTGGAACCAACTCATAGCGACCCCATATACAGCAGAACGAAACAATACCTGATCCTGGGCCAATCTCACTACCACTGCCGCACTTGAGT
>NW_006408527.1:31900147-31908535 GCF_000296735.1 Chrysochloris asiatica | reverse complement strand
CTTCATAGAACCCAGCTTCTCGTATTATTTGTCCAGCATACAGGTTGAATAAGTATGGTGAAAGAATACAACCTTGTCACACACCTTTCTTAATTTCCTATACATAAAAAACCCCAAAGACTCATTAAGAAAGTTATTAGGCCTCAAAGGAACATTCAGCAGAGTGACAGGATATAAATCAACATATAAAAATAGGTTGGATTCCTCTATACCCAAAATTACAGCACTGAAAAAGACATTAGGAAAGCAATACCATTTGCAATAGGTGCCCAAAGGATGAAATATCTAGGAATAAAAGTAACCAGAGACAAAGGACCTATACAAAGAAAACTACGAAATAGTACTACAAGAAACCAAATGACACCTACAAAAATGGAAGAATGTACCACGCTCCTGGATAGGAATACGTAACATTGTGAAAATGTCAACACTGCCCAAAGCAATTTACACATATAATGCAATCCAAATCCAGATTCTTATACCTTTCTTCAAAGAGACATAAAAAACAATTACAAACTTTATATGGAAAGGAAAAAGACCCAGGATAAGCAAAGCACTGCTTAAGAAGAAGAATAAGGTTGGAAACCTCTGACTCCCCTACTTCAAAATTTATTACACAGCTACTGTGGTCAAAAGAGCTTGGTACTGGTACATTGAAAGATACACTGATCAATGGGACAGAATCAATAATCCAGAAATTAAGCCATCAACATACAGCCGACTGATTTTTTATATAGTACCTAAACATATCACCTGAAATCCATCCAGAATCTTCTGAGGTGGGAAATTTTCACTGGAAGGGACAAGCAGACCAGCCTGGAGCAGCTAGAAGAACAGAAGATACTTCTTGAAAAAACACTGACAGGAAAAATACAAAATAATAATGTCTGTCCAACTGACAACTAAAAGAACAAGCAAGTTGCTCACACAGGAGACATCAAGGCAAGCAGTCGGTCCCCTCAAGGCAAACCTCCTTTCAAGACTGAGACTTAATGGGAATACACGTGCTCTCACTGGTGACCACATTGGTCACCACACCGATAATGGGAAGTGAGGGGAAAACAACAATGAAGCTGTGAGCTAAGTCCAACCATGTTCAATACACTCCTATGAACCCAGGTGGAGACCTGGTTGGTCTGGTTGGCCAGGTGGAGACCTGGTTTGGCAAGACCTGGGAACTCCTGGGCCCAGAGTCAGTGACAAAGCCTCATAGAACTAGAATGGAGAATTAAGTGTCCAGCTGACAAGAGAGGGCATAGGCACAAGAACACCCACACTTACAAATAATACCCACTTGCCTGGTTACAATAACTGGATGATCAGAGCTCAACTAGAAGAAGAAAGAAGAGGAAAAAAAGATAATGTTCTATGTGTATTGTGCTATTGTTGGGTTCAATGCTCTATACAAATTTATGAGGTCAAGTTGGTTGATTGTTCCGCTGTGTCTTTGTTGAGTTTTTTTCTGGTTATTTTGTCCTTTTTAAAAAATGGTATATTAAACTCCCCCACTATTATTATAGATTTGTCTATATATTTCTTCAATTCTATTAGAGTTTGCTTTTTGTATTTTGGGGTTCTTTTACTGGGCTTTTATTATTGTTCTTTTTAAATGCTTTATTATGAATTATGTGATAGTTTACATGAGAGATCATTAGCTTTACATTCATCCTATCATATATCATTTCATTGCCATGGTTACAATTCCCTACATGCATCATCAACCAACCACAGGGTATACATTGCAAGCCTGCCTCCAGTCATCGTCAGCACACAGCCCCTCTGTCTCTCTTGGTCTAAATTCCCCAGCCACTCCATCTCTCCACATCATCTTCTCTGCCTTCATCTCTGGTGTCACTGCTTCTCAGGGCAGGGTCCCACACTCCACTGTTCTACTTTGATGGTCTCAGGTACCTCTGGTCCTAGACTGCAAAGTCAGTCACTCCCCTCCTTTTACTACAAAATGTCTACCTTTACATTTCCAACCCTCACAGTAAGTCCTGATAACAGTTACTACTGTACCACAAGAGACCTATCCCCATTTCCTTTTATCAGCCCCACCTAGACAGATTGGATACTACTCAGTGGAGATTCTACCTTCCTCTGTGCCCCCTGGATCTAGGCTACCCTCTTGAAACCTTGTAAGCCAGTCACTTCTTGCCTTTGTAGGTCCTCTCCTCCCCACTCTCATTTTGGGTAGCCAATGTCCAAGTTGCCCATCCCTGTCTACTCTGTGTATGGAGGTGGTGGGAATGATCCCCGCTGTAAAGATTTGTTCCCTCTTTTGAGCTACTGCATCCATAGGTGTAGGTCAACGTCATCAAATTGTATCAGACTACTCTTTTTTATTCCTCTTCTTTCTTCTTCTAGTTGAGTGCTGATCTTCCAGCCATTTAAGCTAGGTCAAGTGGGTATTATCTGCAAGTGTGGGTGTTCTTATGCATATGCCATCTCTTCTTATCAGTTGGACAATTCACTCTCCTCTATTCCTCTGTGGTTATGTCACTCACTCTGGGCCGAAGAGTCCCCAGGTCTTGCCACACTGCTGGCCAACCAGGTCTCCACCCGGGTTCACAGAAGTCTATTGGACATTGCAGGGCTCAGCTAACAGCTTCATTGCTGTTTTTTCCTTACTTCCCCTTATCGGTGATGAACGTGGTCACCAATCAGAGCATGTATTCCCATTGAGTCTTAGTCTTGGGAGGGGGTTTACCCTGAGGGGACCTGACCACATGGCTAGATGTCTCCTGGGCGAGCAACTTGCTTGTTCTTGTATGGGCTTTTATTTTTAAGCTCTCTGCATCATTCATTATTTTGCCCCTGGAGTCTTCCAATATTGCAAGTCGAGGTTTGAATTTTTTTCTGTAGTTCTTTCAGATTGGGAAATGCTGAATATATTCTTCCCTTTTCATTTTCTAACTCTAGGTCTTTTCATATTTCATTTTAATTCTTGACTTTGTCTCCTTGAGCTGCCCTTTGAAATTTTCTGTTCAGTTATTTTTACTTCCTCATTTTTCTATGCACTTTAGTATCTATATGCTGGAGATCAAGTTTCAGAGTCTCTTCTGACATCCATTTTTGTTTGTCTTTTTTCTCTATCTAGTCAACTTTTGCTTTCTTCTTGTATGATATTCTTGATATCATCTCACAACTCTTCTGACATATGTTCACTAATGTATAATGTATCAAATCTATCCTTGCTATGGTCTCTAAACTTAGGTGGCATATGTTCAACATATTTTGGCTCTCTTGAACTTTTTATAATTTTCTTCAGCTTCAGCCTGAATATGCACATAAACATTAATGGTCTGTTCCATAGTCTCCTTGGCCTTGTTTTTACTGATGATATTGAGCTTTTCCACTGTTTATTCCCATGGATGCAGTCAATTTGATACCTGTATATGCATCTGTTAATGTCCATGTGTATAATCATCTCTTATATTGTTCAAAAAAAGGTATTTGCAATGAATAAGTCATTGGTTTTGCAAAATTCTATCATGCAATTTCAAGCATTATTTCTATCACCAAGTCTATAGTTTCCAAAGAGTGACCCTTCCTATTTATTACAATCACCAGTAAGTATCACTACAACTTAGTTGCATGTTTGATAATTTTCAAACTGAAGAAGTTGTTAGAATTCTTCATTTTTTCATTATCACTGGTTTTGGTGGTTTTTCTGTAAATTTGAATAAAAGTAGTCCTAAATGGTCTTCCTTGCAGGCATATGGATATTAACCTATCACTAGAAGCCTTATGTTTCAAAACAGATCTTGAAATGTTCTTTTAGATGATGAACCAATGCCATTCCTCTTGAATATGTTGTTCACAGTATAGTAAACCATATGATTTTCAGATTCATAATGTACATTACCAGTGCATTTCAGCTGACTAATGCCTAGGATATTGATGTTTATGTGTTTCATTTCATTTCTGACAATTTCCAGTTTTCCTAGATTAATATTTCATAGTCTGTGTTCTGATTATTAATGGATGCTTATAGTTGTTTCTCATCATTGTGAGCTCTGCCCCACCAACAAATGAAGGTCCTAAAAGTTTTACTCCATTCCTGTCATCATGATCAACTTCACTTTGATGTTGATCAAAGCTCTTCCACGGTAGCAATTTGAGTGCTTTCCAACATGAGGGTGCTCATCTTCTGTTACTATATCTGATTGTGTTCTCATGCTATTCATAATGTTTTTTTCTTTTCTGGAAATATATCTGTCAGTGTTTCACTACTATCCATAAGGTTTCCAGTGTCTAAACATTTTTAAGTCATGTGCCTCTCCTTCTACCTCCTCTATGTTAGTCTGGAAGTTCTGCTGAATCCTGTCCACCAGGGGCAACCTTGCTGGTATTTAAAATACCTGTGGCAAGGTTTTCAACAACACAGCAACACAGAAGTAGTACAAAAAAATTGACAGATGACTAGTGGGCAGAATGACTAGTGATTTCTAATTGTCAAGCTTGTGGTTAGCAACATAGCCATCCATCCAAACAAATCAAACCCATTGCCATCAAGTGAATTCCAACTCATAGTGACCCTATATAGGGTTTGCAATACTGTAAATCTTTACTGAAGCAAAGAGCTTTATCTTTCCCTATCAGAGTGGCTGGTGGGTTTGAACCTCTGATGTTCTGGTTAGCAATCCAATGAAGATCCTACAGGACAACCAAGGGCTTCCTTAATTTCATGTACATATAAAATAAATAAAAATAAGTAAGTAAAATTTTGCTCTCACATGGAATGTTTTCTATTTTGACTTGGTGCCATAGGATAAGCACTTGACCTCAAAGTCACTTAGAACCACAGGGTCGGTGGTTCAAACTCACCAGCCGCTCCTTGGAAATCCTGTACAGGGTTTCTATGATTACTAATGACTGACAGCACTTAACAACCACATATATGATTTGAAGCCTGGGAAACCGACTACAAGATTGTGGTGTGTCAGAAACAACTTGATGGCACCTAACAACAACATGTAAATGCAACATTATTTTAATTTGGTGAGTATGTGCTCTCATTGATGCATCAAACACCATTTAATATAATTATATGTTCACTTACTTCCCTATGCATTTTGCACACTTAGTTATATAATTTATATTAACATTATGCAGACTACATCCATGGTGTTGTTATTAAGTGTCATCGAGTTGGTTCCAACTCATAGTGACACTGTATAGGGTTTCTGAAGAGCAGCTGGGAGTATGAACTGAGGATCTTGTGGTTAGCAGTCCAGTGTTTATTCTGCAATGCTATACTAATACATAGCTAACTTTATTATATAGTCTTGGTGTGGTGTGTTGTAGGATAAGTTGAGGACCAAAAGTTAGGTTTGAACCACAAGGTTGGCAGTTCAAACTCACCAGTCGCTCATCAAAAACTGTATACAGGGTCCCTATGAGTTGAAATCAACTCCACAGCACTTAACAACAACAAACAACAGAGGTATAGTATCTATGTTGTTCAGTTAAGTATTTATACAATCAGAAAATTAATGTCTATTAACTTTTCATAAAATGATTGTTGTTGCTAATTGCCTTCAGTCAATTCTAACTCATAGTTACCCCGTATCCCTGAGTACTCTGAGTGTATAAATCTTTGTGGGGGCAGAAACTGACATCTTTCTCCCCCAGAGCATCTGGTAGGATCAAACCACTGACTTTGTGCTTTTATTATCAGTACAGAGTCACTGTGTTCCTTTATAATAAAATTAGTTGTGTGTATATATTTATGCATATGTGTATATATTTATGTTACCCTGGTATTACTGTGGGTATAGTATTGGGCTGCTAACTGCAAGGTTGGTGGCTCAAACCCACCACCTAATGCATGAGAGAAAGATGATTCTTTTAGCTCCCTAAAGATTTATAGCCTTGGAAAACCTATACAGGATGGATATGAGTCAGAAACAGTGTGTTTAGATAAATTTCAAATTATTATTTTTATAATTTAGAAAATGAGAAATAATTTTAATTTCACCTTTTGGCTAGGTTTAATTATGTTGCACATACTCCTTATTTTGTTTTATCCAATAATTTTGATATTCTCCCATGTTACATAAATCACCTTTATATTGCAATCCTTTCTCACCCCACAGCTCCTCCTTCTTCATTACTATATCATCATTTATAGCATCTTGTGGCAAAGAAAGCACACATAGGCTACCTATTGTATTTATTGTTGATTTTCATTATTCTAGTTTGCAAAAATCTTCCAATTGCTAAAAATAATTTCATGTTTAAAGATAGTTTAGAAGGTTAACAGAACTTTTATCCCTCTTTTATTCAAATTTTATCTATGTAGGAAATTTCAGATGGCAGCAGACACTTCTAATCAGATCCTGATAGAGACATTCACGTATCTTAAGAGTAACAGGCAACCATATGCAGTATTGTAAGTTAGGAGAAATGAAGGAAATAAACAACAAAATATACACTTTTATTTGTCATTGTAATTTTCTATCAAGGGACAATATAAGATTATCTCCTACAAATATTTCATAAATAATGATTGAGTGGTTCTCTGTTTGAATAATTGTATTGAATTGCTGTTCTTTGCATCTGTTTGAATTTCACCTATGTGAAAATCCCAGAATTGTCTTCTGTTCCTAATACGAATAATTTTCAGACACATTATATTGTGATTAGTTATCACCACCATGGTTAAGCATCAAATCAATTCCATACACATATTTTAATGCTGCGCTCTGCAGAATAACAAAAATATGCAAATGGCCTTTATGCTCTCAAAGTGTGAACAAACTAAAATGGACTCATCATGTACCACAGTAACTGTAACTCAAGTGTTATGTTGTTGTTGTTATTAAGTGCCATCAAGTTGGTTCTATTTGACTTATTGTTGTTATTATTATTAAGTGCCATTGGTTAGTTCTGATCCATAGCAGCCCTGTATAGGGTTTCCAAAGAGCTACTGGTGAGCTTGAATCGCCGACCTTGCAGTTCAAACAGACTTTGCAGTCCAGTGCATTAACCCACAGGACCACACCAGGATTTCATCTGACTCATAGCAACCCTGTGTAAGGTTTCTGAGGAGTGGCAGATCTGTTTGAATCACCAATCTCGACATCAAACAGCCCAATGCATATCCTATAGCATCACACCAGGATCCCACAAGTGCTACACTGGAAACTACATCTGTAACAATAAATTTCATCAAAGAAACCCTAACCAGATAATTCATTATGCCTTCTGTCTGAGAAATTTTTTCTGACCTCAATTACATATATCGCTATGTCTTTGCTTCCCTTTTCTCTACTTTGGGCCACATAGAATAGGTAGTGGATCTCAGTCATAGATGCTCCTCCATTTCAAGTTATATCTTAACCAGAATATTCTTGGCTGCTGCTAAATACAATTTATTAAGAAATTAAGACACCATATGGTCTTAATTTCTTCCCTTGGAATATACTGCTATCCTTAACATTAATATGATAATTTTTATGGCCTGGACATTTTTTTTTAAAAAAAGCAATAGCTGTGAAGATGGTATTTGTATGAATTGTTTCTTACAATAGTTGAATGCTGTGATTTATGGTTTAGTTAGAGTGTAATTCAAAGGGCTCTCAATTTATAGCTAGGAAATTTTAGCTTAATAACTGTCATAGTGTTTGTCAAACACTTAAACACCTGAAATCCAATTTGTTATCAATAAAAAGAGATAATGTCATTGATTATTTACTAGTGTGATGAAGATCAAGCACCATAAAGGTGCATAAGTTAAAAATTAAAGTCCTTTACAGATGTGAATTTTTATTCCTATGAATTGCTCAGCATAGTAGAAATAATAAGTCTATCTGTGGTTATGATTTGGGTTGCTAACCTCAGGGTCAGAAGTTCTAAACCACCAGCTGTTCTGTGGGAGAAAGATGAGGATTTCTGCTCCGGTAAAGATTTACAGCCTTGGAAACCATGTAAAGGGTGGCTATGAGTCAGAACTGACTCCACGGCACATAACCACAACAACTATAAAGACAATGAAAAAAACAGAACTACAATTGACAGATAATTTTATCTATGTTTAAAATCCAATAGCCAGGGTCGCTATGAATCTGAATCAACTTGATGGCAGGGAGTTTGGATTTGTGGTCTTAGTAAGCAAAGCACAGAACCTTGGGCACTTGAATACTAACTGAAAGATTAGTGGTTCAAACTTACCGCTGCTGTTAGAATGACTTGACAGAACTTAAAAACAAATATATATATATATATATATATAGCTCTGGTAGAGTAGTGGTTACAAATTGAGCTGCTAATCTCGCGGTCAGCAGTTTGAAACTACCAGCTGTTCTGCGGGAGAAAGCTGAAGCTTTCTGCTCCCGTAAAGACTTACAGCCTCGGAAACCCTGTGCAGGGTCGCTGTAAGTC
>NW_006408527.1:31879183-31900047 GCF_000296735.1 Chrysochloris asiatica | reverse complement strand
ACATAACATATATATATATATATATATATATATATATATATATATATATATATATGCACATATATATTTGACATGTATTTCTACCATTCACATTGTGACTGTAGTTAATGTTTAGAACTATTTTTTTCCATTACTCATTCCATATTTCCTTTGCCCTCAACAAGTACCTTAATTGGTCATTGTTATTTGCTGTGTTGCTGTTATTGTTAAGTGCTGTTGAGTCCGCTCCAAAGCATAGCAACCTTGTATGGAATTTCTGAGGCTGTACATCTTTGCAGGAGCATAAAGCTTAATTTTTCTCCTGCAGAGCAGTTGGTGAGCTCATATCACTGACATTGGGGTTTTCAGTCCAGTTTGTAAAGCCACAGTGTTCCCCATTTGCCTGATTGTTCTTGTTGTTAAGTGCCGATCTTGAGGTTCAAACCTACTTTGTAGTCCAGTGTATTAACCTACAGCACCACACCCAAAGGTCCTAAATTAAGAAGCTGTGTTTTCTATTGAGTTCAATAATAAGGAATAGCAGTAATAAGAAATGCCTTAAGGCATATCAACGACTCCAATCAGCCAACTGTGGTGCTGTGGGATATGCATTACTCAAAGAGGAGGCTGCTTTGAACTGCAAGGTCAGCAGTTCAAATCCACCAGTCTCTCCTTGGGAACAGGAGCTCTAAGAGGCAGCATAAACTTGAAAGCCTTTAACAACCACTACAACAATCTGCATATTACTCATCTCCAGTGTAGTAGCCCCAATTCCTCTTGGCAATTAGGATAATTACCCCCAGATTCATACTCCTTTTCCTACTAATTTAGAAGTGACAGTTATTACCAAAATGAATACATGGTGGTTATGAACGTTGGAATCTTTGTGGTATCTCTTAGTAGAAGCATTCTTCCATTTTAAACTATGTCCTCTGGCAAATCCTACAGTCTTTTGCAGAAGAAACGCAAATTTGGCCAGCGGATCACCAAAAGTAGTAGCAAGAGAAGCCACTCCCATTTCTACCCTCAATTATGGTATATATGAATCTTAACTATGAAAGGAACAGCACCATATATTGGACAGTTATCTAGAATGTATAATGTATCCCAGAGAACATTGTTCCCATCATGCAAGATATTGCCATCTAGATAATATCATATCTAATTCTACAAAGGCCATTTAACCATTTTTGCAAGTCATCTGATTTTCATTCCATAGTAATAAGAAGGCTCATCTTCCAGCACTATATTTGACAATACTCTGGTGCTCTTCATCATGTGTCACTATTCTGGTGCTGACAGTATTCCACTGTAATTCACAAGGTTTTCAGTGACTGAATATTTGGAAGTAGTCCCTCTCTCCTTCTTCCTTGTCATTCTTCATTTGGAAGCTCAGCTGAAACCTGTCCACCATGGGTAACCCTGCTGGTATTTAAAATACCCAAGGCATAGCTTCCAGCATCACAGCAACACAAGCCACCACAGTATGATAAATTGACAGATGAATGGTGGAAGGCTCCCCATAAAGACAATGAAGAAACAGAACTATGGTTGACAGATAATTTTATCTATATTTTAATGCTACAGCCAGAGAATTGGGGACATAATTACTGCTAGATGCCATTGAGCCAGTTCTGAGTTATAGCGACCCAGTGTACAACAGCCCAAAACACTGCAACATCCTACATCATCCTCACAATCACTGATAGGTTTCAACTCATTGTTGCAGCCACTCTGTTAATCCACTTCACTGGGGATCTTATTCTTTTTCTCTAACCCTACACTTTACCCAACATGATGTCCTTCTCCAAGGGACCAGTACTTACTGATAACACGTCCAGAGTATATGAGATGAAGTCCCACCTCACTTCTAAGGAGCAACTTGACTATACTTCTTCCAACATAGATAAATTCGGTTTTCTGGCACTCCATGATATATTTAATATTCCTCTCCAACAGTTTAATGATAAGGCATCAATTCTTCTTCTGACTTCTTTATTTTTGTTCCAGGTTTCATATATATTTCAGGTTACTGAGAATACCATAATTTGAGTAAACACACCTTAATCCTTAGAGTGACATCTTTCTTATTTTTTTTTTTAAAGTGTTTTGTTGTGAATTATATGATAGTTTACATGGGAGAACATTAGTTTTACATTCATTCTATCGTACATCGAATCATTGTCATGGTTACAATCCCCTCCATGCATCATCAATTGACCAAAGGGTATACCCTGCAAGCCTGCCCCCTACATTTCCCCCCACCCTCCTACCCCCAGTCTTCAGCACACAGTTGCTATCCCTCTCTGGATCTGAAGTCCCCAGATGCTCCATCGCTCCACGTCATTGTCTCTGCCTCCATCTCAGGCATCACTGCTTCTCTGGGTAGGGTTCCACTCTCGGCTCTTCTCCTTTGATGGTCCCAGGGACCTCCGCTCCTAGACTGAAAAGTTATTCCCTCCTTTCCTTGCTATAAAATGTCTACCTTTACATTTCCAACCTTCACAATCAGTCCTGATAACAATTATTCACTATGTATCACAAGAGATCCATTTGCGTTTCATTTCATCAGCTCCGCCTAGGCAGATTGGATACTACTCACTGGAGATTCTGCCTTCCTCCAGGTCTATGGTCTTTCTTATAGGCACATGGATATTATCCCATAACTGACAGCATTGTACTTCAGGATAGAGTTGAAAATGTTCTTTTTGACAATGAATGTGACGGCATTCCTCTTCAACATGCCACTCCTGGCATATTAGATTATATAACTGTCTAATTGAAAAAAGTCAAGGGCAGTGCATTTCAGTTCATTAATGCATACATAGGATGTTAATTCATCATGCATTCCATGTCATTTTTCACAGTTTGCAACTTTTCTCGATCCATACTTCTTACATTCCATATTCCAGTTATTAATGGATATTTGTAGCTGTTTCTTTGTATTCTGAGTCATGCTCTATCTGTAAACATATAAAGGTCCTAAAAGTTTTACTCCATCCATATCATTAAGATTGACTCTACTTTGAAGGGGCAGCACTTTGTTCTCCAGTTACATTTGAGTGCCTTCTTAAGCTGAAGGGCTCATCTTCCAGCATATATCAGATAGCGTTTCTCTGTTAGTCACAAGATTTTCACTGGTCAGTTTTTTTCCAAAGTATGTTGCCAGAATGTTCATTCCTCTTAGTCTGTTTTCATACAGAAGCTCTGTTGGAATGTGTGTACACTAGAGGACTATGCTGGTATTTAATATACCTATGACATAGATTTGAGCAGCATGCACTCAATCACAGTATGACACACTGAAAGCCAAGTGATGGGAGAACATTAAAAGGCTAATGAATTCCAAAAACATACTTTCTTGGCCAGAAGTAACACTGTGTAGTATACAACATCAATAAAAATGACCATCATGAGAACATTAGTATTTTGATGCCTGTCAACCATACGTTTCAGACCAATGGTGGATATGCCTTCAAAGTTATTGTGCATTTCGTTAACAATGAGAAAACAAATAAATTATTGTGCTCCTATATTCTTAATAATTACATATTTATCTGTTTCTTTCAAAAGCACAGTAGTCTCAGGTCATGGTTATCAATTAATTTATCTTTCCTTTTATCTCTTGTAAGATCTGTTTCTCTTCAAAACAAAATGGTTCTAGGGTACTAGGGTGTATCTTTTTCTGAAAAAATAGAATTCTATAAAAATATAATTATTGTATGTTACAAGAATTTAAAACTAATACCTTTGGTATTTCCAAAAAACGTACTGAATTTATCTGAAATCAATATGCATTTCTTGTTGTAATAGTTATCTGCAAAGATGTACCGATGCACTAAGTTTAAGCACACACATCAATGCACAGTGATTCAGGTACACATACTGCTAAAGGAAGAATGCGTGGATAAAAACTATTCGTTTAATCTCTCCAGATGAAACCATGGCCAATAAAACTCTTTCTTTTGGTCAAGTCCCTGAAAATTAAAAAAATAAATATACTGTATTTTATCTTAACCTATTTTATATCTACTTATCTATATACATTTCCTTTTAAACTTCTACTCTGCCTACTTACCATTAACCATACTTAATAAATCATACATAGATATTATGTCCTAATTTAACTAAGGTCATCTCAAAATCTCAAGGTTATGCAGTTTCTCATGAACATATTTTAGATGATTAATATAATTAGCCTTTGTAATTATGGGATTGATACACTCACAGATTAGTTCAATTAGCCTTTGAACAGACTGATTCCTCAATTGAAAAGCTAATAAATTCTCTGGTTGATCTCACACACCTTTTATATTTGGTTTGATTAATGCTCATACACTGTACAAAGGGCTAAAATTTAGCTTCTCAATTTTTGATAATCACATGGCCCTAATGATTATTTATGTCTCCAGGATCCTTGATTCATTCTGTTTTCATATGTTTTTGTGATGTTTACACTAATCATTAGAATGACCTCTTTCATTTATTTGTGTCATTAGAGGGATATAATGAGATTGTCTTTCCATAAAATAAAAATAATTGTAGACAATCTATAAATATTACATAACATGTGCTAAATTAGCCAATTTTAGTTCTCTGTCACCTAGTAGCACTATATAGAACTTACCAGCAAATTTCCTTCTTTGATATAATTAACTTCTCTCTATAATATCTAATCCCGCCTAATTCTACTTATGGAATATATATGAGATGAAATTATTTTAAAAATATATAAAGAGTTTCAAAAAGTTAATGAAAAATCACTATCTTTTGATCATTTTCTCACAAGCTTGTGTTGACATGAGTATGAAAAGTTTCTGTAAAACTTTATGTATTTTAGAGTCATATATTGCTAATAAAAATCATATGCATAATTTTACTATTGTTTTTATTCCACAGAGTAAATCTATAGTTACTGTTTTTGCATTTGTTTTAATTAATCTTTTTAAGTTTTAGCTATATGGAAATTTCCTTAACAATAACTTAATGTGCTAAATCCACTGATGCAGAGCACTCAGATCAGGCAGTAAATGAAAACTATTACAGTGTAATTTTCTAATTATAATGCAAAAGCTGAGGAGTCATTAAAACTCATTTACCATGTTGTTTGTAACACAGATTTTGTTCATCTGTATATTCATTTGTAAATCAACCAGTCTTATATCTGTTTTGAAGATGCACTCCCATGAAAACTTATATAAACTTCTTGAATTTTGTGTTGACATTCAGAATCTGTTGATCAGTTTCTGAATATAAATAGCAAATATCTTCAATTGTAGAAACAATTCGTAGTATTTTGATGTTTACCAGATTTTCCGTGAGAAATTTGCCCTTCTAATAGATACTTTGGAGTTCTGGTATGGCGCTGTGGGTTAATGTGCCAGACTGCAAAGCCTTTTGAAATGCAAGGTCCGCGGTTCAAGTTTACCAGGTGCTCCTTATAAACCCTATACATGGTTGCTATGGGTCAGAATTGACTCAACAGCACTTTACAAGCACAATAGATACTTATTATCACACAAAACCATTATTTTGCCTATGGTTGTTAGCTCATTTGTGTCAATGTCTTACCCATGGTGACACCATGCACAATAGGATCACATTGTTGTGATCCATAAGGTTTTTATTGACTGATTTTTCTGAAATAGGTCATCAGACCTTTTCCTATTCTATTTTTTATCTTCTTGTTGTTGTTGTGAAGTGCTGTGGTGTCAGTTCTGACCCATAGCGACCCTGTATAGTGTTTCCAAGGAGCAGCTGGTGAGCTTGAATTGCCGACCTTATGGCTCAAAGCAACTTTGCAATTGGCACATGAACCCAAATCACCACACCAGGACTCCATCACAATTAAGTGTCATTAAAGAGAGGCCTGGTGTGGTGCTGCAGGATAATGCACTGGACCAAAAAGTTGGTTTAAACTGCAAGGTCACTGGATCAAACCTACCAGCTGCTCCTTGGAAACCCTATCGGGGTCACTATGAATTGGAACCAACTCAATGGCACTTAACAGCAGCATATATGGGCGGTGGCTGCACCTGGATTGCATTGGCCAGGACTCAAACCCACATGGAAGGTGAGAATTCTACCACTGAACATCACAGTCCTTTTTAGTGAGTAAATTAGTTCCAATAAATTGAGACATTATACAGCCTACTCCAACACTCTGAAAAAAAATTAAAGAATGGGGCAAATAATAGATTTTAAAAGATAACTCATTTTCATAGAAAGAAATATCAGACAGAGTTAAGCACATGGCTGTGTGCCCTGGAGTAGGTTCGGACTCATAGCAACCCTGTATAGGGTTTCCCAGTCTTTACTGGAGCAGAACTTCTCATTTCTCTCCTGCAAAACAGCTGGTAGTTTCGAACTCCAAATGTTGTGGTTCGCAACCCAATTCATAACCACTACGCTACCAGAGCTCCTAATGGACTATTACTGCAACATGCTTTGCTTTCTATCTGGGATCATTTTGTTGCTTTTGTTATTTTAATATCTCCTGTGTTTTGTTTTGTTTTTCCTTATGAATTTATGTTTTTAAAATTTTACTTTGTGTTCATTATTTTATGACTTAGGAGGAAGTATAATAAAATGCTTAAATTTTATCTGCCATTTTTAACTGGGAAGCCTATTTATGGTCCCTATTGTCATGTCATAAAAACTTCTAAACCAATAATTGGGAACATTTCTTTAAAGTAGATAATAACCTTTTTAAAGTGATATTCATTTTCTTTCTTACACCATAAAAACAGAAGCAACAACAGAAAACAAAATAAGATCATTGCCATCAAGACAATTTTGACTCAGTAGCCTTAGAGAACCTAGTAGAACTGTCCCATAGGGTTTCCAAGGCTAAAAATATTTATAGAAACACACTGCCACATCTATCTCTTTTTCTTTGTCATGAAGTCCGTCAAACAAATTAGTCTTATCTATTGCATAAATAAGTAGACTATATATCTCCATCCTACCTAATTTGCCTAACAAAAAGTTATTATTGAAAAATAATTATGACTGACAATAGTTTCTGATTGAGAGGTAGCTTGATGTGTAATTTGTTTTGCATAGCACAAGTACTGTTGAAAGTAATGAAGAATTATGTTAATAGAAAAATCAGCATAACTGACATTGTATTCAAAGAACGAAGGAATTTATTCACTGCTAGGCTAACAAGGGAGTCCTGGTTTGGCGCTGTGGGTTAATGAGCCAGACTGCAAAGCCATTTGAACTGCAAGGTCAGCAATTCAAGCTCACAAGCTGCTCCTTGGAAACCCTATACAGGGTCGCTATGGGTTGGAATCGACACTACAGCACTTAACAACAACAACAAGGCTAAGATTCTGGTAGCATACTGGTTATGAATTGGGCTGCTAAGCTCTAGGTTGGCAGTTCAAAACTACCAGCTGCTCCACTGGAGAAAGATGAGGCGTTCTGCTCCCTTAAAGATTTACAGCCTTGGAAACCCTGTACAGGGTCACTATTAGTCGGAACCAACTGTACAGTACTTAACAACAACAAGGCTAATATTTTGAAACAGTGAATTTTGCTCTACTAGAGACATTTAAATGTCGTAGTAAAATAGTGAGTAGAAGCATTTACTACATATTCTAGTTTACCTCCAATTATGCTACTTTAAAATTGAGAATAATCTGATGGAACTGAATCAATTTACATGTTGTAGTAATATGTCAGAAATAATCCGTCTCAAAAAGTTTAAATCAAATTTATGTAACTATTAATATATGTATTAAGAAAAATGTAGAAACTTAAAATTTTATTTACAGTACTTTATATATAGAATTGTTTCAATTTACATCCAAAGTTTTGCTGAGTAAGCCACATGATGAATTCTAATTTACTGTGAGATTTTTGTGTGTGAACATACTACAAATTTACTCCTTGTGATTTGTCATTTGTAAAATAAAATATTTAAGCCAGATTGTTACTTTTTCTACAAAGAGGTTCTACACATAGAAGCCCTGTATAGGGTTTCTGAGGAGTGACTAGGAGGTTAGGATGGCAGACCTTTGTGTTAACAGTCCACTGTTTATCCTATAGTGTGACATCAGGACTCCAGATAGCACTCAATTAATATTAAACAAATCACAATTCATGAGCAACCGAATATTATTGTTGTTGTTGCTCATTTCTGTGGAGTTGGTTATGACTAATAATGACCCTATATAGGGTTTCTAAAGAGTGGTTTGTGGCTTTGCACTGCCGACATTGTGGTTAGCAGTCCACAGCTTTTTCTATAGCACCACACCAAGACTCCCAGTGATCACTATTGTTGCTAAGAGCTGTAGAGTTGGATTCGACTCACAGTGACACTGCACAGTGTTTTGAGGAACATCTAGTGAGTTAATAGCACCGACCTTGAGGTTCAAACTGACCTTTGGTCCAGTGCTTATGCTACAGTGCCACGTCAGGAATCCAAATGAGCACTAATGATAACTAAAAGCTTAAGTTTGTTTCTTATTTATTTTAACTCCAATTGTTATCAGACACAATGTGAGAGCTTCACCAATGTAGCACCTACAAGGCAATATGTATAAGTAAATTTATTTTTGCTGGGGACAGCATACGCAGACCCTGGGTTGATCAGTGGCAGCCACATTAAACGGCCTCTGAATATAATCAGTTTAACCCAGATGCTCCCCATCCTCCTGAAAGTATGTAGGAATGCAATAATAAAGAACAATGTAGCACTTTAGATATAGATAAATGAAGTCGTGTGCCTGAGATCTTGCTCACAAACAAAAGTTTGCAAAGTGTACAGAGACAGCTTGGCTCCTTTCAGGAACCTTGCTTTATGGTAAGTATCCTTAAGAAACCGCACCTCACTGCTCTAGATCATTTAAGCCTAAAAATTAATATATAACAGCTGATTGAACCTTTTTTCTGTAAAAATAAAAATGTTAGATTGTTAAGAAAAACTATGAAAATATCTTAAAAGTTGTTCCTGTGAATCATTATGTCCTGTTTTGAATGATTAATCACATTTCAGTTCCTTATCCTGTCTTAATCACATCCTCCCTTTGTGAAATTACATCCTCCCTTTGTGAATTACATCCTTCCTTTGTAACAAATCCCTCCGTAAAAAAGAGAATAAAAAATCTGTGTACAATGCTGTGTAATGCTGTGCAATATTGTGCAATGCTAGGCAATATGTTTGCAGATCTGTCTACCTGCCAGCTCGCATCATATCTATGTGTCTGTCTTTTTTGTATATATTTCATCTCTCTTTCTCTATCCCTTTCGCTGCCAGATCTCCCTTCTTCGTGACACCCACACTTCCTTGTCGAGGCTGAAACCTGACATAGGACCTCGACATCTTTTTATGTAATTATTCTCAGAAAGAGAAGAAAAATGAAATGTCATAAAAACAGTTAAGTATTAAAGGATGAAATTGCTAATGTATACATATTAGTGTATGAGAACACACTAATTAATTAATATATTTATATTAACAATAAAAATCCCTCCCCACAAATGAAATATAGAAAAAAACTACATGAGTTATTTTCATTGTATATAATCTACAAATATAAGTGCCAAAGATAAATATCTAAAAATACATAAGATTCATTATTCAATTGATAAAGTCAATGAACTGGAAAACATATATAGACAAGATAACCTGAATAGTCATAAAGCAAATGAAATGTTGATCAATCTTACTGATAATCAGAAAAATTCAAATTAAATTCTTTCTGGGAATTATTACAATTGTATAATATTTATCTAAAATAAAAGTCAGGTAATACTAATTGTTGGTGAGGATGTAAATCAAAGAACACTCTGACATATGGTTGCATATAAATGGAAATTTTTATAGTATTTCTGGATCACAGTTAGGCATTGTCTACTGAGGCTGGTCCCCTGAACTTCAGTTAGAGGTACATACTTTAAAGCATCTCTAATAATTACGAGTGCAGTTTCTCATTTATTGTTCTTGTTAAGAGTTATCAAGTTGAGTCTAACTCATAGCTATCCTGCATAGGGTTTCTAAGACTGTAAATCTTTACAAGTATAAAAAATCTCATCCAGTAGGATAGCAGAAACCCAGATAATTTATAATAATCTGATAGAATCTCTTTAAATAATGGGAGTGTTCTTTAAACTGGCCTCTCAGTTTTACATAAAATGCAATACAAACTGTGTCCTTGTTTAAAGCTATTTCTTAATTCACATAACCAGACAATAGCAAATATATTTATGAGGGGACTTCAAAAATTGGTGAAATTAAAGATACTGGAATTTTTTCATGAATTCTTTGAAGCTCATTTATCTACTAACTTGAATAGTATTTCTTCTTGGTCTCAGTAACACCCTGTGGTTAGAATTATCATCATTCTAATCAAGTTTTTTTCTTGGTGCCTGGTTCTTTGCCAATTCCTTCAATGCACATTGGACTTCCTCCTTCAGTATCATTGGCTTTTGATCATACGCTGCCTCTTGAAATGGTTGAACATTAAGCACTTCCCTTTGGTACAGTGACTCTGTGTATTCTTTCCACCTTCTCTTGATGCTTTCTGAATCATTCAATAATTTGCCAGAGAATCTCTCAGTAATGAAAGTCTTGGTTTGAATTTTTCCTTCAGTTCCCCCAGCTTGAGAAATGCTGAGTGTGTTCTTCCTTTTTGGTTTTCTGATTCCAGGTCTTTGCACATTTCGTTGTAATATGTGACTTTGTCTTCTGGAGCTGATCTTTGAAATTTTCTGTTCAGCTCTTGTACCTCCTCATTTCTTCCATTTGCTTTAGCATCTCTATGCTGGAGAGCAAGTATCAGTGTCTCTTCTGACATCCGTTTTGACCTTTGCTTTCTTTCTTGTCTTCTTAATGACTTTTTGCTTTCTTCATGATGATGTTCTTGATGTCAATGGAATGTGGAAATAATCAGACAATCTCTTTGATATCTCAAGCGAAGGAAGTTTTACTAAATACAGAAATGGCTGCCAGCATACAATGACAGAGAACTTTCAGAGGTTCAATCCAGATTCAGAAGAGGCCGTGGAACAAGGGATATCATTGCTGATGTCTGATGGATCTTGGGTGAAAGCAGAGAATATCAAAAAGATGTTTACCTGTGCTTTATTGATTACACAAAGGCTTTCGACTGTGTGGATTGTGACAAGCTATGGACAACATTGCGAAATATGAGTATTCCGGAACACTTAATTGTGCTCATGAGGAATCTGTACCTGGACCAAGAGGCAGTTGTTCAAACAGAACATGGGAACACTGAATGGTTTAAAATTAAGAAAGATGTGTGACAAGGTTGTATTCTTTCACCATACTTTTCAATTTATATGCCGAGCAAATAATCTGAGAAGCTGGGTTCTATGAAGAAAAACGTGGTATCAGGATTGCAGGAAGACTAATTAACAACCTGCGATATGCAGATGATACAACCTTGCTTGCTGAAAGTGAAGAGGACTTAAAACGTATACTGATGAAAATAAAAGAGCACAGCCTTCGGTATGGATTGCATCTCAATGTCAAGAAAACAAAAATCCTCACCAGTGGACAAATAAACAACATTCTTATCAACAGAGAAAAGATTGAAGTCTTCAATGACTTCATTCTTCTTGGATCAACTACCAACACTCACGGAAGCAGCAGTCAAGAAATCAAACGACATATTGCATTAGGCAAATCTCCTGCACATGATCTTTTTAAAGTGTTGAAGAGCAAGGTTTCAGCTTAAGGACTAAGGTATGTCTGACCGAAGCATGGTATTTTCAATAACCTCATGTGCATGTGAAAGCTGTGCAGTGAATAAGGAAGACCATAGAAGAAGTGATGCTTTGAGTTATGGTCTTGGAGAATATTGAAAATGCCATGGGCGGCCAAAAGAACCAACAGATCTCTGTTAGAAAAAGTGCAGCCAGAGTGTTGCTTGGAGGCCAGGATGGCTAAGCTTCGTCTCTCATACTTTGGACATGTAGTCAGGAGGGATCAATTGCTGGAGAAGGATATCATATTTGATAAGGTGGAGGGTAAGAGAAAAAGAGGAAGCCCACTAGCAAGATGGATTGGCCAAGTGGCAGCATCAATGGGTTCAGGCATGGCAATGATAGTTAGGTTGGCCCAAGATCAGGTAGTGTTTCGTTCTGCTGTGCATAAGGGCACTATGAATCAGTACCAACTAGATGGCACCAAACAACAACAATAACAATCAAGTTTTAGACATGAAGCCCCTCCCCTTCACCTTGCTCTGCTCCAGTCTCTTTTAATGATAACATACGAGTCCTTTGGAGGTAAGAAATAGTTTTCCTTTTCCTTTTTTCTTTTTGTTTATATTTATAAAGTGCAGCAAATTTCATATTTGTTATATATGTTTTTATTTTATAGACACATGAATGCAAACCCCCAGGACCCTCCCCCAAAACAAAATCCTAGGGACCCTATAGGATAGAGAACTGCTCTCTATGCTTTTTATAGTCTTTATGGAATAAGATTGCCACGTCTTTCTCCATCGGAATGGCTGGTGAGTTCTACCTACCAACCTTTCAACTGGTCCTTTTGTTTAGCAGAAAAGCATTTATTCACTGTGCTACCAGAACACCTAATGAATACAAAATTAATATGGAGACAAAGTCAACTCAAGTCACTGCCATCAAGTCAATTCCAATTCTTAATGACCCTCTATGTAATGTCTGAGGCTGTAAATCTTTGCAGAAGCAGAAAGCTTTATCTTCATCCATGAAGTGGGTGGTAGGTTTGAACTTTATGGTTAACAGTCCATTAAGTGCTTATCTTATAGTGTTGATGGGGTTCCTTGTGAATACGAAAGATGGTTAAAATAATGACTCAGTTATGTGCAGTCTATCTAAACAGAATATGTTTTTGTTGTTAAGTGCCATCAAATCTATTCTGATTCATAGCAACCTTGTACAGAGTTTCTGAGGAGTGATTGGTGAGTTTAAGCTGCCTACCTTGTGGTTTAAAAAAAAAAAGCTCTGGTACCGTAGGGGTTACGAATCGGGCTGCAAACCTCAAGGTCAGCAGTTTGAAACTACCAGCCATTCCATGGGAGAAAGATGAGGCTTTCTGCTCCCATAAAGATTGTTGTTGTTGTTGTTAAGTGCCGTCGAGTCGGTTCCGACCCATAGCGACCCTGTACAGGGTTTCCAAGGGTGTAAATCTTTACGGGAGTAGAAAGCCTCATCTTTCTCCCGCGGAGCGGCTGGTAGTTTCGAACTGCTGACACATAAAGATTACAGCCTTGGAAATCCTGCACAGGGTGGCTATGAGTCGGAATCGACTCCACAGCACACAACAACAACACCTTGTGGTTCAAACTGACCTTGCGATCCAGTGCTTATCTTATAGCAGTACCTCACCAGGACTCTAGAAAGAAAATAAATTCTATTAAAGACTATGACATCTTAAATTATTTTCTCCTTAATTCTCCTTTACTTAGGAAAAAAGGGAAGAACTACTTTGATTCTAAGTCATAATGCTAATCTCAAAGAGTCAATGTACTAAATCTCTCTGTTTTAGAACTGTATCATATCTAGAGAGAGGGAATGTTTTAATGTTGAAAATGTGTTCCATATGCCATTGGAAAACTAAGATACAGTACCATAACAATATTTCAATGACTATTAGAAAAATATAACTTTTAAATACATTATAACCAAACATTTAAAAACATTTGTTTGGCTGAAAAAATCTTCCTATAAAACAACTGTTGTAAGGCATATCCAGTATTCACTGGAAAGTAAGGATTTAAAATATATATATATTCCATAAATCTAGTCTTATTTCTTTTAACTGCACATTTCATATGTTTGTTTTAATCTTGATGATCAAGTAGTATATAAACTCATTTCCCCCCCTGGAATTTGAAACCAAGTAAAATATAGTTTGCTTTTTTTAATTAAAGGAAAATATAAAAAACACATCTGGTAGGCAATGGTAGCCAAAGGCAAGAAACCAGAGAATAATGTAATAAACTGTAAAACTACCACCTGCTTATGATTTCTTCCTTTTTTTCCCCTCGCCATAGTAGTGTAGTACATTACAAAATTCAGTAAAGCAAACTATTTTAAATATGTTAGGCTGCTGTACTGCCCTGGATACCTTCAAATCTGTTAGTCAAATAGAGTCATTAAAACTGAAATTTATATAATTTTCTTGGTACATAAAAAGATCAGTTGAAATGTCCTATTTGGTAAAATCTAAGAAATTAAGTATGTGAGTAATATTTAAATATGTACATAATTAGGATACCTAGATAGATATATGGCTTTTATAATCTCCAACCATTTATGGATGCTTATGTTAGGTATTATAACAACAACAACAAATGTTAGGTATTATTACAATGTTTTCTTTCTAATGTCACAGGTGACTCTAGACATTTGGTGAGGTTAGAATTCAAAAAGCATTTCTTTAAAGTCATAAAAGCTGCTAATGTGAAGCATTAACCATATTTATGACTGAAAATAAAGAGTTTGTCTAGTTTCATATGGAGTTTTTGTCTATAACAACTATCCTTGGACTCATGAATCATGAAAGGTAAAAACAAGAGAACATATGGTAGTTTCTGCACATTTTCTCTGGAGAGTTTATTCTAAAGTTTTTAAGAATCTGTCTTCAATTTGACAGAATTTACTAAACTAGTTTTCCTAAGGAGGAAAAAAATTTACTTTGTGCAACTAGACATAGATACTTTAATTTGTGGGGAGCACAGTGGCTCTGTAGAATAAGCACTGTGCTGTGAACCAAAAGCTGGTAGTGGGTGTTGACCAATGGTTCCCAGGGAAAAAGATAAGGCTTTCTGTTCCTGCAAATATTTATAGCCTTGGAAACCCTTTATGAGGTCACTATGATTTGGAATGGACTTGAGGGCACTTAACAACAGCAACTTATATATGCACAATGCCTGTGTTTTCCAAAGTAATCAACATCCATTATTTTAATCTTTAATATATAACAGATAGATTAGGTGATATCCTACTCATTTTAAAGATTTGTTTGTTTTTGTAGTTACATGCTGTTGAGTTATTCCTAACTCAGAGTGACCTTAGGTACTGCCCTCTCCTGCACCATCCTCACAATGAAGTCTTTGGATTTGGGTACATACAAATTGCTACTCATTAGCCAGGAGCAAACACAATTATCCCCTTGAATAAACTTACATATAAAAAGCATTATCTTAGATATATAAGGAAAGAAAATCCACAGTCAAATAATTGTTAACCAAATAAAACCTATAATACTATTAACCAGTAATCACTGGGCTCTCCTTATGTCCTTAGCACTATCCTAAATCCATATGATTATTACTTCATTTAGTCATCAAAATGCAGTTATGAATTAGGGTCTCATAAATTCCTATTAAAAAGGATGGAAGTTGAAACAAATAAAAATTAAATTATTTGCCATCAAATAACTAGCACAACATCAGACTAGGTTTAGCCCTACAATCAGACAACAAAACCCAAGAGTCTATGGTAATGACTATTTGATTGATATTGACATTACTTTTTGTACTGGGGAGGAAGGAATGGGTGACAAATAAGAATAAATAAAAAAGTATTACCAAGCTTATTCTAGGTGTATATCCATGAAGTTAATGTAAATATGGAGATGAATTATATTACAGAAAAGGAAACATTTCATACAAAAAAATATCTGGTATAAATATCATGTATTTAGAGTGTAATTGTTTATTATATAAGTAAAAGTCATTTATCTTGTGTACAATGTGCAAAAGATGGGGTGGAAGTGTAGGTGGAAAATTAGAGTGATTTAAACCCAAAATTAACAAACTAGGAAACTTATATGAGATACATTCCTAGTGTGATGCTATAGAACAAGCACTGGATTGCTAACTGCAAAGTCAGAGGTTCAAACCCACCAGCTACTCTTTGAAAATCCTATACAGGGTTGCTAATTGTTGGAATCAGCTCGACGCACTTAACGACAACAACATATAAGTATTGTGAGACATATTACAATTTTTGAGGTACTTTTATTATCAGTGTTGAATTTTTCATCAAAATAAAACAGAGAAAATGTATTTCATCTCTTATACTAACTGGTGTGGTGCTGCAGGATAATGTGCTGCACTGCAAGGTCAGTTTTAGTAGCAAGGTTGGCAGGTTCAAATCCAATAGCCACCTCTAGGGAACCCTACATAGGGTCGCTATGAGTCAGAACTGACTCAACGGCACTTAACAACAACAACAACATAGTAGCACTGTAATAACACTGAAAATAGTTTTATTGAAAATCCAATTTTGTATATACTAATTGTGACATGTTACTGTTGGTTACTATCAAGAGGGTTCTGTCTCATGGAGACTCCATATACAATGGAACAAAATGGTACCTGATTCTGTACCATCTATAAAATTGTTGGAATTCTTTAGTCCATTTTTGTTTTAGCCAGTGTGTATTTTGAGTGTTATGAGGCTCATCTTCCTGACTATATTGGAAAATATTCTACTGTGACCTTTATGGTTTACACTGGCTACTTTTTGGAACTAGACGTCAAGTCCTTTCTTCCTAGTCTGTCTGTCTTGAAACTCTTACCCAAACCTGTCCACCTTGGGTGATTCTGAGGCTATTTGAAATAGTGGTGGACTAGCTTCCAGCATCATAGCAACACGAACGCTACAGCACAACAAACTGACAGATGGGTGGTAGAATTTTAACGTATTGGTGTGGTGTGGTGATACAGGATAATATGCTGGACAGTTTGAACCACAAGGTCAACAGTTCAAATCCATTAGTTGCTACTCGGAAACCTGTCCTATACAGTGTCTCTATGGGTTGGAACTAACTCGGTGGCACTTAACAACAACAGCAATGTGACAAGACCTTCTAATGTCCTTACTAACAAAAATTAAGAACAATCTCATGCTTCCTTTGTCCTTGTCCCCTAAGTCTAGGAGTAGACATTTTCTCAAAGTTGGGAATCAAAGGTCATTTTAATGATTTTGTAAACAAGCAGTTTGGCAGTAGAATCGAGTTCTCCTCAGACATATCTATTGTAGAAAAACCATAGATATGTCAGAAGATCAATCACTAACATTGGATTTGATCTGATTAATTATATATTATTATGTTTGCTTTGAGTCAGAACTAGCTAAACAGAACTTAACAACAATATCAATTAAGATTCATTGCAATATATTTAATGAATTCTATCTATTCTTTAAAAATAAAAATTGCTTCTCACTCTGAAGTTGATTTCTATTATTTCTTAATATCTGATTGAGAAACAGAATCAGATAATTACCAGCAAGGAAATCACTATTTAATGATAAAATATTCACAAGAAAGATAAAGTAGTTCTTCTACATAAAAGCTTAAAGTACTATTAATTAGGCAAAACATTTTGCTATCACAATTATTGGTATCATCACAATATAGTCCTAAATATCAAGCCTAGAATAAAGTTGTTGTAATTAAGACCAAAAAGTATTGGTTCAAGAACAGGGGAAAAATTATCTAGAATTAAAAAGTGACTATAAACTGACATATACTATATGAGTATGGTGATCGGATTTATGACAAAGCTGACAAAAGAATGAAGCGAGAGAGAAAATTCTGGTGGCTCACATAAATAGCTATGGGGTGGGGGGAGGAAATGTGATCCCACCTCCAGCTTTATCTTAACACAAAAATATATCCCAGAACACAAAAATAGATTACAGATTTATGTATAAAATATTAAACATTTATCTTTTAGAAGATCAGAATAGGGAAATATCTTTAAAGTAAGAGTGCAGTGGTTCTGCAGGATAAGTCCTGGACTGCAAAAGTAAGCAGTTTCGACCCACCAGTCACTCTGCAAATGAAAGATGAGGCTTTCTGCTACTGTAAACATTTACAGTCTTGGAAACCTTATACAGGTCTCTATGAGATAGAGACTGGACTGGACGGCATTTAATACAACAACAACAGCATTGACCTTTAAAATAATTGAGTAGAGGTTAGAAGAGGAAGGAGAAAGTTATCAGAAGACACAGGGTAGAATGCAAGAATTAAAGTGAATAGAGGTAAATATTGTTAACTGATGGTATATGAAGGGAACTACAATCACTGTAAAGAAATTAAGTATGTGATTTATTGAATGCAAAACTGATGATCTGCTCTGTAAACCTGCACAATTCACAGTAAAATGCTTTTTAAAAAATATTGAAGTAGGAATTACTTCTTACTCAGGACATAACAAGCAAAACCACATAGGAAAAAGTACTTAATTGGACTTGATTAAGGATAAGAACTGTTCATTAAAAACATTTTATGAGCTAGGTCATTTTTCTGAGAGACACAGGTTAAAGTTTAAATAAAGGTACTTATCCATACCTTTAAGTATAGATCATATATGTCATACATATATTATATGTATATATACATTTGTAAAAGGAGTCTTGGTGTGATGCAATAGGATAAGCACTGGACTGCAAGGTTGGTTTAAATTGCATGGTCAGCAATTCAAACTCACCAGCTACTACTACTAGGTAATTCTATATAGAGTAGTTCTCAGTCATAACTGACTCCACAGCATTTAACAACAATATTACATATATATATATATATCACTCTGAAATATTAGTAAGAAAAAAGCAAAGAAATAAACAGAAAAATTGGAAAAAGAAAGAACGACCAATAAGCCTATATGAAAATCACATCTATATTAAGAAAGAAGGAAATTAAAACACAATTAAGTGTATAAAATTTAAAAGGTAAAAAATGTTAGGATATAGCAAGTTTGTTGAGCAACTGGGAGACACATATTATTTGGAATACTAAATGGTACAACACATTTGGAAACTGGTTGGCATTATCTACCAAACTAAACATATTTTCATTTCATAATGAAATTATTCCTAGTAGAAATAGACAGATAGATGGATGTATAAATAGACAAATACTGTTGCACTACATGCAACAGTAAATGACTGGCAATTATTTAAATAATACCAACAGTGAATAATTAGACTAGTTATACTGTTTTTTATATCATGGAACATAGTATAACAGTGAGGTTGCAGAAATTAAAATACATTCAATAATTTAGACAAAATTCAAAAACTAAAATAAACTCAAAAATATATATTCTTTATGATTCCATTTATAGTAAATTCAAACATGATGGAGGTTTGGGGCGGTTGTTGTTGTTAATTACCATCAAGCTCATTCTGACACCTGGAAGCTTCATTTATGCAGAGAAGAACTATTCCATAGGATGTTCCAGGCTGTGGAGACCACCGGGCCTGTCTTCTGAAACACCTCTAGGTGAGTTTGAACTGTCATGCTTTCACCTAGCAATCAAGAATCTAATTTTAATTGGTAGAACTCAGGATAGTGGTTGTCTATGGAAGGTACTGACCTTCTGGTATTAAGAGGTAATTTGAGTTGTGGTGATGTTTTCTGCTTGCTGGTTTGTTTGTTTTTAATGAGTACTGATGGATGACTGGAAGAAGTTTTACTCTGGTTTCTTTAGAGGAGCAAAACCAATGAAATGGATATACAACATACATGCACACACACACAAGAGAACTTGAAAATTTTCATGGAACAATTCATTATTTTTTAATTCCACTTTTCTTCAAACTTCTTGAATAAGAAAGACCACAGGAGAATTGATGCATTTGAGATATGGTGTTGGAGAAGAATATTAAAAGTACCATGAACTGCTAGAAGAACAAACAAATATTTGTTGGAAGAACAACCGGAATGCTAATTGGAGAGAATTCATCTCTCATACTTCCGACGTCTTGTCAAGAGGGACCAGTCCCAGGAGAAGGATATCATGATAGGTAAAGTAGAAAGTCAGAGAAAAAGAGGAAGATACCTAATGAGAGGGACTGGCAAAGTAGCAGCAGCAATGGGCTAAAGCACCACAATAATTGTGCAGATGATACAAAACCCAGCAGTGTTTTTTTCTGTTGTGTATAAGGATACTATGAGTCAGAATTGATTTGATGGCATCTAACATAATGTGACAATTGTGAGGTTGGCACAGGATTGGTGTTTCATTCTGTTTGTGCATATGGTCACTATGAGTAATACTGACTTGATGGCACCTAACAACAATAACAACATAATGCACTATCAGTTGCTAATATGCAAGTTCAGGCTGAAGCAAATTCAAACAAGTCCATGAGAGCCAAAATACAAACCTGAATATATTCTACCAGAGATCATCTAAACAACATATTTGATTAATGACCAAAGGAAAAAAAAGTTGTAGGATGACATCAAGACCATCATATACGAAGAAAGTCAAAAGTCATTAAAAGGACAACAAAAACCAAAATGAATGTCAGAAAATACCCTGAAACTTGCTGTTGCATGTAGAGAAACTACACGAAATGAGGAAGTAAAAGAGCTGAACAGAAAATTTCAAAGGTAGCTCAAGAACACCAAATCAAGTATTATAATGAAATGTGCAAAGACTTGGAGTTAGAAAACCAACAGGGAAGAACAAGCTCAGCATTTCTGAAGCTGAAGGAACTGAGGGGAAAAACCGTCAAGTCTTGAGTTTCAATATTGAAGGATTCTATGGTGCTAAGGGCTACTGCACTGGAATGTAAGATTGGTTTGAACTGCAAGCTAAGCGGTTCAAGCTCACCAACTTAACAACAACAAATACATCTGTTATATACATATGTGTGTGTGTATGTATTGTTGTTGTTAAGTGCCGTCCAGTCAATTCCGACCCATAGTATAGGGTTTCTGAGGAGTAGCTGCTGAGCTTGAACAGCTGACCTTGCAGTTCAAACTGATCTTGCAGTGCAGCACATCAAGTTAACAACAACTATATATAGAGAGAGTGAGAGTTGTCGTTATGTGCCGTGGAGTCAGTTCTGACTCATAGCAACCCTGTATAGGGTTTCTAAGGAGCGACTGGTAA
>NW_006408527.1:31871337-31878997 GCF_000296735.1 Chrysochloris asiatica | reverse complement strand
ACCTATAGTGATGCTGTATAGGGTTTTGAGGAGTGGCTGGTGAGCTTGAACCACCGACCTTGCAGTTCAAACCAACCTTGCACAGTGCTATACCAGGGCTCCATATAGATAGATAGATAGATAGATAGATAGATAGATAGATAGATAGATAGATATATATAGAGAGAGAGAGAGAGAGAAATGTACTTCAATTAAATATTTCCTATTCGCCTGGCAAGATTCTTGATACACAAGGAATATATGATTTATGATATTTGTTATAATATTTAGTATTGTTGTTGTTGTTATTAAGTGCTATGGAGTCAGTTCTCACTCACAGCGACTTTGTATAGGGTTTTCAAGGAGCAACTGGTGGGTTAGAAGCACTGACTTTGCAGTTAGCAGTCCAGTGCTTATCCTACAGAAAAAAAATATTTACTAGAAATCAATAAAAGACAGGAGAAAACTTTGTTGTGGCTTAGGTACTTCCTTTCAAAAGCCACAGAATTTCAGAACAATATTTCAGGTTGAATCATGAGTACAAGATTGCCAGTGGTGAAATTGGGAAGCAGGATTGGATCCAGGCAAAGTGAAGAATAACTCACCATGAATGAAAAAAGAGAGGCATTTGTATAGCTGATGAAAGCAAAAATCAGGCAAAGCTGACAGCTCACTACCTTCTCTTCCCTCCGTTCCCCTCTCCCTCCTTCTTTCCTTTCTTCCCATGGACATTTTAGCAGTAATATGCAGTTGGGTTTTCTGTCTCCCAAGGAGTCCTTGTGTGGTACTATAGGGTCTACTGCTAACAACAGGTTGGTGGTTCAAACTCAACAACTGCTCCTCAGAAATGCTATACCAGGTAGCTCTAACTCACAATTGACTCCATAGCACTACAACAGTAGCAATATCATTGAGTCCTGGTGTAGTGCCGTAGGATAAGCACTGGACTGTTAACCAGAAGGACTATGAACCAGCATTTCCAACCCACCAACTATTCCATGGAAATGCTATTAGAGAGCTGCTACAAGTCAGAACCCACTTGATGGCACTTTAACAGCAACATCACTGATAAAGTAATTGAAGGGGTTTGTTTCTTTTTCTATCTTTTTCAATCTTTTTCCCTTAATGGTTTTTAGGAAGTTGAAGACATTTTCCTTGTCAACATATTTGAAAGGACTCAGAAGACTCCACAGTAGATTCATAATATTTTATGTAACGACAAATGTCTTGGTACATTAAATGTGAGTACAGCAGAAATGTGAGGCCCAGGTATACACTTTTCAGGGTCCTTACGATGTATTCCATTACACAAATCTGCTGCACAGGAACTTTTTAAAGTGTTGAAGAACAGAGATGTCAGCTTGAGGACTAAGGTGCGCCTGACCCAAGCCATGGTATTTTCAATAACCTCATATAGATGCGAAAGCTGGACAGTGAATAAGGAAGATCGTAGAAGAATTGATGCCTTTGAGTTGTGGTGTTGGAGGAGAATACTGAAAGTGCCATGGACTGCCAAAAGAACCAACAGATCTGTTTTGGAAGCAGTGCAGGCAGAGTGCTCCTTGGAGGCCAGGATGGCTAAACTTCGTCTCTTATACTTTGGACATGTTGTCAGGAGGGAACAGTCGCTGGAGAAGAATGTCATGCTGGGTAAGATGGAGGATCAGAGATAAAGAGGAGGACCCCCAACGAGATGGATTGGCCAGGTAGCATCATTGATGGCATCAAGTGTGGCAGTGGTAGTGAGGTTGGCCCAGGATCAGACATTGTTTCATTCTGTTGTGCATGGGGTCGCTATGAGTCAGTTTCAACTCGATGGCATCTGACAACAACAACAACAACTCAATCAAGTGTTGAGTTGTTTCAGAAACAAGCTCTATGTAAGAGCTTGAGAGAGTTCCAAGCCAAAAAAAAAAAAAAAAAATTCCCCACTCCACTGTATGCCCTGTATTGTAAATCCAGGATACCAAATTGGTTTTGTAAGTAAAAACCATCAATGAACATTAAATATAAATTCCACTGACAAAGACAGAAATCCAACGTGATAAAAATAGACCTTGCTATATGTAGTGTAAATCAACCACCTCCTCCACAAAGAAGTAGGAAAATTTAGAACTAAATTGTCAAAATGTTCCTAATGAAACTAGAATATATCATGTGAAATTTTGCTGTCCATTCAAAGCAACAATGCTAGTTACATTCTTACCCTTACTGTACTAGTGCCTCTTTTTCTATTACCTTATCATCATTGCTTGTTGCTAACTTTTTATTTATTTGCCATCCTTGCTTATAAGTACATTCCGGCTATTCTTCTACTACAAATTTGCTCATTCTCCCGGCATTCCTTGGTATATTCAATATTTTCACCAACATCATAATTCAAAGGCATCAATTCTTCTTCAGTAGTCCTTATGGATTGTCCAGGTTTCTCATGCATAAAAGACAACAGAAATTCCCATGATTTTGGTTATTCATACTTTAGTCTTTAAAGTGTCATCTTTGCTTTAAGAAAATCGTCAGAGCAGATTTTTCTAATGCAATACATTGCTTGATTTACTTACAGCTGCTTCTATGGGCATTGATTAAAATTAATACCTCATTTAAATATAAACAAGTCATGATTGGATGTGATGCACAATTTATCCAAGTTTACAAAGGTAGAATATTTGGAAAGACAGAATTTTCTTTCTGCTAGTCTAAGTTCTTAATAATTTATATTAGCTCAAAAATATTGATTTTTCCTGTACATAATTTTTGATTTAAGGATTTACTTTCACTGGTACTAGCGTTGCTTGAGAGACCATAAAGGTCTAAATTCTGTACATTGGCATCTAAAATAGTGCATAAAGCCATGTGATATGAGTAAAAGTCATTATTAAAATGTAAATTTGTAGTGGCTGTGGTGGTAGTAGTATGCTGGGGAGTAGGTTCAGACCCATAGTGACTGTGTACAGGGTTTCCAAGGCTGTAAATCTTTATGGAAGCAGAAAGCCTCATCTTTTCCCATGGAACAGTTGGTAATTTCGAACTGCTGACCTTGAGATTAGCAGCCCGATTTGTAACCCCTACGCTACCAGAATTGGCTGCAGAATATATTAAAATAATTGCTCTTGTCATTGTTGTTAAGTACAGTCATGTAGATTCTGACCATAGCTACCCTGTATAGGATTTCCAAGGAGTGATTGGTGGGTTTGAACCACAAATCTTGAGTTCAACAGTCCAGTGCTTATCTTACGTCAGCATGCCTGTGCTTTGCAAAGGAGACCCCTTGCTGTGTGTTTCATATAAATAGGGAAAAAAGAGGTAGAGCTGAGATATACTGAGAACTAGACTGTGGCTGTAAAAAATAAAAGGAGGGAAAATATTAATCAAAATTCACATTAAGAGTTAAATACTCCTCTAAACGCAAATTTTTCTACTGGGGCAAAACATTACAGGTGTTTCAAAACAAACTTTTCTACTAAATTTTGACTTAGTACAAATAAGTATTTCAGGAGGGGTTATTTCTTTCTTTTTAGGATAATTATAAGATTCCCTTCCCCCATATGAGTCAAAAGTAAACTTGTATATAAATAAAAAGAGCTAAGTGGTGTATAAAGCACATGCTGTAATTACACAAAAATCTCAGAACATTTTGGAAATGATAATGATTGTGCATCTATGATTCATTCATTTGGACAAGTTAGATTTATGACACGTCTAATCTGATGATGAGTGCTTGTAGGTGTTTGCTAAAAAGGAGGAGGTATACACAACAAATTTAATTAAAGCAATACTGACATAATTTGTGGTTAAAATGCATTTGTAAATGTCTTATTGTTGATTTCAACATGGAAATTAACTGTAGTCTTAATATGGATTAAATTAACCTAAAAGACTGATCTTTTTTGACCAAAATACATTTATTTTTCAAAAAGTATTCATATATCTAATTTAAAAAATGTCTTTAGAATTTGATGAATTTTTAAAATAAGTATTTTAGCTGACTATTAGGTAAAAATGTAGAAATAAAGACAATTATTTTAAATACACAGTACTCCGAGTGTGTTAATTATCTAGTTTTGCTTATCAGAAATAACCAAACCAGGTGCATTTAAAACACAAAATATAATTTTCTCCCAGTGCATTATTGTTAAGTTCCTTTGGGTTGATTCTGACTATAGTGACCCTGTTTAGGGTTTCCAAGGAGTGACTATTGAGTTTGAACCACCAACCTTACAGCTCAAACTGACTTTGCAGTCCAGTGCTTATTTTACAGCATCACACCAGGACTCTTACAGTTTATGGGTCCAGAAGTCAGAATTGAGAATGCCACCTCTAGGAGGAGGTTTGCTCACTCTGCACTCTGGAGGACAGTAGGTGTCAGTGGCTTTTCTTGAAATTCTGTTCTTGGGAGATCTTCATGTGGCTTGTCACCTCTCTTCCTACATCTCTGCTTACATCTTAATGCCTAATCTCCACTTTTTATATCTAAAAAGTGATTGCCTCAGACACACTACAGTAACACTGTCTCACTGACATAACAAAGAACATTTCTAAATGGGTTAGAGGTTAGGATTTATAATCCATATTTGGGGGGACATAATTCAATCCATAACCCTGAACACTGTGACTAAACCTTACCAACCATAAAGAACATGAGCTATCTTTATAGATTTTGATATAGGATTTCTTTCTTTTGTTAATTATTCTTAGTTGAAAGGAGTCATAAAGTCCTTGCTTTTGCTGATAAATACTTGAGACAAGACAAATTAAAATAAATAAGTAAATAAAGCCTGTATATAACTGATAATAAATGCACTGCTGATAATATCACTTCATGGATTAGCATTAGTAAAATCTACACTAATAAAGTAAGTAACATAAATAAATCCTTAACATCCCTCCTAATATCACCATGTCAACACATGACTTATATTTTTATGAATAAGTAAAATAATGACCAAAAGATCATAAAACTAAATGTCCAAATAGCATTTTTTAGATGAGAAAGTAGTTTTAGATACTATAACATATATACTTGTAATGGTGACAGCATAAAGTGCTGGCTGGCAATAACATATAAGCATGCCGTGTCATTTGAGATCCCAGCCGGACACCAATGATATTATGGACACTCATAGATGACTACATGTCCTTATTTTTTAGCATATTAACCAAAATAAATTTAAAAGTAATTTATTAAAATACAATGGCATATTTTATATGAGATTCGGTTTACAAATGTATCCAATAAAAAGAAGAACCTGAAGCCACTTATTTTCCACTAAAAACAACAACAAAAAACTAGCATTCTTCTATAACTCAATTTACTGATTAGTATGTTGTTGTTATTGTTGTTATGTGCCGTGGAGTCAGTTCTGACTCATAGTGACCCTGTACAGGGTTTCCAAGGCTGTGTATCTTTACAGAAGCAGAAAGCCTCATCTTTCTCCCGCAGACTTAGTATAAATAAGTATTTCAGGAGGTAGTTTTGAACCGCTGACTCTGAGGTCAGCTGGTAGTTTTGAACTGCTGACCCTGAGGTACGCAGCCCGATTCGTAACCAATACACTACCAGAGCTGCTTAATGGTTAGTATAGAGTATTCAAAAAGATGATGGACTGCCAGTTTCAAGTTGACCAATTACTAGTAACCATGTGATCTGGATAACTTGACCATTCTCTGTGTTACCGTTTTATATGTAAAATTGAATTAACCATATTATCTACCTCTACAGATATTGTGTTGTTTATTGGTCCAGTGGTGAAGATTTTTGTTTTCCTGACATTGAGATGCAACCCATACCGAAGGCTGTGTTCTTTGATCTTCATCAGTAAATGTTTCAAGTCCTCTTCGCTTTCAGCAAGCAAGGTTGTATCATCTGCATATCGCAGGTTGTTAATGAGTCTTCCTCCGATCCTGACGCCACATTTTTCTTCATAGAACCCAGCTTCTCGTATTATTTGCTCAACATACAGGTTGAATAAGTATGGTGAAAGAACACAACCTTGTGGCACACCTTTCCCAATTTTAAAACATTCAGTGTTCCCATGCTGTGTTCGAACAACTGCTTCTTGGTCCAGGTACAGATTCCTCAAAAGTACAATTAAGTGTCCTGGAATACTCATACTTCTCAGTGTTGTCCATAGCTTGTTATGATGCACACAATCAAAAGCCTTTGCGTAGTCAATAAAGCATAAGTAAACATCTTTCTGATATTTTCAGCTTTCAGCCAAGATCCACCAGACATCAGCAATGATATCTCTTGTTCCACGGCCTCTTCTGAATCCAGCTTGAACCTCTGGAATGAAGTTGTCAAGGACTTCATTCTTCTTGGATCAACTATCAACACTAGTGGAAGCAGTAGTCAAGAGATCAGACGACGTATTGCATTGGGCAAATGTGCTGCACAGGAACTTTTTAAAGTGTTGAAGAGCAGAGATGTCAGCTTGACGACTCAGGTGCGCCTGACCCAAGCCATGGTATATTCAATGACCTCATATGGATGTGAAGGCTGGACAGTGAATAAGGAAGATCGTAGAAGAATTGATACCTTTGAATTGTGGTGTTGGAGGAGAATACTAAAAGTGGCATGGACTGCCAAAAGAACCAATAGATCTGTTTTGGAAGAAATGCAGCCAGAGTGCTCCTTGGAGGCCAGGATGGCTAAACTTCGTCTCTCATACTTTGGATATACTGTCAGGAGGGAATAGTTGCTGGAGAAGGATGTCATGCTGGGTAAGATGGAGGATCAGAGATAAAGAGGACGACCCCCAATGAGATGTATGAGCCACGTGACATCATTGATGACGTCAAGTGTGTCAGCGGTAATGACGTTGGCCCAGAATCGGACATTGTTTTGTTCTGCTGTGCATGGGGTAGCTATGAGTCGGTTCCGACTCGATAGCTACTGACAACAACAGATATTGTGACTACTAAATGAGATTGTGTATAAATTCTACTGAGAGTGTCAGTGCATATTAGGTGCAGAACATATGAGAGCTAGATTGCAATTGTTGTAATAATAGAGGTAACAGATGTAACAGCTATACAGTGATAGTGATAACACCTCTGCAGTATGTCTTGCCAAATGAATAATACTTTGATATCATGATTAGCTATCTAAATTTTTGGCTGCTTTGTTCCAACTATATTGCTGTCATGTGTAATCTCTGAATAGGATTAAGTTTTAAAGTTTATGTGATTTTTGTAACAGTCCATGAATAATGTTCAATAATTTTTTGTAATTATTTTGACTAGCAAACAATATGCTCTTTCTTAGGCAGTTTGTGAGTTTACTTTCTGTTCTTTTTATAGGCTATAAAATTAAAGAACAGCCTATATAATAACTTACTTGCAAGTAACACTTTATTCTTTTATTAGGGAATGGCTGACTACAAAATGTTTCAAGTAATTTAATATGGTAGAAAGGAATGGGAATGCATAGGACACTTTAATTATGACTTTCCTGAGTAGAAGTAGAAAACATTCATCAAATTTTTAACTAGATTTAATGGAAAACCCCATTCAAATCATTAGGGTCAAGGAAATATATAGAAAATGTAATAAATATTACTAGCCAATTTATTGTGGACTGTTTAAAGGAACATCATTAAATTTAAAAAATAACTACCAATGCACCTACCTACCTAACTATTAACTCTCCTTTTCTCCATATATATATATATTAAAATATTAA
>NW_006408527.1:31844552-31870710 GCF_000296735.1 Chrysochloris asiatica | reverse complement strand
TCCTCTTTCTCTCTTTATCTATCTATATATCTATATATGTAGCCGCTCTTCAGAAATCCTGTAGAGTCCTGTAGGTTTATTCTATTTTTGATATTTCTATATCTGTATTGATTTCTAGGTGTTGCTGTTTGCTGTCAGTCAGTTTGTTTTGTCTGCCAATGTTGGTTCTCTATTTGAGGGTTTTACAAATTCTCTTTATTTTGGTTTATCCAAAAATGCTTCAATTTTGCCATTGTTTGAGTGACTATTTTACTGGGTTTATAATTCTTCACTGGCATTTTTTTTTTTTTTTTCTTTTAGGGTTTTATATATGTCATCCCATTACCTTCTTTTTTCATCTTTTTGCCAAGAAATTAGATTTTAGTCTTATTGGTTCTTCTGTGTATTTAAATTTCCACTTTTATCTAGTTGCTTTCAACCTTCTTTCTTTTTCCTTGGCTTTGGATTAGGACATGTCTTGATGGTTTTCTTATTTTGGATTCTATGTTATTTGGGGGACCTTGAACTTCCTGTATATATATCTTCTTGCTTTCTTGAGATTTAAGGAAGTTTCCATCCAAGAAATCTTAAAAATTTTATATGTACCTGGCCATTGATTACTGGTATAGGTCGTTGTACAGTCCTAGGTGAGTGAAGCCAGTTATCTGGTTCGGGCCCCAATCAGAATGCTGCTTGTAATAATTCAAAATGGCAAGAGGGTGCCCAGGTCAGTTGGCAATTCACAGAACTAAATGCCTTCCAGTTCACTGCTTTGGTTCAGTCTCTTCTCTAATCTATATTTAATTTACGCATTTCTCTTTCCCTTGGAAATTGTGGGTTACATCATTGTTATCCAAATTAATTTCATTTGGCTTCAGGCATCTTTGCTGTAGATTATCTGGGTAGTATATATGCATAGTCTTCTATCTTGGATCACTCCCCTATGTGAACTTCCTAAAAGTAAATAACTTGAGGGAAAACGGAGACAGCTATAACATTTTAAAATAAAAATAGTGGTTTTAAAGGAGGCCTTCACTCTATCTCCAGTGAGTGTGTTTTAAGTCTGTACAGGAAAGCATTCATTATGTATTATGTAGCAGACACTATTCTAGACTTTGGGAACTCAATGGAAAGACAAAAGTAAACAATAAACAAATGGCTGCCTTTATGATCCTTAAATTATAATGGGATGGAGAGGATATATATTAAAAATAAGTAAAATAAATTCTGTGATAGTAAAAAATAAAGCAGAAGATTGAATTTCAAAAAATAAATTGGTAAATACTTCAAAAGTCTTACATGTTGTAATTCTGTAAGTAAGTGCAATTTCCTATTAAGTTTTAATGCTTCAAATATTCTGATTATCAAAAGTTTGGTGAAATAAGGATAACTTCCATTGTATCATATCTAACTTATTTCATTGTTGTTGTTGTTGTTAAGTGCCATAGAGTCGGTTCTGACCCACAGCGACCCTGTATAGGGTTTCTAAGGAGCGACTGGTAAGCTTGAACCGCCGACCTTGCAGTTCAAACGGCTTTGCAGTCTGGCGCATTAACCCACAGCGCCACACCAGGACTCCAACTTATTTCATTAAGGGAAGATTTATTGTATAGATCAATTTAACTCTTCTAATTACATTAACATTTCTCTTTTCCAAGTATGTTCTATTATATTTTTCTTTTAAAAATTTAATTGTTCTTTTCTATTTTTAAATGTGTAAGTATCCTAAGGAATCCTGGTGTGGTGCTGTGGGCTAATATGCTGGACTGAAAACTCAGTATGAGCTGCAAGGTCAGCGGTTCAAGCTCACCAGCCACTCCTTGGAAATTCTATACAGGGTCACTATGAGTTGGAACTGACTTGATGACAATCAAAAAAAACCCCTAAATTTTAATATTTGTTTTTGTATCTCTTATTTTTTTTATCAATTGTCTTACTTGATTATCAATTATATATCTGTATGTTTTGTAAAACTTCTGGGTATTTTAGTTTTTATTTTATATTTTGTAGTCCTGGTGTAGCACTACAGGATAATGCATTGGACAGCAATGTCAGTTTGAACTGCAAGGTCAGTAGTTCAAATTCACCCACCACTCCTTGGGGACCCGATACAGGGTCTGAACCCACTTAAAGGCAACTACCAATTTGATATTTTAATACTTGCATATTTTCTAAATTTCTTTCCATTTTGTGACTTTTTTTAGCTGTAAAAATCAGTAAACATTGCGGAAAATGTTTCTTTTTCAAAAGAATTAATGTCAAAAGTAAAAAATTCTTAACCTTATCTCTAGATTTCCAATGAATTACTTTTTATAGATTGCAATTTTTCTCTGTGGGACTCTTTTTAGTGTCTTTATATCATGGAAATATTTTTTTTTTTTTTAAATAGCCCTCAATTTGAGTCTAAGTCCTGGCAATTTCATGTATGACAAAGTACAAGTATGCTCCAAAATTTTCTCAATGACTGATTATTTGGAAGTAGATCACAAAGACTTTCTACTGGTTTACTGCAGTTTGTCAGTATCCCAAAGCCTTACCTTCAAGAGCCACTTTTTTTAAATGAAAGTATAACTTAAGGTGTTACTTGTAGTTGCATACTATGAAAAGCTAATATCCACTTATCAACATCAATGAGATTCATGTTGTTATTAAGCGCTGTGGAGTCAGTTCCTAACTCATAGTGACCCTGTATAGAATTTCTAAGGAGTGACTGGTGGGTTTGAACTGCCAGCCTTGTGGTTAGTACTCTAATGCTTATCTGAAAGCGCTATACAAGGACTCCATATATAAGTTGTTGTTGTTATTAAGTGCCATAGAGTTGATTCCAACTCATAAAGACCCTGAATAGGGTTTCCAAGGAGTAGCTGGTGGGTTTGATCCACTAACCTTGTTGTTAGTAATCCAGTGTTTATCTTGCTTATCCTACAATATGTGGCTATGTTGTTGCATTGTCAATTCCAGCTCATAGCAACCCTATATAGGGTTTCTGAGGAATGGCTGGTGAATTTTAACAGGCAACCTTGTGGCTATGGGAAGATAGAAAACAGAATATAAATATCAATTTCTAAAAAGCTTCACTATCAAAGCACAGTTTCATTACCATCAAAGTTGAAATAAGAAATTATCTGGATCATATGATAGACATTGTATTTTGATTCAGATTTTTGTAAATAGTTTCTGAATGATTCCAAGGTGACAGTTACTTAACACGGCGAATGTTGCAGCACATTAGTAAATATCATCATAGTCTTCCTGTACCATAGAGTTCCTAAGTGATGCTAATGGTTTGTACTACATTTCTAACCTAAAGCTTGATGGGTCAAACTCACTGAGTGGAACTCAGCCTGGCAATCTGCTTTCATAAAGATTGCAACACAGCCTTATAATGCACAAGGTCATAACTTTGCCTTTTGACTTTGAATATTTACACATTCTTTCTCCTTTCACTGCATCCTTGTATATTTCAAAGGCATCCTTTCACATCTCAATCTGTTGAGAATTTAAATAGGCTTGAAGGCCATCCTTACCTACCCCTAAGTAATTAATGATTCCAACTGACATCTCTTGATTTTGTTCTGCCCAGCATCTCTCTCTTTTTGTGGCACAATACTTCTTTGCCATTTGCAAACTATGCCTCCTTAGCTAAACATGATTCTGGTGGAACTGTAAAGAATTCACCAGAGGGAGCCTATTTACCAGGCTACTTTAAAAGAATCCCCTATCTCCATGGAGTCAGTATGTGTTCCCAGAAAAGGCATCAAGCCCATGGAGAGGCAGACAGAATCCTTTGTGGGTAATAATATGTATGTGTGTATGCCAGGGGTTGTTGTTGTGGTTATGTGCCAATGAGTTGGTTCCTACCGATAGCTACCCTATGTAGGGTTTCCAAGAAGCAGCTGGTGAGCTTGAACTGCAGACCCTGCAGTTCAAACGACCTTGCAGTCTGGCGCATTAACCCACAGTGCCACACCAGGACTCTATTCCAGGGGTAGGGCTGAGATAAAATTGCTTTCTGTTTCTATCTTTAGATATTAGGGCCAAGACGAAAAGATGCTTCAAGTAAGAATATATGACCTATCAGATCACTGGTGAGGAAACGCCTAGATGAATTTGAGACAGATTTATGTGAGAAAGATTTCTTCTCTGGGCTACCTAGACACAAATAGTGTATCCTCACCTTACCCTACTGCATACATTTTGATTATCTTTTACATGTACTCATACGACATCATTCTAAAGCAGCTCTGATGGCGCAACAGTTAAGCATTCAGGTAACAACTAAGTTGAGATGAAACAGAAAGGTTGCATCTTAAACCCACCAGTGGCTCCATGACATAAAGAGCTCATAAATATTTCAGCCTAGAAAACCCTATAAGGCAGTTCTACTTTGTCACACACATTCACTATGAGTCAAAAACAGAGTCAATGACAGAAAAGCAACATAATTCTCAGAGGAGTCATCTATGGGCAACCATGACCGCCTAGTAAAGGAAAGATGGGGCTGTCTGCACCTGTGCATGTTTGGTGGTGTAGTGGTATGCTGTGGAGTCAGCTCTGACTTGCAGCAACCCTGTACAGGGTTTGTTGTTAAGTGCATTGAGTTGGTACTGACTCAATGTACAACTGACCCTATGTACAACAGAACAAAACACTGCCCGATCCTGGGCCAACCTCACAACTGTTGCCATGCTTGAGCCCATTGATGCTGTCACTTTGCCAATCCATCTCACTGGGGGGCTTCCTCTTTTTCTCTGACCCTCCACCTTACCAAACATGATGTCCTTCTCCAGTGACTGGTCCCTCCTGACAAAATGTCCGAAGTATGAGAAATAAAGTTTGGCCATCTTGGCCTCCAAGGAGCACTCTGGCTGTACTTCTTCCAGAACTGATCTGTTGGTTCTTATGGCAGCCCACGGCACTTTCAATAGTTTTCTCTAACACCATAACTCAAAAGCACCAATTCTTCCATGGTCTTCCTTATTCATTGTTCAGCTTTCACTTACATATGAGGTTACTGAAAATACTATGGCATAGCTCAGGCGCACCTTAGTCCTCAAGCTTACGTCTTTGCTCTTAAATGCTTTAAAAAGGTCTTGTGCAGAAGATTTGCCTAATGCAATATGTGTTTGATTTCTTGGCTGCTGCTTCCATGAGTGTTGATAATTGTGAACCTTTATGGAAGCAGAAAGCCTCATCTTCCTCCTGTGGGATGGCTGGTAGTTTTGAACTGCTGACTTTGAGGTTAGCAGCCCGACTCCTAACCACTACACTACCAGAGTTCCTTCCTGTAAACATGTACATCCTCAGAAAATGTATGAGGCAGTTCTATTGTATTCTGCAGTATCACTATGAGTCTGAGTCAATTCCACAATAATAATTTGTTTGTTTGTTTATGACCTCCTTATAAGATACTGTGATTACTATCAATCCTTTTCTTCTTATCCTGCTTTATTTTACATCGTAGCCCTTACAAACAATTGTCATTTTATATTACCTGCTTTTTTTCCTATTTTGTGTAATTGCTGTACTACTCTGGATGGCAGGATTGAACAGTTTTGTTCATGTCTAGATCCCAGTATCTACAGCAGTAATCACCATGCCTATTTTTAGAATATAATAGTTACATGACCACAAGCTGCATATCAGAACACATGTATTAACAAATGCTGTGGTATAATGAGTGGTCATCACTGGTGACTGATAGCATAGAACATCATCCTCCACATAACTACACTCTGTCTTATGCCTACAATAAATGTTTATGGTCATCAGCAGGAGTTGGCTGACTGATATTCTGACCACTTGTGACTTGTCCTTACCTCCTCTCCAGGAAACATTCTGACTCATTGGGATTCTCTAGTGATAATTAAAGTCCTGATTCATGCTACGTACTTCATGGTTGGACCCTGAAGACATTATGCTAAGTGAAATTAGAATGATATAAAAAGATAAAATGATGAATGAATCAACTTATATGAAATAACTATAACAGCAAATGGGTAGAATACAAAAGGCATTAGTGATTATGGAGGTGGCAGGAAGGGACTAATTGTTCAGGGAATACTGAGTTTCTGTTAAGGATGGTTTCAAAAATAGTGTAAGGGTGGTATCTGACAACCTCCAGCTTCATTAAGGGGAAGGGGAATCAAACTCAACATTAGCCCAAGTTTGCTTTCTACATGGTGGAGTTTAGACATGTCTCCACCCTCCAACCTTCTTCATCAATTCCAATGCCAACCAACCTCCCCTTCTACATTTCTATTGTTGTTGTTGTTGCCATTGTTGTTAAGTGCCATTGAGTTGGTTCTGACCCATAGCGACCCTGTATAGGGTTTCCAAGGAGCAGCTGGTGAGTTGAACCACTGACCTTGCAGTTCAAATGGCTTTGCAGTGTGGCACATTAACCCACAGCGCCACACCAGGACTCCACATTTCTATTGTTACATACCATGAAGTCAGTTCCAACTCATAGTGACCCTACACAGGGTTTTCCAGAGCTGTAAATCTTTACAGGAGCAGAATGCCTCATCTTTCTCTTTCGGAACAGCTGGTAGTTTCGAACTGCCGACCTTGACATTAGCAGCCCGATTCGTAACCACTAGGCTACCAGTATTTCACATTTCTATTAGATCCCTATAATTCACTGCAATGACTACATATAATTCACAGACAAAACTCACTATTAATGTGGTTTAGTTGAGAAGTTGACAAAATGCTCAGGATCAAAAATGCTCAGGAAATAGGCTACATTAATTCCATCAGAACCACCCTTTTTCAGCTGTGCCTGCAGGCACACATACCTTTAAACCTCAGCCTCACAGCCATGTGGTCTTTTGTATAATATTCTTTTAGTACTGCCAATATGTGCCTTGTCCCAAAAGTGTTCATCTCTAGTTTTGTGGATAGGCAATCCTAGCTTTTCTGATTACGTGCCTCGGGGCACACACTGCAAGAAGGCACTCCATTGCCTTGCTCAGTGGCCTGGGAAGTCTGCCCCTCTGTGTTATTTATGCTCCGTGATACTGTTGCCGCTCCTCTGATGCTCTTCTGCTGCTCCTCTGGAATCAAAGCTCTCTGTTCCTGCTTCAAGGAGGTTCAGCACATAATGATCTTGGGGTGCTCTGCTCATGGTTCTTCTTTCTTGATAGTAATCAGATCCCCATTTCTACTTCTGACATGGCTTATTTTCAACTAGCAGGATGACAAAGGGCACTTATCTGCACATTGCTGTTGTTGTTGTTAGGAGCCATCGAGTCGGTACCGACCCACAACGACCTTATACACAGCAGAAGGAAACACTGCCCAATCCTGGGCCACCTCACTATTATTGCCACACTTGAGTCCACCAATGCTGCCACTCTGCCAATCCATCTTGTTGGGGGTCTTCCTCTTTTTCTCTGATTCTTCACCTTACCAAACATGATATCCTTCTCCAGTGACTGATTCCTCCTGACAATATGTCTGAAGTATGAGAGATGAAGTTTGGACATCATGGCCTCCAAAGAGCACTTTAGCTATACTTCCAAAACAGATCTATTAGTTCTTTTGGAAGCCCATGGCATTTTGAACATTATCCTGCAACACCATAACTCAAATGTGTGGATTCTTCTACAGTCTTCCTTATTCACTGTCCAGCTTTCACATGCACATGAGGCTATTGAAAATACCATGGCTTGGGTCAGGTGCACCTTAGTCCTCAAGCTGACATCTTTGCTCTTCAACACTTTAAAAAGGTCGTGTGTAGCAGACTTGCCTAATGCGATATGTTGTTTGATTTCTTGACTACTGCTTCTGTGAGTGTTGATATCTGCACATTAGTGTTCAATATATCCTATTTGCATGGCCCAAGTCCTGGTGTGGTGCTGTGCATTAATATGCCAGTCTGCAAATCCATTTGAACTTCAAGGTTGGCAGTTCAAGCTCACCAGCCGCTCCTCAGAAACCTTATACAGGGTCACTATGGGTCAGAATCAACTCAACGGCACTTACCACCAACAACAACTCCACATAGGTGCCTTGTACCTAATTTACACTGTTAGTTACCTGTCCAGTCCCTTGGTGGGCCCACAATCACCTGACATTTGCATAGTCCTACTGTGGTGGACTGGACTGCTAACCAACCTCAAGACAGACAGTTCAAACCCACCAGCTTCTTCTTGGAAATCTTATAGAGGATTGTTATGAATCAAAATGGACTGAGCAGCAATTAACAACAGTAACCCATTAATTTGTTAGGATTTACAAAAGATAGTTTGAAAAGTCATATCAAGAAAGTCACTCTACTATAGTAATCGAAAAATTAAGAAATAAGTAGTGATAATGAACATGGTCAACATAATTAATGACACTGAATTCTATATGAAGAATAGCTCGATATTCATATTGGAGTAAGACTCATTAACCCTCTATAACATGCAAATGATACATCCTTGCTTGTGGAAAGTAAAGAGGTCTTAAAATACTTACTGGTAAAGATCAAAGATTATAGCTTTCCAGATAGATTGTACCTCAATATAAAGAAAATGAAAATTCCTACAACTGGATCAATCCATAACATCATGATAAATGGAGAAAAGATTGAAGTCGCCAAAATTTCATTTTAGTTGGATTCACAATCAATGCTCATGGAAGCAGCATTAGGGTAATTCGCTGCAAAAGACATCTTCAAAGTATTAAAGAGCAAAGATGTCACTTTGAGACTAAGGTGTGCCTGGTCTAAGTCATGGTATTTTCAATCACCTCAAATGCATGCAAAAATTGGATAACAAATAAGGAAGACTGTAGAAGAATCAATGCATTTGAATTGTGATGTTGGAGAAGAATATTTAAATTACTGTGAACTGCCATGAGGGAAAAAAAAAATCCGTTTTGGAAGAAGTACACCCAGAATGCTCTTTAGAACTGAGGACGGAGAGATTTCATCTCTCATACTTGGAACATGTTGCTTGTAGGGAACAGTCTTTGAAGAAGGACATTATCCTTAAAAAAGAGGAGGGTCAGCAAAAAAGAAGACCCCCCTCCCCCAAATAGATAGAGTGACACAGTGGCAGTAGGAGTGTGCTCAAACATAGCAATAATCGTGACAATGACACAGGACTGGTTAGTGTTTCATTCTGTTGTACATAAAATGATATGAGTCAGAACCAACTCAAGGGCACCTAATGACAACAATATTATGTTTATATCAGAAATAACACTTTTTGGTTAACTATTCAGTTTAAAGGAGTCCTGGTGTGGTGCTGTTGGATAAGCATCAAACTGAATGGTCAGTTTGAACTGAAAGGCCAGTGGATCAAACCCACCAGCCACTTCTCAGAAACTTTATGAGTCAGAACACTTTGATGGCACTTAACAGAAACACAATTCCCTTTAAGAGATGTTGAATTGGTTTAAATAAAGACCCTTATTTAGCAAATACGTATTCAATGACAAACTATATTTGGCCACATGTTATAAAGTTACTAAAGAAGTTGCTGGACATATGATATTAATTGGTTATAATATTTCTCTTTTTCTTGGAACTATGGAGGCATTTGTTTTAAAAGTTTTATAGATCCCAAACAATAATCACAAATAAACTTATATTTGCTTTATGTCATGTAACTTGAAAGCCATTTCATTCATCATTACACCAGTTTGCAAAATTATGTGTTAAAACCTGAGTCCTCCCAGATTGCCTTCTGTAGAACAATAACTGCTTCATTCTTACATCACATGTTTTTTAGACTTCACAGTTTTTATAAAGTTGACAAATGTTTATGTGCTTCCAGAAATTCCATAAGGGAATATTTATATAGAAATTCTATATAAACATTTTATATAAATATTCTTTTATAGAATTGTTATATATTTATTAATATCATTTTTGGTGGGTATTTAAGAACATTTATACAGCTTCGTTGAAAATATTTATTAGATTTATATACTTCAACCCACTGCCATTCAAAATTTACAGATGATTGCTTTATAGAGAAACAATTTTATAAAACACTGATCAACTTATAGCATAATTTAGCTAGTTTGGTTACCCAATACTTTCTAGAATTTATCACTTCCCTCAAATGATAAATGGAAAAACATTGATATTTCAGTGACTTACTGTTATTGTTCATAATCCATTGGTGTACAATGAAGATGTGTTAGTTTTCTTATTATAGCACTGTCCTCATAAGAAGTTACAGCAGAGACTTATGGCTGTTCACAGTTCTCTACATAGTTGTATTTTGCCCAAAAAGCTGTAGCTTGCATGATTAATGGGTCATTCAAACAAGAGGATGTAACCATAAGAAGTATATGAGTAAGTCAAAATTTCTTGCTACATAGATTTCAACCCATGCATATATGGATGTATTCCAAACAAAACGTGTCTTAACACGTCTCTGAGAACAGTGGATGACTGCATACAAATTCTCTCATTAACACACTTGTTTTAGTATTGATAAGGTGCTTCAAAAAATGCTAATCAAAACAGTAACTTCTGAGGAGATCTGTTGGGCCATTTAAATTCATGGCAGAGAGCTCAACTCACAAGGTTATGGCAACTATTTTTGTCTATTCCAAAATGTAATCTTGATAGATTCTTAAAAATGGACACAGGGTGATCACAAGGCCTAAATAAGAAGTTAGAAAAAATGTTTTGAAAACTGCATCAACAAGAAAAAGTCCAGATAATTTCCACCAGGAATTTTTTGTTCCCCATCACAATAATGGAACTGCTCATGCTTCAAGGGTAGCCAAAACTGTCCAACAAGAATTTCACTGAGAAATTTTATCCTGGCCATGCTACAACTCTGATCTTTCCCTTTCAAATTTCTTTCTGTTATCAAACTCAAAGGGAATCAAAAGGAACACAATTTGTGTCCTTTAAAGATGTCAAAATTGTCATTTTGATGTGATGTAATTGAAGAGAACGGATTATTTAAGGAAGGGTTAGAGAGATGGAATCAACTCCTTCAAAAGCATATAGACATGGATGTGGGATATGTGGAGAAACAATAGCTTCAAAATTTTTAATATTTTTGTTAAGTAGGAGTTTATATTAATTTTTTAGGCAGACTTTTTTATTCCATATTATGCACCAATAAAAGAATACCAAAAAAACATCAAAATATTTTAATAGACCTTTAACATAAGTCAAACTCTAAAAGAACTGAAAAGAGAAATAACTCCACCCTAGTAGGCAGAGACTTCAATACGGTACTTTTCACTAAGGACATAATAAATGGAAAGAAAATATACTAAGATACAGAATATATCAACAGCATAATCAATCAGCTTGATATCACAGACATATACAGAGCATTCAATTTGACAATAATGGTATCCGTTCTTTTCCACCTAACATGGAACATTCTCCAAAATAGACCATATGTTTGGCCACAAAGAAAGCCTCAATGCATTTTAAAACATTAAAATATATCATAGTACCTTTTCAGATCATTTGTTGTTGTTAAGTGTCGTTCGATTGGTCCCGACTAATTGCGACTCTGGTTTCTGAGGCTTTAATTCTAAAATTAAAAATCAAGAACAGGGAAAGAAAACACAAACAAACAAAACCCTCAAATAGATGTAAAATATGGACTCAAGCATGGCAACAGTAGTGGGGTTGGCCCAGGATCGGCCAGTGTCTCGTTCTGCTATGCATAAAGTTGCTATGGGTTGGTACCGATTTGATGACACCTAACAACAACAACAAAAACCCTAGGTTATAGAAAAATAAAGAATGCAATAAAAAATTATGTGAATAAAAGGTAAATGAAAATACAACATACCAAATCTTTGGAATAAAGAAAAAGCAGTGGCCAACAGTAATTTATAGCAATAAACACACAACAAAAAAGAAAGAAACAAGAACTGAAATCAACACAGTACCTTCATCTCTAACAACTAGAAAAAGAACAGCTAACAAAGCCACCTAAAAATAAAACCACAGACCAATATCCCTCATGAATACAGATGCAAAAATTCTCAATAAAATCTTAGACAATAGAGTATAACAACATATCAAAAAAGTAAGACATCATGACAAAGTGGGAGTCAGACCAAGTAAGCAAGGATGGTTTAACATTAGAAAAACAATCAATGAAATATGTCACTTAAGTAAAACAAGGAAAAGAAAACAAATAGCTATAGTGATCAATAATGAAAAGACATTTGACAAAATTTTATACAAATTCCTATTTTTAAAAAGGATCAGTAAAATAGAAAGAGAAAGAAGTTCTTAAATCTAATTATGGGTGTGATGATGTAAGACAAGCACTAGATTGCCAACCACAATACTGGTGGTTCAAACCCAGCAGTTACTCCCTGGAAACCCTATACAGTATCATTACAAGTCTGGAAACTTGAAGGCACTTAACAAGAACATCCCAAAACAATGGCCAGGCCTACATAAGTTAAAGAATATACCATATTAATTGACAGGGAGAATTAATACTATGAGACTATCAATACTATATATAGACTGGTGAGTCATAGACATAATGCAATCTTGATCCAGATTCCGCCAATTAACATTCGTTTAGAGATGGAAAAACTAATCACCAACTTTACATGGAAAGAAAAGAGATGCCTGATAAGTAAAGCATTACTATAAAAGAATAAAACAGGAAATCTCAAACTTCCTGATCTCAAAACCTACTATACTGACCCAGTAGTCAAAACAGCCTGTTACAAGTATACTGACAGATATACAAGCTGACCTGACCACCTAGAAGAAAATCCTTCCATTCATGGGCAGCTGATCTTTGACAATGGACTGAAATCCATCAAATGGAAAGAAATAATCTGGTTAACAAATGGTACTGACAAAACTGGATGTATATTTGCAGAAATATTAAACAGGACCCATATCGCACACCATATCTAAAAATAAACACACGGTAGATCAAAGACTTAAAGGTAAAACCTAAATATTTATGAAATCTCATTTTTATTTCCCAATAACACTTGAATATCTCATCTAAGATATTTTTTCAATGAATTCATTATTCTGTTGACATTATGTTTTTTCCTTCTTCTCTGATTGATAAAGATCATCATCAATTGAAGCGCATGTGTGTGTTGGTGTATGTGTGTACATGGGACTGTGATTGTCTATATGTGTGAAGTGAGAGAACAATTATATATTAAAATTACATTGTGCTCAAAATTTTATCAGTACTTTATAAAGCATAAAATTTTACCAGAAAATGTTAAAATTATATTTTACTCTTATAATATTATTTATGATTTCCTGACATGTAGGTTTCAAGAAACACAAGACTCATATATAAGCACTAGATAGAAAAGTATTTATTCTTAGGAAAGAGAAGCTAAAAGAGATCAGCTTCAATAGTGAGTGTAGATCTCCCTTGGCCAGTGGGACATCTGCACATCTGTTGCTAGATGCTGGACTACAAAAACCCTTCTCATGCTGCAGGTGTAATACACTATTCTCTCCTCACTGTAAACAGATAAAGTAATGAGGTCACTCAGTTGCCATGTGACACATGTGCCTAAGCAGAACATCAGGACCTTACTAGGGACATATGCCCAAACAAAACAAAAGGCCCACTATAAACCATGTTATCTTCCTCTGACATCTTCTAGGTTCAAGGCCCTGAATGGGCAGCCTAGGGGAGAAGCAGAGAGTAGTAGAAGAGCTATTATCTGATCATGTAAAGCAAAAAAAATGAATAACGTGGGACTATGAACTACAAGGTTAGCAGTTTGAGCCCACCAGCTGCTCCAAGTTAAAAAAAAAAAAGTGAGCTTTTCAGCTTCTGCAAAGATTTAGTCTTTGAAAAGCTATACAGGGTCACTATGAGTTTGGTCTGACAGCACTTAGCAACAACATTCAGTAATATATAGTGTTCCATCCTTTCATGGCTTCATAACATACGCTGTAATTGTTAAATTGCCATCAAGTCAGTTCTGATTTGTAGCCACCATGCATAGGGTCACCAAGAAGTGGCTAGTGGGTTTGAACTAACAACCTTGTGGTTAGATGTCCAGTGTTGATCTTACAGTCCCACACCAGGGCTCCAAAACAAATGTGGTGGTAGTGGTATTTGTGTGCCACCACTCATAGTGACCCTGTATAGGGTTTTAAGGCTATAAATCTTTATGGGAGTAGAAAACTTCATCTTTCTCCCATGGAGTGACTGATAGATTTGAACCGCTGACCTTTTGGTTAGTAGCCCATCACTTAATCCACTACCTTACCAGGGCTCCTTCATAACATTGCTGTTGTTGTTATTATATGTTGTTGACTCGGTTCCGATTCATGTTGATGTTGTTAAGTGCCATCTAGTTGGTTCAGACTCATAGAGATCCTATATAGGGTTTCTGAATAGCAGTTGGTGGGTTAGATCAGCCGACCTTGTAGTTGACAGTCCAGTGCTGATCCTAGAACACCACACCAGGAGTCTTTCATAACATTGTTATTGTTCTTAAGTGCTGTTGAGTCAGTTCCGACCCATAGCAACCCTGTATAGGGTTTCACTTGTGTCTTAAAAAACACAACCTAACGGAATTTATAGCAGAGAGGTTAGCAACATATATGAGGAAAGTTAAAAGTCTCTCTATGAAAGCTCTTATAGATATATTTTTATTTTATTTTTACTGTTGTTGTTGTTGTTAAGTGCCATCAAATTGGTTCTAACTAATAGTGACCCTGTCTAGGATTTCTGGGGAACAGCTGGTGTGTTTGAACTGCCAACCTTGCAGTTCAAATTGACCTTGCTGTCAAGTGCTTATCCTACAGTACCATACCAGTACTTCCAAATTTAGCTGTCAAAATACAAAAAGCAAGACCAGAAAAAGTATTCTATCAATAATATACTATTAAGTTGTTGTTAGGGCCCATCTAGTCAGTTATGACTCATAGTGAGCTTAGGCACAACAGAATGAATCACTGCCCAGTTATGAGCAATGGGTGTATATTTTACTTTTTACAAGTGTAAAATACATTTACTTCTTTCTTGTCTGCTTATAGTCTTTACTGCCTAATGCATAAGATCTATTCTTCAGATGATCTGTCAATTCAGGTGGTATATGTTCAAGGTCATATTTTGGCTTATATGGACTTATAAAAAAATTTTCTGCTTCAGCCTGAACTTGCATATGAGCAATACATGGTGTGTTCCACAGTCTGCCCTAGACCTCGGTTTGGCTGATGATGTGGAGCTTTTCCACCATCTCTTTCCACAGATATAGTCCATTTGACTTCTGTGTATTCCATCTGGTGAGGTTCAGGTGTATAGGTGTCTTTCATGTTGTTTTGTGTTAGGTCACAAAACAAGTCTCCATAAATTTACAAACATCAAAATTCTACAAAGCATCTTTTCAGACCACAAAGCTATAAAACTAGAAATCAACAATAAGAAGACTAAGGAAATAAAGTCAAATACATGGAATTGAACAACACCCTGCTGAAAAGCAACTGGGTAAAATAAGAAATTAAATATGAATTCATAAAGTTCCTAGAAACAAATTAGAATGAAAACACAACATACAAAAATCTTTGGGACATGGTGAAAGCAATGCGGAGAGGACAATTTATTGCAATAAATGCGAACATCCAAAAAGAGGAAAGAACCAAAATTAACACATTAACACAGCATCTTCAACAATTAGAAGCCGACCAGCAGAGGGAACCTACAGTCACCAAAAGAAAGGAAATAATAAAGATAAGAGCAGAAATAAATGAGATGTTCCCAATTTGTTTCAGTCTTGGAGAGGGGTTTGTCCTGAAGGGACAAGTCCCCATGAAGGGAATTGATTGTCTGCCTTGATAGCTCCCCAGTGATCAACTTGCTTGTTCTTATAGAGTCAATCAGACCACTATTCTTGTTTTGAATTTTTCCTCAAGGCAGTGTTTTGTTCTGCTGTGCATAGGGTTGCTATTAGATGGAGTCAACTGGATGGCACCTAACAACAATATCAACAACAACAACTTAACATGGTTATTCATATTGCTGTTGTTATCATTTTTAAATTCCATTGAGTCAGTTACAATTCATACCAACCCTGTATATGGTTTCTAAGGCTGTAAATCTTTGAGGGAGCAGAAAACCTCAACTGTCTGTCACAAAGTGGTTTGTGGACATGAACCGCTGACCTTGTGATGCATAGTCCAGTGTTTGTCCTCTAGAGTCACTGTACTCCCTATTCATATTGATAGTCACATATCTTCCTTTATTTACCTACTCTAGAATGTATTTCTAAAATAAACTAAAAATTAGCACACAAAAAATGAAAAAGAAAGAAATGAGATGGATAACCGAAAAACTATAGAAAGAATCAATAGGAAAAGAAGCTGGTTCTTTGAAAGGATTAATAAAATTGACAAACCACTGGCAACACTAACAAAAGAAAAGAGGGAGAGGACACAAATAACTCGCATTAGAAACCACATGGGTGAAATCACAACAGAATCAAACGAAATAAAAAAGATAGTAACAGAATACTATGAAGAGTTGTACTGCAACAAATTAAAAAATTAGATGAGATAGACATATTTCTAGAAAAACATGACCTACCTAAACTTACTCAGAATGAAGTAGGAAACTTGAACAAACTCATAACAAAAGAAGAAATTGATCAGGTCATCAAAAAACTCCCAACCAACAAAAGTCCAGGTCCAGATGGCTTCACTGGTGAGTTCTACCAAGCATTCAGGGAAGAACTGTCACCAATTCTACTCAAATTATTCCAGAATATAGAAGAGGATGGAAAACTCCCTAATACATTTTATGAAACAAGCATAACCCTCATACCAAAACCAGGGAAGGACATTCACTAAAAAAATAAAACTATAGACCAATATCCCTCATGAACATAGATGCAAAAATTCTCAACAAAATCCTAGCCAACAGAATCCAATAGCACATCAAAAAAATAATACATTATGACCTAGTGGGTTTCTTAAAAGGGATGCAAGGATGGTTCAACATCAGAAATACAATCAATGTAATCCATCATATAAACAAGAAAAAGGAAAAGAACAACATGATCATATCAATTGATGCAGAAAAGACATTTGACAAAATCCAACATCTATTCCTCAACAAAGTAGGAATTGAAGGGAAATTCCTCAACATAATCAAGAGCATATATACAAAACCAACAACCTACATCACTCTCAATGGTGAGAAACTGAAAGCCTTCCCTCTGCAAACAGGAACCAGACAAGGAAACCCTTTGTCACCACTCCAATTCAATATTGTGCTGGAAGTTTTAGCCAGAGCTATATGACATGATTGAGAAATTAAAGGCATCTAAATTGGCAAAGAAGAAGTAAAACTCTCCTTATTTGAAGACAATATGATCCTATATATAGAAAACCCCAAAGACTCAGTAAAAAAACTACTAGACATCATCGGAAGATTCAGCAAAGTGGCAGGGTATAAGATCAACAAACAAAAATCAGTTGGATTTCTCTATAGCAACAACAATAGTGCTGAAAAGAACATTAGGAAAGCAATACCATTAACAATAGCTGCACAAAGGATGAAATATTTAGGAATAAATGTAACCAGAGAAACAAAGGACTTATACAAAGAAAATTACAAAACACTACTACAAGAAACCAAAAGAGACCTACAAAAGTGGAAGAACCATGCTCCTGGATAGGAAGACTCAACATTGTGAAAACATCAATACTGCCCAAAGCAATATTTTCACATACAATGCAATCCCAATCCAGATTCCAACAACATTCTTCAAAGAGATGGAAATGACAATTACTAACTTTATATGGAAAAGAAAGAGACCCAGGATAAGCAAAGCACTGCTTAAAAAGAAGAACAAGGTTGGAGGTCTCTCACTCCACGATTTCAAATTTTACTACATTGCTACAGTGGTCAAAACAGCCTGGTACTGGTACAATGAAACATACATTGATCAATGAAACAGACTCGAGAATCCAGAATTTAACCCAACCACATACAGCCAAATGATTTTGGACAAAGTGCCTAGGCATATTGCATGAGGAGGAGACAGTCTCTTTAACAAATGGTGCTGGCAGAACTGGAAAGCGATATGTAAAAGACTGAAACAAGACCTTTGCCTCATACCCTATATAAAAATGAACTCAACATGGATTAAAGATTTAAATGTGAATCCCAAAATTATGAAGGTCATCGATGAAAAAATAGGGACAAATGTGAGGGTGCTAATTCAGGGCTTATACAGACTATCAAACATTTTGAAAAGTACACAAACAAAAATAGACAAAATAGATGAGTGTGACATACTAAAAATTAAAAAAAATATATGTTCATCAAAAGACTTCACCAAAAGAATAAAAAGGTAACCAACAGAATGAGAAAAAATCTTTTGCAATAACACATCAGATACGGGACTCATTTCTAAAATATATAGGTAACTACCTCTACAAGAAAAAGACAAATAACCCCATTAAAAAATGGGCACAGGACATGAACAGACACTTCACCAAGGAGGAGATCTGGGCAGCCAACAAACATATGAAGAAATGTTCACGATCACTAGCCATCAGAGAAATACAAATCAAAACAACAATCCAATACCATCTCACACCAGCAATAACAGTAAAGATCAAAAAAGCAGAGGACAACAAATGCTGGTGAGGATGCAGAAAGAATGGGACCCTTCTACAATGTTGGTGGGACTTCAAAATGGTCCAGTCACTTTGGAAAGCAATATGGCACTTCCTCAGAAGGTTGGAAATAGAAATACCTTATGACCCAGCAACTCCTCTACTTGATATTTACCCACAAGAAATATGAGTCATAACATTAGTAGATATATGCACACCAGTGTTCATAGCAGCACTATTTACAATAGCAAAAAAATTGAGACCAAAATGCCCATCAATTGAAGAATGGATAAACAAACTGTGGTACATACATACAATGTAATACTACACTACCTTTAAAAACAACAAGGAAGCTGCAAGCCATCACATAACATGGATGAACCTTGAGGACATTATGCTGAGTGAAATTAGTCAGTCACAAAAGGAAAAATACTGCATAAGACCATTATTGTAAAAGCCTAAGAGAAAGAACCCACCCAAAAGGTGGGGGTTCGGGGGGAAATCTATATATCTAAGTGCTGATCACGGGTATGTATGGGATGAGAGGTGGGGAGGGAGGGAGGGGAAGAAAGAACACAGGGTAGGGAATAGACACAGGAGAGCCTGGGAGTGGGGCAGGTGGGGGGAGGGGGGGAGGCTGACAATACACAAGAAGGGCGAGGGACAAGTAGGACAGGAGAACGGTTGGGCAGGTTCACATGGGTTAGGTGGGACAGAGGTAAATGACAAGGTATGCACAAACCTGGAATAACAAGGCTGCAGGATTCAGGGATTGAGGCATGGCTTGAAAGGGGGAAAGGAGGGGACTAATGTTAGGTTGCTTGGCTGTCATTTGAATGTTGGTCTCCCTTGCCTACCATTATGAACTAGACACTTGGGGTGGGGGTGGGGGTGGGGCAGCCAGAAACATCACAACAGAAAACATGTGGGCCCGTCCCCAGCCTATAACTAACTGGAATACCTTGGGAGTGGGGGGCTGGAAACTGCCCAGACCCAAAATGGTGAGGGGACTATAAAGGCATGGACAGATGGAGTGGTTGGAGACATGGGATTCAGGGAGGAAAAGGAGCTGTTTGCTGACAGTTGGGGGCGGGGGGTAGGTCTGTGGGGTGTATACTTTATTTGATGATGCATGGAGGGGATTTTAATCATTACAATGAAATGAAATACGATAGGATGAATGTGAAGCTGAAGTGGGACAGTGACAAATAATGATGTATGCAAAACCTTGGAACAACAGGGCTCTGGAATACAGAGATTGAGACATGGTTTGCATGGGGAAATAATGTTAAGATGCTTGGCTATCTGTTGAATCTTAGTTTCCCTGGCATAACACTATAAAATAGCCCCTGGAGAAGGAGAGAAAGGAATAGCCAGAAATAACACCATAGAAATCTTGTAAGTCCGTCTTCTGCCTATAACTGATTGGAATACATAAAATGGGGCTACAACGTGCCCAGCAAAGGAGGCTTCCTATGAAGCCTTTGCATTACACAAGACCATAGGTGGAATCCTGAACAGCATCCAGAATCTTCTGAGGGGAAATTTCCACTTGAAAGGACAAGCAGATCAGCCTGGAGTGGCCAGAAGAACAGAAGATACTTCCTGAAAGAAAGACCGACAGGAAAAATACAAAACAATATAGGCAGCAGTCTGATTACTACAAGAACAAACAAGTGGCTCACCCAGGACACATCAAACCAAGTGGTCTGGTCCCCCTCAGGTCAAAGCCCTTTCTGTGACTAAGGATCAATGGGAATGCACGCTTTGATTGGTGACCACGTTCATCACCGATAAGAAGGGAGGGAAAAACAGCAATGAAGCTACAAGCTAAGCCCTATAATGCTCAATAGATTCCTGTGAACCCAGATGGAGACCTGGTTGGCCAGCAGTGTTCCAATTCCAGGGAAGTTTTGGGCCCAGAGTCAGTGACATAGCCACAGAGGATTAGAGTGGAGAGTGAAGTATCCAGCTGATAAGAAGAGAGGGCACATGCATAAGTACACTCACACTTGCAGATAATACCCACTTCATCTAGCTTCAATGGCTGGATGATCAGAGCTCAAGTAGAAGAAGAAAGAAGAGGAAAAATGAATAATCTGATACAATTTGATGAATTTGACATACACCTATGGATGCAGTAGCTCAAAAGAGAACAAATCTACACAGCAAGAATCATTCCCACCTCCTCTGCACACAGAGAGGACAGGGATGGTCAACTTGGACACTAGCTACTCAGAATGTGTGTGTGTGTGTGGGCGGGGGAGTGGGGAGATACAGAGGCAAGAAGTGACTGGCTTACAAGCATTCAAGAGGGAAACTAGATCTAGAGGGCATGGAGGAAGGTAGAATCTCCACTGAGTAGTATCTATTCTGCCTAGTCAGGGCTGATGAAAGGAAATGCGGATAGTTCGCTTGCGAGACAATAGCAAATAATTGTTATCAGGATTGATTGTAAGTGCTGGAAATGTAAAGGTAGACGTTTTGGGCAAAGGGAGGGGAGTGATTAACCTTGCAGTCTAGGAGCAGAGGTCCCTGGGACCATCAAAGGAGAAGAGCAGAGCGGAGAACAGAACCCTTCCCAGAGAAGCAGTGATGTCAGGGATGGAGGCAGAGACGATGACATGGGGAGATGGAGCAGCTAGGGACTTTGGACCACGAGAGGAAGAAGGGTGGTGTGCTGATAACCACGGGGGGTGGGGCACCTTGCGGGGTATACCCTTTGATTGATGGATGATGCATGGAAGGGATTGTAACCATGGCAAGGAAATGATGTACGACGGGATCAATGTGAAGCTGATGTCCTCCTATGTAAACTATCACATAATTCATAATAAAGCATTAAAAATTTTTTTTTGATTTATGAGGATGGGATAAGTTGAAGAAAACAGTGAATTAATATTGTAAGATTTTAAGTAAGAAATATTACAAATTATATCACGATGTTAGAATGCATGGTAATAGTAAAAATTGTTAAGTACATTTTTTAAAGATTATGCCCACTTTATAATACTGTAATATCATACAATATAAAAGTTGTGGAAACCACAATAGCAGAAATCTATTGTTAAAGTCACCTCATTAAATTCAATCACTGTAACTTTTCCTCTGTCTTTCACTCTATGTGAAAAGGTCTGTGTCAGATGGATGAGGTCTTTTATCAGTCAAGCGACAGCTTTAATCTCTGTGCTATACCTCTGAGGATGTCTGTTTCTGCTCCTTCTTAAGATTCCATAATGACAGGCACTGATTGTTATGTTTGTGTTTTGTTGTGTCAGTAACTCAAGTCAGCACTCTTTTGGTATTTACTAATACTGATCTGGTCTCAGTTACTAAACACTGTAACTGTGAAGCTTGGTCATAGCCTAAGCATCGTAATTTTTATCTTGGTTTTTACTTTTCCTTGCAAAGCATTACTTACTTGTCCTGTAAATGTGAACTTATTTCTCATTTCCATGAATCATTGTTTGTATTATTCACCTTCAACCTAGGCAGAGATTTTATTCATCTATGATTCCTAACACAGTATTCATGTACTGATAAAGTAATGAAACAAAACCAAAACACATTGAAATCAGTTATAGACCAGGAACTTCACTGGACTTTTCAAGTGTGTGGCTGCTGTAGATCTTTTACACTTCATATTATTAGATTCTGTGTGGCGCTGTGGGTTAATGCGCCAGACTGCAAAGCTGTTTGAATTTCAAGGTCAGCAGTTCAGTCTCACCAGCCACTCCTTGGAAACCCTATATATAGTCGCTATGGGTCGGAATTAACTTGACGGCACTTCACAACAACAATTATTAGACTCTAGACCTTATTTATACTTGCAATTTCTTTTTCTTCGTAGCTATGCTACAAATCTTTCAAAGATTCACAACTGTTTTGGGCACTTTAAAGGTATTAGGTAAGTGTTTGTTTTTCTTTTCATAAAGAAATAGATGAAAGAATGATGAGTGGAATCAAGGATATGGTCATTCAGAAATTTGCTTTTAAAAATTAAGAATAATCAACACTGATTGCCTTTAACATTAGTATGTCAAATTACATTAAATAGCGGTACAAGAAGAAAACATTAGTTTTTAGCAAAATATGTCTGCATCTTCTTATCTGCCTCATTTGAGGCACCACTATGGAAGCCAAAGGTGACAGCAATATACTCAGGTTGCTTAGGACATTAAAACCACCTTGGAGGTCATGCTGAAACCAAGACATTGTGTTTATGAAAGCAGAAGCAGCCTGTGGGAATGATGCCTGTAAAAGAAGCAAAGGTGGTGACTGTGATTCTCCACTGAGGAAATACGCAAATAATTTCAAGTGTAAGAATTAGCTCATTTAAGGTGCACCTATTGTCGTCTTCCTGTCAAGGGAAAAGAAGAGTGACAAAAACTGAAGCTGCTTGGAAACAAGTAGTACAATGAATTAATGGACCGTGGGAACATCAGTCTCTACAACCCTGAAACCAGATGATAGTGCTTAGGTAGTACTATCAACTGCTTTGAAAGCGATCACATTCTAAGGTCCTGGACAGAGTAGGAGAAAATGTTAGTAAAACCCAAAAACGTAAAAGAAAAAGAAAAAAAAAAAAAAAGTGACCAGGCTTACTGGTCAGAAAAAGACTGGGGGAATCTCAACACTTGGTCACTGTTCATGTCTAGAACTGAACTCACTCCCAAAACTCAATTTTCAGCCATGCCATAGATAGGTATATGTTGTTGTTGTTATTGTTAGGTGCCATCAAGTTGGCAATGACTCATAGCGACCTTATGCACAGCAGAACGAAACACTGCCTGATCCTGGGCCAACCTCCCTACTGTTGCCACACTTGAATCCATCGTTACTGCCACTTGGCCAGTCTATCTTGTTGGGAGACAAAAACACTAGTGAGGCATGCACACCACAGGATGGTCAACCGTTTGAAATCAAAAGAGCAGCATTTACCCAAGGACAAATTTTAGAAGGACTGGGAGAGGAGGAGGAATGGAAACAAGAAACACAAGAAGGAAGTGAGGTAAGTGATGTTACTTTGAAGGATTGTGATCGTTAAGATGAAATAAGTGTATGTTGTTTTTTATATATAAAATGGATTCACTCCTCTGTAAACCTTCACTCAATTCATAATAAAAAGTTAACAACAACAACAACAAAAGAGTAGAGTCTATGAGGTAGAAATCAAATAGATACTCGATTTCTAAATTCTTCAAACTATTGTACCACTCCATCTCTGATACCAGTTACTCTCCCTCCCCTTAGCATTATTTCCTCCTGTGTATGTGTTTGGTAGACTACTACAATGTCTTACATAAGTTACAGACCACTTATAATTATGTGGTTTATTAGGGAAGCAGCAGGGTACAACAGACTCAGCAGGCTGTATACCTCAAGGTCAAAATCAGGATCAGGAAATAAGTAGGCAAAGTTTGGAAGGTTCCAGTGGAGAGCCCTATCTCCTTGCAGGGAGTTTTCTCAACTCTTCTCTGACAATGAAAACAAGCAGAACCTTCTCTCGACCTGCTTGACCTGTTCAGCCATGTAGTTGTCTCTCCCTTATGCCTTCCTGGAATTAGCGTATCTGCTTTATCCAGCTCTTTCTTAGCTGCTTTTCTAGCAGCAGCTTTTGCCATCACTGCCAACTCTGTTGCAGCACTTCTTCCCGGTTTGTCATCATCAGCTCTGTCATGGGGCCTTCTGACGTTATGATGACAAACTCTGACTTGTGTTACACCTCTTTTAATAGGTTTTCCATCTCCTCTCTCTCTGCTTCTTTTCACTTCTCTCTTCTTGTCCTTTTCCCTTTCCCCTACTTTCAGAAACCTGTCTGGAGTTAGTTATATAAATAAACTACTCTGACAATTTCAAGGTCTGGTACTTCCCAAGGGACTACTAACTGGCCAATCCCCTCAGCAGAGAATAGTCATTTCATTATCCTAGTCATTTAATTTGAATAGTTTGTAGTTACTCCAAAGATGCCCTGGTAGCATAGTGGTTAAAAGTAACTCAGCTACTGTCTTAAAATTTATCAATTTGATTATACCAGTCATTCCACCGGAAAAGGAAGCAACAGTCTCCTGCCATAAAAATGGTTGTTGTTGTTATGTGCTGTGGAGTCGGTTCCAACTCATAGCAACCCTGTACAGGGTTTCCGAGGCTGTAAATCTTTACGGGAGCAGAAAGCCTCATATTTCTCCTGCAGAACAGCTGGTAGTTTTGAACTGCTGACTGATTCATAACCACTACACTACCAGAGCTCCTTTCCATAAAGATTACTGCCTTAGAAACCATGTATCCAAATAAGGTGATTTCTATTCTGTGCTACAGAGTTGTACTGAGTCAGAATTGACTCCATGGCAACAGATTTAGCATTTGTTTTTTGGTATAATCACTTTATATTCATAGTATATTGATCAGTTCCTTCAAGATATATAAAATAAAGCCATCACAATACAACTTGTAGTACTGGACTAGCCAAGAAGTGCAGTAACAAACCTTATAATCACTTGCAGGGAAAACAAAGAAGTCAATATCTACACAAATATATCAAACAACTCTTAGGGTAGAAAATGAGGGCAAAGTCTTAGGGCTTACCGGAACCATCTCTCAAACTCTTCTTCCAAAAGAACCAAAGCAAAACACCACATAATCTAACTCATTTGTAACCACAGGAAGTGATCGAGATTAGGCAAAGGAGAAGCTGAAGAAATCTAAGGAGGTGCATATAATGGGAATAATACAAATACAATGGCTATCAGGAGGCCCCAGGAGTTTGGGGTTTGCTGTAAGAAGTGAGATCCACAGTTACTCAACAGGGTACTGCCATGATGATATTCCCACAGAGAAAATCATCAACAACTCAGTAGTGATCTTTGTGAAAAAGAGCCAGAATAAGGGATGCTCTGACAAACAGAGGACATAGTTGGTTAGCTTGCAAAAGGACTAATAAAGTAAAAATGTTTCCCCTAATCCCTTTCATTATTGATTCTGCCAACTTGTTCCCAAAACAAAATAGACAGTGAATAAATAACCCCAGTGCTCTTCAATCCCTTGTCTACCATGAATTTAGTCCAATGTAGAAGAATAAGAATAATTAGAAGTCAAGTTGACATGTGCATATTACATCTCTCTTGTTGTTGTTGTTGTTATGTGCCGTGGAGTCAGTTCTGACTCATAGCGACCCTGTACAGGGTTTCTAAGGCTGTAAATCTTTACGGGAGCAGAAAGCCTCATCTTTCTCCCCCAGAACAGCTGGTAGTTTCGAACTGCTGACCTTGTGGTTCGCAGTCCGATTTTTAACCACTACGCTACCAGAGCTCCTACATCTCTCTCTTAACTCGTGGGAAAATGGAATTAAACTATAATGAAATGCTTCCATAAATTTTTTGAAATCCATATTTTTGGTAGAAAAAATAAAATTATTTCATCCAATAACTTATTATTGTAGCCATAAAACTGTATAATTTTGATACCTAAAGCTAAAATTCAAAGATGAGATATGTGAGCAAAACAGAGATATGACATACGGGAATAAAACAGGATATAGGATTTCTACTTCAAAATGCAAAATAAAGTTGTATGTGATGGCATGTACACAGGCTTAAGAAATTGAAATTATATATATAT
>NW_006408527.1:31831241-31843237 GCF_000296735.1 Chrysochloris asiatica | reverse complement strand
AGAAAGCCTCATCTTTCTCCCGCGGAGCGGCTGGTAGTTTCGAACCGCTGACCTTAAGGTTCGCAGCCCGATTCGTAACCACTACGCTACCATACTTATATTACTTATATTGCTATAAGTATTACAAATTATAAAAGAAAATTCCATAAATTAAACAAAAGTCAGTTAGTTCAAAGCAAAAATTGATGCACTAAAAATATAAAACGAACTAAAAGTAAGGTGATACAAAAACATTAACAATGTTGGGAAGTATTTATCATACCAAAGGTATAAAAATGAGTAGCTACTCTATTAAAGAGATTAAAAATAGAGCAGTTTGAATAAAACAAAGTAAACATGAAATTCATGTAAAAAATAACAGTATCTCTGAAAAGTTGCAGGTAAAAGATGGTACATGAACAAAAAGGTAAAAAGGATGCAGTATGATATTCTTGAGTCCAGATATAGCATTGTAGTATAAGCACTGGACTGCTAACCAGAAGGTCAGTGATTCAAATCAACCAGTCACTCCTTGGAAACCCTATACAGGGTTGCTATGACTTCGAATGGGCTTGATGGCACTTAACAACAACAATGATAGTCTACTGGGCAATGTTAAATTGAAAGCAGGGTTATTAAATGATTTATAGTCACTTTTATTAAATTCTCACTGAAGAATTAATTGAAATAAATCTTCATATACAAAGAAACTAAATATGACCTCTCCTTTGAAATGGCAAACATGCTATTGTTAAAAAACTGAAAGAACATATTGCAGGTGCTCATCGAAAAAGCAACAGCTCAATGACTCTGTGGAAGAAAGAAATTCAAAATTTTTTGTTGTTAGGTGCCATCGAGTCAATTCCGACTCATAGCTACTGTCCAGTTCAGCAATCTCTTGAGTCCAGTACTGCTGCCAATGTGTCAGTCCATCTCACTGGAGGTCTCTCTCTTTTTCACTGACAAAACATGATGTCCGTCTCCAGGGACCGATCACTCCTGATAATATGCCCAAAGTAAGAGACAAAGCACTGGCCATCTTGGCTTCTAAGGGACATTCTGGTTGTAACGGAAATATTCATATCGATGTTCTTTCAATTCCTTTTCACAATGTCTATAGTATAGCTTGGACTTCTACCCTCAACATTATAAGTTTTTGATCATTTGCTACCTCCTGAAATAGTTGAACAGAGACCATTTCTTTTTGGTATGGTGACTTCATATATTCCTCTTACCTTTTTTTTTGTATGCAAAATACGCATTATTCAATATTTTGCCCATACGATTCTTCAATATCACAATATTGCTTACGAATATAACAGTCTTAGATTCAATAATGTTTAAATTATATTCAGAACTTCAAGTTTATAACAATACTGCCCTGGTGGTAATACGAAATGAATTTTGAAGTTATTTCTTCAAGTAAAATTTTCACTATAGAAACCAATAAATACAGCCTCTGGATTCTGTACCTTCTAGACCCAACACAGAAATGATCTTGCTCTCTGAAACCAAACTGACTGTACCCGTAACAGCAGGAGCAACCTTGCTAGCCTATGAACTTCCCTTGGAGTTTACCTAATTTTAGAATTAATTAATTAATTACCAAATTCTACACTATTTGGATGAGGACTTTAAATATCAGTTAAGAGCTTTTAGCCTTGTAGTGACCAGAGGTGCAAACACAGCAATGCCCTTCCTGAACTTCTGATTTATAGAATTGTAAGATAGTTGTTTTGTTGTGTGCTGCTAAGTTGGTTTGAGTCATAGTGACCCATGTGACAGAATAGGGTTTCCCAAATGATTTTCTTGTCAGAAATCTGTAGGGAAGCCAGTTTTGGTTTTGTTTTTGCGTGGACTGGCTGGCTGACTTTGAATCGAATATTTAGCTTAGAGGTATAGAGTTTAACTGTCCAGCCACATGGGATCCTTCAGATAATTCTATTGTTACGTGCCACTGAATTGGCTCTGACGCATAGCGGCCCTATGCACAATAGAATGAAACATTGTCTAGTTCTGCAGTTCTGTACCATCCTCACATTTGTGGTGGTGATTGAGCCCATTCCTGATGCCACTATGTCCATCCATCTTGTTGAGGGTTTTCCTCTTTTTCAATGACTCTCCATTTTTCCAAGTATGTTCGTCTCCAGGGACCAGTCCCTCCTGGCAACATACGTAAAATATAAGAGACAAAGTATGGCTTTCCTGGCTTCTAAGGATCATTTTGTCTATACTTCTTCCAAGACAGCTTTGTTTGTTCTTCTGGCAGTCCATGACACTTTCAATATTATTTACCAGCACCACAATTCAAATGCACCCATGCTGTTACTGTCTTCCTTATTCATTGTGTAACTTACACAAGTATATGAGGCAATTGAAAATAACATGACTTATTTAAGAAGCAAACTGACATTTTTGCTCTTTACCACTTTAAAGAGGTCCTCTGTAGATTTCCCTAATACACTTTGTCCTTTGATTTCTTGACTGCTGCTTGCATGAGAATTGATTCTGGATCCAAGCAAAAGGAAGTCTTTAACAACTTCAGTCTTTCCTCTGCTTATCGTGACATTTTATTGGAACAGTTATGAGAATTTTTATTTTCTTTACATTGAGGAACATTTCATATTGGAAGCTGCAGTCTTTGATTTTCATAAATGCCTAAGTCTTCTACGCTTCCAGCAAACAATGTTGTATCCTCTGCATATCACAGTTTGTTAATGAATCTTCCTCCAATCCTGATGCCATGTTTTTCTTCATATAATCCAGTTTTTCAAATTAATTTCTCAGCAAAGAAACTGAATAAGTATGGTGAAAAGATACAGTTGTCCTGATTTTAACCATTCACTGTCCCCTTGTTCCAATGACCATCTTTAGGCCAATATACAGGTTCCTGATGAGCACAGCACATTCTATGATTTGTTGTTATTCGTAATTGTTTTACATTATTGTTTGCAGTAATTTATTATCAGCAATAGAAAACTATTACATGTTTGTACTGATGAAAGAGAGAGAGGGAGAAACGGACAATGCGCAGCAGGTGACAACAAAGAAGATAAAAGAGGATAAGTGATGAAAGAAAATAAGAAAAATGTGTTTATTTAAACAGTATAAATAGAACAAACAACTAATGTTCCTTCTGCCCCTACTCATGAAGGCTCTACCTTGGCATGCACACATGAAATCTACTTTTATTATTTGATCTATTTTCTCCACAAATTTCATAACAAGAGTTTTGTGAACTACTGACTGGTGTTTTATTTATGGAAAACCCTTTTATAAGCCATCTGAAACCCAAGTGACATCAACTACTATTCAAAATAAGGTAATGTGATCTGTTTCAACAATAAGGAAAGATGGACCAAGTTGGATTCAGGGAAAAATTAATGTTCTTTCCTGATATAAGGCAGAAATATGAGCATGTGGTTCTCCTGGGCAATTTAATAAATTCTCAAGATAGTTTGGAGTCCTGGTGTGGTGCTGTGGGCTAATGCACCAGACTGCAAAGCTGTTTAAACTGAAGTTCAAACTCACCAGCTTCTCCTTGGAAACTCTATACAGGGTCACTATAGTTTGGAATCACGGCACTTAAAAACAACAAAAAGATAGTTTACCTAATTTGATCATTGTTTTATAAGCCAAATGTAAAATTAATATTTTGAATTAATAATGCCATTCTGTTTTCAAGTCTGTTATTTTTATGAAAACAATAGAAAAGATGACTCTAGGAAAGTAAATACTATTTTCACGAAAATGATGATGTAGGGAAATGTGCTGTCATTTTCTTTCCTGAAGAACTCAGAGCATCACTTCTATTTTTATTGTTTCTTGAAAAGAAATGTTTTTTAAAATGAATTATTCTATAACTTAGAATGCTGTGTCCTTCCTTGGCTATTTTCTGCTCATTGTGCAGGTAAAATGTGTCAGTAGTGTGGTGCTGGATAATAAGCACTCGACTATATGGTCAGTTTGAACTGAAAGGTCAGTGGTTCAAACTCACCAGCCATTCCTTGAAAACTCTATCCAGGGTCCTTAGGAGTCAGAACTGACTTGACTGCACTTAACAACAACAAAGCTTTTCTAGGCCCCAAATGGTCAGAATCTCTTGGGGCCTATGAATTTTGGTAAGAATCTGTTTTAAGTGTATATATAGTATAAACATGTCCTGTCTTAAAATTTTTTACAATAAATTGAAATTGCTTTTTTTCTTGGTAGTCTCATTCGTCAAACCTGAAGCATCTTCAGAATACAGCACTAAATTTCTGATCCAAATACATACTACCTACATATTTTTGAAGAATTTTTTTTTATCCAAATAATTATGTTTACCCTGTTTTGTTTTCAATCATAGATACATTCATGCATTCATCTATTTACTAGAAATTTATTTTCAGTGAACAACCCATGGTAGGGGGTGGCTATTGTTATTTTTGTTTTTAAATGTCATCAAGACAGTTCTGGCTCAGAGGGACCATACATAGGATTCCTGAAGAGCAGCTGATAGGTTTGAACTGCTGACCTTGTGATTAGCTGTCCAGTGCTTATCCTACAGTGCCACACCAAGTAGATATTGGAGATACAAAATGTAGCATCAGTAATGGGCTGCGAACCACAAGGTTGGTTTTTCAAGCCCACCAGCTGCTCCTTGGAAACCCTGTAAGAGGTCACTATGAATCAAAACTGACTTGACGGCACTTAACAACAACACATGAATCTTACATACACACTTCTTACACTATTATTGCTATTGACATCCACGAAGTTGGCTTCCTAACTTATGAAAACCTGAAGGCTGGTCCTTTTGATGTTATTGTTGGATGCAGTATTTTTGACATATTGTGACCCTATCTGAAAGAGTAGAGCTGCCCCCATGGTGTTTTTGTTTTGTTTTGTTTTTTAATGTTTTATTGTGAATTATGTGATAATTTACATGGGAGAACATTAGTTTTACATTCATCCTATTGTATATAATTTCATTGCCATGGTTACAATCCCCTCCATGCATCATCAACCAACCGAAGGGTACACACTACAAGCCTGCTTCCCGGTCGTCAGCACATAGCCCCTCTCCCTCTCTGGATCTAAAGTCCCCAACTGCTCCATCTCTCCATGTCATTGTCTCTGCCTCCATCTCAGCATCACTGTTTGTCTGGGTAAGGTCCTGCTCTCCACTCTTCTCCCCCTCCCCCCCCCCCCATGGTGTTTTATAGGTTGTAATCTTTATAGGAATAGATCCACAGATTTATCTTCCATGGAGTCAGTGAGTTGGTTCAAACTGCCAACATTTTGGTTAAGAGCCAAATTCTTAACTGTTGTACTACCTAGTCTTATAGTGCAATCAACTTCAAACCAAATCACCAACCAAATTATAATAATCATCCCATTGTTTTTCACTTTGTATTCATATCAAGTTGTCTCTGTTTCACGTAATTCCATAATTACACTCTTGCACACTATCCACTTGAAACCAGATATAATATAAAAACCATAAATTACGTTTAGAAAAAAGAAGGATAATGCCTCAAAATAATACACATCTTTATATATTTTAACCAGCTAAGTTGAACAAACATTTGGTATCTTTTCATCCTGTTAGTCACCCTATTATAAAAATATAAGGAGTTCACTTGGAGTGAATTTGTGCAGTGCTGTAGGTTAATGTGCCAGACTGCAAAGCCATTTGAACTGCAAAGTTGGTGGTTCAAGTTCACCAGCTGCTCCTTGGAAACCCTACACAGGGTTGCTGTTGGTCGGAACGGACTTGATGGCACATCATAACAACAACTGGGTTTAAAACTTCGATTAAATTACTACTATTCTATTTTCCAATGAGAACTAGCTTAACATCTTCAATTTTTATTTATAATTCGCATCTCTAAAAGTAGGAACATATTGGTGAGAATAATTTTGTATCCCAGCAGGAGCAATTATATATTTTCTCATGTGACTGATACTGCATGTAGTCTATTGGTGAGCAGTAACCTGTGCCTTGTAATTCCTTTAATTTTGTTTATATTCATCTGGGATAGGAGCCAGGTTTTCTTGGCTTCAACTCACTTAGTAATGTCTAGACAGAAAAGATCTTTCTAAAATGTGTTTTCTGGGTTTGCCAGCTTTAACACCTTCTTCTTTTGCATTCACAGTCTATTTTTCACAGGAAATTGATTTTCTGCATGTATCATGGTGTCACTAGGGTTGTGCTATCCTCTCCCCCATGGACCTCCTCCCCTACCAAACCTTACAGAATTCTTAGTAATGTCTGTTATCAATTTTAATATCAGAGTATTAGGTGATTAATATAGTTTCAAATTGTTTAAATTTAATATTTCCTTGATTTTTAAAAATTATTGTTGCTATGTGCCTTCCAGTCCATTCTGATTCATGGCAACACTATGCACATAAAATAAGGAAACACTGCCTGGTCCTACATTATCCTCACAATTATTGTTATATTTGAGCTCATTGTTACTGCTACTTAGGTAATCCTTCTCAATGGGGGCCTCCCTCTTTTATGGTGACCCTCCATCTTATGGAGCATGATGTCCTTCTCCCGGGACTGATCTCTCTTCACAACATGTCCAAATTACAGTAGATTAAGTCTCGTCATCCTCACTCTAGGGAACATTTTGACTGAATTTCTTCCAAGACAGATTTGTTTATTCTTTCTGGCAGTTTATGGTATTTTCAACATTCTTCATCATCATCATAATTCAGATGAATTGATTCTCCTATGGTCTTCCTCTGGTAGCGTAGTGGTTACGAATTGGGCTACAAACCTAAAGGTCAGCAGTTTGAAACTACTAGTTGTTCCGTGGGAGAAAGATGAGGCTTTCTGCTCCCGTAAAGATTTACAGCCTCAGAAACCCTGTACAGGGTCGCTATGAGTCGGTTCCGACTCCACGGCACATAACCACCATGGTCTTCCTCATTCATTGTTCAACATTCACATGCACATAAGGCAATTGAAATTGAAAATACCATGACATAAGTCAAATGCACTGTCCTCAAATGGACTTCATTGCTCTTTAACATTTAAAAGTGGTCTTTAGCAAAAGATATGCCTATTGCAAATTATGTAAGTACTAGCAAAAAAAAAAAATGTTTTATAAAATCTTTCTATATTGAATATGACATTACTAATTATATCATCATTAGTAACTGAGCAGATGTTCTTTCTTTTCCTTTTTTTTCCCCTTTAATTACTGCTTTATTCTCAATAAATGTATTGATATAGGTTAATAGATACTAATTGTCACAATATTATAGTTAAAATGGTAGGGAACATGGCAGTCCGTGACTATAAAAACAGTGGCAGCAATGAAAACAAATGCTAGTTTGCAGCTTGTGCAGACAAAACCACGTAATCTGAAGCATCATTGTACTCGGGTAATAACGACAGCTCTTATTGCAGCACTTTAGACATTGTTGTTGTTAAATGCAGTGGAGTTGGTTCTGACTCATAATGACCCTGTCAGTGGCTGGTGGTTTGAAATGCCAATCTAGTGGTTAGCAGTCCTATAATTATCCTATAGTGCCACACCAGGATTCCACATTAGACATTAGAAGATTCAAAAATACACTGACATAGAATTTTAATTGTGTGTGTATATATATATATATATATATATATATATATAGGGATATGGGCTATTTGGACTTATTATAAGAGTGTTTTTGTTGTTGTAATTAATTGCAGGGTTTTAAAAATAAAAGTATTAATTTTCTGCTGAAAAACTGCCTAAAAATTTTATAGACATTCATTTTAGTATCATCACTCTCTCACAGTGTCACCTGGAGTGGTCCACACTCTCTGCCCCTACCTAATGATGCCACTGAGCCTGTCACCATCTTTAATCTCTTTACCCTGCATTTTTTTCCCATCACATTGGATTATAAATGAATGTTTTTCCTTTCTGAATAGCCTAAATTTGGAACTACAAATTTAAACTTCTTAATAGGAAAACTTGTGGAAAGGCCATATTTTGGAAGGACCGTGTTTACTATGTTAGTACAAATTTACATAGTATTGATATGCTCCATTCACCTTAGCATCTGTTATCTAATTTCTCAACTACAAATGAACACATTTGAGTTTTAATGGATGCTCCCCCTGACAAAATGAGTAATCGTTGGCATTGTGATCTCTACTTTACAGACACTATCATGTTACTTTTCAGTCTGGGTACGACTATGCTGTAATTTGTATGTAAACTTTCTCAATATATGTGTCTTTTGAAATAGGGTGGTAAATGTGAGAATCATCTTCATTCTCACAAAGTGTGAAGAGAATGGAGATGAAGAAGGTAGAACACTTACCAGAATCTGTGTTGTCAAGTGCTGTCATAGCGACCTTGTATAGGGTTTCCAAAGAGCAGCTGGTGAGTATGAGCTGCCAATCTTGTGGTTCAAAGTGACCTTGCAATTCAGTGCTTTATCCCACAGCACCACACCAGGTCTTTATATATGCATATATATATAACTCTATTTTTATAGTTATATATATGTTTAAATAGATATTGTTAAGTGGTATCTAGTTGATTTCAACCCTGTCTAGGGTTTCCAAGGAGCAGTTAGTGAGTATGAACTGCTGAACTTGTGTTTGACATTCAGTGCTGACCCTACAATGCCACACCAGCAGTCCAACTATGTATACACATGTTGGTAAGATTTTAAGTACTGTGGATTCAGTTTAACTTACAATGATCCTATATAGGGTTCTCAGAGGAGTGGCAGGTGGGATTGAACTGCCCTCCTTTCTATTCAAACCGACCTCTTTCAGTCCTGAGCTTATCCTACCAGATATATACGTAGAGAGAGTCCTAGTGTATCACTGAAGTGTAAGCACTGGAAGGATAACCACAAGGTCAACTGCTGTTCAAATCTACCAGCCGCTCCTTGGAAGCCCTATAAAAGGTCAGAAGCAACTTGACAACACTTAACAACAACAATATATTTATACTTGGAGTCCTGGCGTGGTGCTGTAGGATAAACACTGGACCACAAGGTACGTTTAAACTGAAAGGGGGGTGGTTCAAATTCACCAGCCAATTCTTGTAAACCCTATACAGGGTCCTTGTGAGTTGAACTGACTCAATGGCAGTTAACAACATATATTTATATATTTTTCCTCATAGTATAGATGTATAAAGGTTAAGCATTTTCTCCTTTTCTTTCTCTCAATTTGATTTTGTCAGCTGGATGTGCATTTTTTATTGTTGATTTTTTACATGTACAAATCATTTACAGACAGTGAATGATTACATACATTGCCTCTATTTATGAATCAAAAGCATTTTATAATCAATTTTTTGCCTAATTTTTATTAACATCATTTTAAATTAACTTGACACAGTGTCTTTGGCATTAGTGAAAAATCAGTGGACATTTGAGTAGATTTCAACTCATGAAACACCCAGGTGTGTCAAAATAGAAGTGTACTCCATAAGATTTTCAATGGCTAATATTTCATATATACATAAATACATCTCCAGGTCATTTTTCCAACATTTATCTGGGTTGATTGGAACCTCCAAACTTTTAGGAAGCAGTTAAGCATATTAACCTTTTGTACCACACAAGGACTACATTTTTAGGACCCTTCTCACTGTATTCATTGTATGATTAAGTATGGTATTTATGATTTTATTATTACAAAGCATTCCAAATGAATTGTGGGGAATTTCCTTTCTGGTGTGCTTTCTGGATGTTTTCTGCCCAAAGTAGCCCAGCAATGCTTGTCCAAAAATTGTATGCAGTTGATAAGCTAACAAATGCAAAAACTGTGTTTCCTCAGAAAATAAATAAGTATAATCTTATTATGCCAGCCAAAAACAGCTTTCTTAATAAATGCATTGGTTTTATAATGAAATATATTAAATATTCTAGAGTAAACACAAAAGCGCATATTGGCAAATAATATATGTGATTGTTGCTGTTGTTATTGTTGTTAAGTGCCATGGAGTCGGTTCTGACTCATAGCGACCCTGTACAGGGTTTCCTAGGCTGTAAATCTTTACGAGAGCAGAAAGCCTTATCTTTCTCCTGCGGAACAGCTGGTAGTTTCGAACTGCGGATCGTGAGATTAGCAACCTGATTCGTAACCACTACACTGTTAAATGCTGTTAAACTGGTTCTAACTCATCGCGACTCTGTATAGGGTTTCCAAGTCTTTAAATATTTATAGGAACGGAATGTCTCACCTTTAGTCTGCATATACATGATTTAGACATTTTAAAGAACAGCATATACTACAAGCAATCATTGATTTACACATAACCACAACAATTTAAAAATGGAGTAATACCAACAGCTTTGAAGCCAATTTGCACCATTAAGTGACTGTATTGTCTTCACAAGAATTTCCTACTTTTTAAAATATTTCATTATTTTACTCTTCTTCATACTTTTGACACAGAGGTATATATCCCAACTTGTTTATAACAATACATCCTTTTAGAAAATTTACATATCATCAACTAATAGTTACTTAGTAATTTGATATCTTGATTATTGTGAGTGATCTGTAATTTTCTAATCATATCTTTAGCCGCTGTTAGTATTAAGTTCATACTGGAATAAAAATGACGTGGGCAATTTTTCTAACTTTTTCTTCTTTTAAAATATTTTATATAATTAAGAAATGTTTTCCTTGAACATTTGCTAGAACTACATTAACTAAACACATTTGCATTTTCATTATAGAAAAACAAAATAAAAACTGCTATTTCTATTTATTTGTCACAAGTTATGGCAAATCTGCTGCATAAGTCCTTTTGAAAGTGTTAAAGAGTAAAGATGTCAGCTTGAGGACTAGGGTGCACCTGACTCAAACCATGGTATTTTCAATAATCTCAAGTGCATGCGAAAGCTGGAGAGTGAATAAGGAAGACCGTAGAAGAATTGATGCTTTTGAGTTATGGTGTTGGAGGAGAATATTGAAAGTGCCATGGGCTGCCAAAAGAACAAAACAGATCTGGTTTGGAAGAAGTGCAGTCAGAGTGCTCATTGGAGGCCAGAATGGTCAAACTTCGTCTCTCATACTTCTGACATATTGTCAGGATAGACCAATCGCTGGAAATTTTGTTTGGTAAGGTGGAGTGTCAGAGAAAAAGAGGAAGACCCCTAGCTAGATAGACTGGCAAAGTGACAGCATCAATGGGCTCTAACGTGACAATAATGAGGTTGGCCCAGTATCGGGCAGTGTTTTATTCTGTTGTGTATAGGGTCACTATGAGTTGGTACCAACTCAATGGCACCTAACAACAACAATATTTTTATTCACTTCTAATATTATTTATTCTTTGATGACATTTGCATTTGATCATTTGCTTGAGCTTTGTAAATGTTTTTAGTATTATTGAATAATCAAACTTATGTTTAATTATCCTATATTATGCTCCAATATTTAATTAGTATTTCCTCTTTTAAATGTTTTATCTTTTCTAAACTCTTCATTGGAATACTTAACATATTTCATTACATATTATTTAATTAAGTAAATACATGTGTCCTCAAAATTATGTCAGCTAAACAAAATTTTACTATTAGAGTTCTCACATTAACATTCAGTTCATATTATTTTCCATTTTAATTATTATTTCTTCTTTGGTCTACGAATTACTTAGAAGAGTGTTTTATTATTTCATTCCTAATTTCATTACATGATTATTCCTTTGTAATCTATTTTGATAACAAGTTTAATTGCATTTTGATGACGACTTTGCCCTATATTATACAATTCTTAAAAATATAATCACATTTGCTTTATTGTCTTTTAGCAATTTGTGAATATGCACTGTTTGCTTGAAAAATACAATAAATTATCTGTTGAGTATGGTCAACTATTTGTCTTTATTATATAATTTTTTTTTGCTTAAGTATTCTATATTTAGTCACTTTTTAACAGTTGAAAGATATCTGTGACTCTATTAATGGATTTGGTTTTTTTAACTTATATTTTCATAATATATATATATATAATGGAAATATTGTTGTTGGTTAAGTGCAATATATATATATAT
>NW_006408527.1:31815000-31830155 GCF_000296735.1 Chrysochloris asiatica | reverse complement strand
GCTCCCATAAAGATTTACAGCCTCGGAAACCCTGTACAGGGTCGCTGTGAGTCGGAACTGACTCCATGGTACATAACAACAACAACATCCACTCTATCTGGAATCATAGCGATCAATGTCATATAGAGTAGAACTACTTTCAACTATTTTCAAGACAGAATTTTGAGTAATCTCAGACCTTTCTTTCCAAGACACCCCTTGGTGGATTCGAATTACCATCATATCAGCTACTATTTAGGCACTTAATCATTTGTACCACCCAGGGATTCTGCTTTATGATTGTGGTGGTTATATGCTGTGGAGTCAGTTCTGACTCATAGCGACCCTGTACAGGGTTTCCGAGGCTGTAAAACTTTGTTGTTGTTAAGTACAGTAGAGTCGGTTCCGACCCATAGGTTGTAAATCTTTACGGGAGCAAAAAGCTTCATTTTTCTCCCGCGGAGCTGCTGGTAATTTTGAACTGCTGACCTTGATGTTCCAGCCTGAATCGTAACCACTACACTACCAGAGCTCTTCTGCTTTACTATAAACTCATATTAATTTATGTATTGTTTTTAAACACTGCCTGCACATAATCATTATCATTATTGATTTTTATCTATAGATTTAGCTTTTCCTTTTTTTAACCTAACCATCAACACTTAAACTTTTCTCTCCACAAAAATATCCTGTACTACTTTTTCAGACGCAAGCTACGGGTACTAAATATTATTTGGCTTTTTTTTTTTTTTTAATGACTTCATTTCCCCCTCATATGAGAATGTTCTTTTAGCATTGTGCAAAATTCTTAGTTGAGTCTCAAAATTTTGTGGACATTGAAGCCCAAGCCACTATCTCTTTGAAGCAATCATTCCCCAAGGTAGCTGTAGAAACTTTAGCTCATGAGTCAAAAATATGGCTTTTGGCTTTTTATTTCCTTCTGAAATAGGGGATATTTCTTTGTGACTTCGGGTATACATTTCAAAAGAAACGTTACTTACATTTTATTCAGCACTATTTTTTATGTATTATAGCATAACCTAGTTTTTCAGATCGCAGGCACTGCAAATCTCACAAATATGATTTCCAGGACATTGAATATGCTTGAAAGTTAGAACTAGGTCATTGAAATTATGTTGCTGTTGTTAAATGCTGTCATGTTGTTCCAACTCAGAGTGACTCTGCATAAGGTTTCCAAAGAGTAGCTAGTGGGTTTGAACCACTGACCTTGTGGTTAACAATATAGTGTTTATCCTAACATGTCAAAAGGATGTTGTAAAATATAACATATTTAAAAAGTTTTCTCTTCTAAGCTTTTAGAATTAATTCTTGATATGACAATTTTAGAAGTCTTATAATTGCACCCCAAATCTTGCCATGTGGTATTCTATTATTGTTGGTAAGTGTTGTCAAGTCAATTCCAACCCATAATGATAGGGTTTCCAAGGAGCAGCTGGTGAGCTTGAACCACCGACTTTGCAGTTCAAACAACTTTGTAATCTGATGCATTAGCCCACAGGGCCACACAAAGACTCCACTGTTGTTAGGTGTCATCAAGTCAGTTCCCACTCATAGAGACACTACGCACACACACAAAAATCACTGCTAGATCCTGAGGAATCTTCACTGTTATTGTTACACTTGAACCCATTGCTGCTGCCACTGTGTCAATCCATCCCACTGGTGGTCTTCCTTTTTTACTGCTGTTTTACCAGTCATGATGTCCTCTGCCATGGACGGGTCTGCCCTGATAACTCTGAAATATGAGATAATGCCTCAATATCCTGGCTTCTAAGAAGCATTAGACATTTGTTCTTCTGGCAGTCCAGGATATTTTTCATATTCTTCTCCAACACCATAATTAAAATGCATTAATTCCTCTCTGGTGTTCTGTACTCAGTGTCCACCTTCAAATGTATATGTTATTGTTAAATGTTGTCATATTAATTCTGATTCATAGAGACCCTGTCTAGGATTTCGAAAGAGCGGCTGAAAGGTTTGAACCATCAAATTTTGCGTTCAAACTGAACTTGCAGCTTGGCACTTATCCCACAGCACAACACTAGGACAAGGAGAATGAAAATATCATGGCTTGGTTCAGACACACATCAGTCTTCAACCTAATTATCTTTGCTCTGGAACACTTTAAATGTTCCCATGCAGCAGATTTGCCTAAGGCAACAACACGCCATTAGTGCTCATAGTACTCCCAAACAAAAGGAAGTCTTTGAAAACTTCAATCTTTTCTCCATTTATCATAATGTTGTTTATTGGTCCAGTGGTGAGGAATTTTTATCTTCTTTACATTGATGCACATCAATTTTTAGATGCTACTGTCTTTCGTGTGTTGTTCATAAGTGCTGTCGTGTCCATTCTGACCCACAATGACCATGTATAGGATTTCCAAGGAGTACCTGGTGAGCTTGAATTGCTGACTTTGCAATTCAAACCAACTTTGCAGTTCATCTCAATAAGAAACAATGCCACACCAGGGTTCCTTTTGTGTAAGAAACTCTTTCTCTTCTTTAGATTTTGTAGATAGAATATGGCTAAATTCTATTCTTCAAATGTAAGAAACAAATCCCCTCACATTTATTCATTTAAGAAATCCATTATCAATCATGTTAATTTTATTCTTTGATCTTTATCAGTATTTTAAGTCTTTTTTGCTTCCAGCAAGCAAGGTTGTATCATCTGCATATTGTTGTTGTTGTTAAGTGCCATCATCTTCCAGTGGATCCAACCCTGTATAGGATTTCTGAGGATATAATAGGTTGTTAATGCACGTTCCTCAAATTCTGATGCCGTGTTCTTCTTTATATAATCCAAATTTTCAGATTATTTGCTTGGAATTCAGATTGAATAAATATTATGAAAGGACACAACCCTGGGACACACCTGTTGGGATTTAAAATTATTCAGTATCTCCTTGTTCTGTTTAAATGCCTGCTTCTTGGTCTATATCCAAGTTACTTGTGAGCACACATAAGTGTTCTGGATACCAATTTTTCACAATATTATCTATAGTTTGTCGTGATTCACATAGCCCGCAATCTTTACATAATCAGTAAAGCACATGATCCATCTTCAGTCAGCAATGATCGCCTTAATGCCAAGTTCTAGTCTGAATCTGGCTTGAATTTTTAACATCCCCTTGTCAATGCACTGCAATCATTTTTGAATTATCTTCAGCAAAATAAATGATGTTGTTCAATGACTTCTGCATGCTATTGGGTCACCTTTCTTAAGAATAGGCAAAAATGTGTATCTCTTCTAATTTGTTAGTCAAATAGCCATGTTCCAAATTTCTTGGCATAGATAAATACATGACTGAATTGCTGCTGCAGGTTGTTGAAAGAGTTTAATTTTTATTCTGGTGGTACTGTATTCAGACCCAAGTTTTGATAAGAACACATCTTACTCTGAATTTTTAGACACAATTATTGTATTTTGTGTAAGAAATTCTTCTCCTCCTTAAGATTTTATAGATATAATATTGTTAAAGTCTATTTCTTATATGTAAGAAAAATATTCTCTAAAATATCCATTAAGAATTATATTAATTTTATTCAACATGACAAAGTATCAGCAAAAAGAGGCAAGTTCCATGCCAAACTGTTTAGTGTTGACTCATAGGTCCCAGAGTGACACAAATGACTTGCTGTCAGCTACTGAATAAAAGGTTGGTGGTGCAAAGCCACTGACAAGGAATAAGGGCTTGATAACCGGCTTAAGCAAAGATTATAGCCAAGAAAACGCTAAGCAACTCAGTTCTACGCTGTAACATGTTATGTCTATTTAAAAAAAAAAAAAAAAAGACTTTCTATTGTGGCTTTTTTTCTTTTTCTTTTTTAATTTGTTTTGTGAACTGAGTGAGTTCAGACGGGAGAACATCGGATTTCCACCATCCTTTCATTGTAATAATTACAATCTCCCTCATGCATCATCATTCAACAGTGTTTGCTTCAATTTCCTGTTTTGTTTTTGGGGGTTTTTTTTTGGGGGGGTGGGGGGAATTGTACAAAAAACACTCAGGAATATATAATAATTTGAACAAGCAAAGGGCACATTCTGTAAGCCTGCCTCCTGGTGGCCAGCACTCAGTCTCTCTATTTCCATGAGTCTTGAGTCTTCAGCTGCTCCCTCTCTCCATGTTCTCATCTTTGACTCCATCTCTGGTGTTGTTGTTTCTCTGGATAGGGTCCTGCATTCTGCTTGTGCTCTCTTCTCCCTTGATAGTCCTAGAGTCCTCTGTTTCTGGACTGTAAGATTAACTACTCCCCTCTTTTTGCTACAAAACTTCTATCTTTAGGGTTATGACAGTTACAATTAGGATAACAATTACTTCTGAATCACAAGAATCCTATCATCATCTCCTGTCACCAGACCCATCTAGACAAGATTAAAGCTATTCAGTGGTATTCTACCCTCCCTCACACACTCTTAAGCTAAACTCCCTTTTGAAAACTCATAAAACAGTCACTTTGTGCCTCTAGAGCCCCATCATTTTAGGTAGCCTATGTCTAAGTTGCCTGTCCCTATCTACCCTGTATACAGAAGGGATAGGATTAATACTTGATGTGAAGACTCCTTCCCTCTCAGTTAGTACCTTAATGGGCTTAGGAGTCCTCAGGTCTTACCACACTTCAGACTCACTAGCCCTTCCTCTTATGTCTCTCATCTCCAGGTCAACGGAATTCTGTGAAACATGGTTGAGCTCAGTCCATATCTTCATTGCTGCCTTCTCCCTTCTTCCACTCAACAGTAGACCAATGTGTTCACCAGCAAGCTTACATGCCTGCTCATGTGCTCCCTTTGAGTTTCAGTCTTGAAGGGGGTTTGTCCTGAAGGGACTTGATTGCTTGCCTTGATGGCTCCCCTGTGAACAACTTGCTTCTTCTTGTAATCACCAGTCATACTGCCATTTTTGTTTAGGTTTTTTCCTGCTGATCTTCCTTTGAAGATGTGACTTCTATTGCTCTAGCTGTTCCAGGTTGATTGTTTGTCCTTTCTAGTCGGAATGCCCCACCTCAGAAGGTTCTGGCACTCTTTTTTTTAAAGTGGATGTTACAAGATTCCTCAGATTCATAGTTATGACATTTGAGATATAGCAAGATGACTTACTGCAGTGCAGTGTATTATGTTATATGTCTCTTCTAGCCTTGTCTTTGTAATTCCCACCAAAGGATTTTTTTTTCTGATAGGTCTGGGTAAGAGAAGGTGAGGGTAAATGTTATTGGGATTATATGGTTCAACTGTGGTGATTATGAACAGGGTTAATCGTGATTATACAAACTTTGAAATCTAATGAGTGGCTTGGTCAATTTTGCCATGCAACTACATATAAAATAAGCTATCTTGGCATCCTGGTGTGGCATTGTGGGTTAGTGCACTGGATTGCAAAGTGGATTTAAACCACAAAGTTGGCACTTCATGCTCACCAGCCACTCTAAGACACAGGGTCGCTATAGGTTGGAATTGACTTCACAGCACTTAACAACAGCAATCTATGTGATATGAGGAGACTGTGTGATTCTTTCTTTAACTAACTAACTAACTGAGGTCACCTTCATTTGACTTCTCATTCTTGGGACCTGAGCTAGAGATCTGACCTGATTTTTCAGTTTTTGCAGCTTTCTGTGTCAACAGCCTGATTCTGTGTGAAGAGAATCCTCTTGACTGATGTCTAAACTTCAGATTTGGGACTTGCCAGCCTCTTTATCCATGTGAGCCAATTCCTTGATAGCCTGTGAGTTCTGTGAGATGTTACAGTAAATAAAGAAGCCCGGGAACTTGGAGGAGAAAAAATGGGGGAGAATTAGTAGTTGGTATCAGGGACTACAGCTCTGGTAGCGTAGTGGTTACGAATCGGGCTACGAACCTTAAGGTCAACAGTTCGAAACTACCAGCCGTTCCGCGGGAGAAAGATGAGGCTTTCTGCTCCCGTAAAGATTTACAGCCTCGGAAACCCTGTACAAGGTCGCTATGGGTCGGAACCGACTCCACGGCACGTGACAACAACAACATCAGGGACTACAGAGTGATACAGATAGCACTTTAGAAAAGTTGAGTATTTGGGATATATTTAATCTCCACCTCATAGGGACCAGCCTAATACGGATCCTTCCAAAACAAATTAATCTTATACCTACAAATCATATATTTTATTAAATAACTTAATAAAACTTTTCAAGTGTATAGAAAAGTTGTTGTGTAAAATATCTTTACTTAATAAGTTAAAAATTATCCATAATACTTAAGATGATTTCTTTTTCTTTAACAAAGATATGACAAGCACCTAGTTAGCACTGTATGCACCAAATGGTCTTAGTAAATATGACAGATATGAAATAAATTGAGGGAAAGCATTAGCTAAATGATCCTGGAATATTTCTCAGTGATAACTGATAATTAACTCTACTAAACCAGTATCTCACAAACTTTTTAGTGGAATTGCTGTATATGATCTAACATACTTGACCATTATAGACATTCTCTGCAGTCCTCTGAGGAACTAGTACTTAGGTTTAGACAATGTGATTCCTAAGCTCATATTGTATGATCCTGTTTAAAATACATTTATCTTTTTCCATAAAAAGGGAGACCAAAATGATGTAAGCTCCTTTACTCTAGCACAACTCTATGATGTAACTTCTACACAATCTGTGAACATCTTTCTGCAGTTGGGAAGAGAATAAGGGAGCCACATAGTTTTCTGATTCTTATTAGAAGTCAAGTAAGCATCAATTATTGGTCATATTTGTCTTACCCATTTGCCCAATAAATGTATTATACCATTAATTTATAGGGTAACTAGATTTGTGAATGAAGCAGAGGTCATGTACTCCCCATCTTTATTTTACTAAGTGCTGGGGACAGCATACGCAGACCCTGGGTTGATCAGTGGCAGCCCCATTAAACCACCTCTGAATATAATCAGTTTAACCCAGATGCTCTCCATCCTCCTGCAAGTATATAGGAATGTGATAATTAAGAACAATGTAACATTTTAGAAGCCTGGTGCCTGAGACCTTGCTCACAAACAAAAGTTTGCAAAGTGTACAGAGACAGCTTGGCTCCTTTCAGGAACCTTGCTTTATGTTAAGTATCCTTAAGAAACCGCACGTTGCTACTCTAGATTATTTAAGCCTAAAAGTTAATATATAACAGCTTGATTGAACCTTTTTTCTGTAAAAATAAAAATGTTAGATTGTTAAGAAAAAACTGAAAATATCTTAAAAGTTGTTCCTGTGAATCATTATGTCCTGTTTTGAATGATTAATCCCATTTCAGTTCCGTATCCTCTCTTAATCACATCCTCCCTTTGTGACATCCTCCCTGAGTGAATTACATCCTTCCTTTGTAACAAATCCCTCCCTAAAAAAGAGAATAAAAGACTGAGGTAGAGTTAGATCTGGATGCAATGCTGTGCCATGCTGGGCAATGCTAGGCAAAATGTTTGCAGATCTGTCTACCTACCAGCTTGCATCATATCTGTGTGTCTGTCTTTTTTGTATATATTTCGTTTCTCTCTTTCTCTATCCCTTTCGCCGCCAGATCTCCCTTCTTCGTGACACCCACGCTGCCTTGTCGACGTGGGACCCTGACAGAGGACGTCGACAACTAAGATCTAAGTAAACACTAGATTCAGTGACAATTTATGTCTTAATGCCAAGACAGAGAAAGGTCTTTTGTTGTATAACATAAGGTATTCTTAGATCTGTTCTGGTCAACATAATTTTTCACTAAAAAATCAATGCCTTAAATAAACATTTTGGAAGTAAGATTACTGCATATTAGAATATTACATTTGGGGGATGGAAAACAGTTTATTGTGCCACAGAATGAAGAATTTTTAAAAAATCATAAATGGATACAGACACAGTTCGCATTTTTCAAACTGCAACATTTAAAAAATAATCACATCTAGCTCTTTGTATAAGGTCATTTGACCTTTTTGCTTTAGTAGCACCATTTTGCAAACATTTTATTCCATTAAGCTGCTTATTCTTCTGCTATGAACTTTGCTTTTAATTTTGATTATTTGAACAAAGTTGTATTTCCAATCTTTAATAAAAGTCAAGCCAGCTTCAAAAACTAACAGATGCAGATATGTTATTATACCAGCAACAAGTTTGTACAAGCATAATTGGTTCACACTTTGCCTTAGGTCACTTAACAAAACTTCAATACGACATTTCCTGACGGACATAATTTCTGAAAGAGATAACTTACATTTGTAATTCTTATCTAGCTTAGTTAAGTGTTGAGTGTTTTTTTTGTTTTGTTTTGTTTTTAAGACAAAAGTGATCATGTTGGGAAATTTTTGATATGTAGGAATTGATAAACTAATATACATAAGTGGAGTCACTGATCAAATAGAAGAAAATATTTAGATATCCAACTGATATCTTTAATTGATGTGAAAAGTAGAAATAAAATAGTTTCCAAGCTAGCTTCCTCAATGACTAACTAAAGCTGAGTTCAACCACTGTCCATAGACTCCTGTTGACCTGGAGATGAGAGACATATGAGGAAGGGCTGGTTGGTCCAAAGTGTGTTGAGACCTGGGGACACCTAAGCCTATGGACAAGGACATAGCCACAGAGGGCTAGAGCTGAAAGTGAAGCATCCAGCTGATATAAAGTGAGGGGAGATGCACAAGAACACCCAAACTTGCATATAGTGCCCATTTGACCTAGCCTCAATGGCTTGATAATTGGAAATTAACTAGAGGAAGATTTTTAAAAAATTAAATAATTTTTTTGATAAAGGAAATGAGGGTAAATTGCTACAATTTGATGAACTTGACCTATACTCATGGATGTAGTCTAACACTAAATACAAACAGAGAGGGAAGGAATCTTCACATCAAGTATCAAAGCTATCCCTTCTGTACACAGGGTAGATAGGGATGGGAAACTTAGACTTTGGCTACCTAAAATGAGGGGATGATAAAGATTTGAAGTGACTGGTTTACAAATTTTCAAGAAGGAGTTTAGTTTAAGAGTGTGAGGGGGAAGATAGAGTCCCCACTGGATCTTGTCTAGATTGGTCTGGTAATAAGAGATAGGGATAAGATTCTTATGATTTAATTGTGACTAATTGTTATCATAACTAATTGTATTGTCACAACTCTAAAGGTAAAAGTTTTATAACAACAATGGGGGCGTAGTTAATCTTACAGTCCAGAAAGAGAGGACCCTTGGACCATCAAGGGAGAAGAGCACAAGCAGGATGTGGGACCTTATCATAGAAGCAGCAACACCAGAGACAGAGGCAGAAACGGGGACATGGAGAGAAGGAGCAGCTGAGGACTCTAGATTCATGGAAAGAGAGGGACTAAGAGCTGGCGACCAGGAGGCAGGCTTGCAGAATGTGCCCTTTGGTGGTGCAATTTTTATATATGCCTGAGTGTTTAAAAAAACAAAAAAAGAGCTAAAATGAAGACAGAGAAATACTGTTAACTGATGCTAAATGGAAGGGATTATAATCATTGTAACAAAATATTCAATTTGTTGAATTTAAAACTGATGATCTGCTCTGTAAACTTTTACTCAATTCACAATAAAAACTTAAAAAAAAAAAGACTATCTAAACTTCTGAAAGCAATACTCTTTGCTATTCTGTTTTTCCCAGCTTTATCTTCACCACCAGATTTCATTCCTTTTATTCCTTATGCTATTTCCCCCGACTTCCTAAATACATTTCCTCTGGGTATTCTCAGATAAGAGTCAATATCATTGTCTAATAATCTTTTTTTTTTCATATAGAATAAGTAATTTATTTCCATAATCCATAGACACTGTACAAACACTGTTGAAAAGCACCCTACAAGTTCACAGTACATTACAATATGCTTACTTCAAAAATATATTCCTTTATAAAAGGTTCATAGAGCATTGGCAAGTCAACATAATGAGAAAACATCCAATATATGTCATCAATTTTGTGATAGCAAAGATGCTTCCAAGTGTTGTCAACTCCACAATCACAAATCAACAGTTCAATTTTAAATATGTACAAGCGTTAAATTAAAGATGGATTCTTCTAGGATAATACTTAATAGTCAAGTATCATAGGTACTTTCATGGAGATGTTGTGTCATAATAATTTGCACTATCAACTTAATCTGTCCAAAGAAACATTTCAATAAGCTTCATAGTCCAGAAATTCTTTGTCATTTGTTGTTTCTACTTTTTCTTCTTTGCTGGTTCTCCTGATTCCATCTTATGCTTTTTACATGTGTGCTCTTCTTTTTCATCATCTGATTCCAATGATTCCTCCCCTCTGGTAAAAGCCTGGCTTTCTTAGCATTCTGGGGAGAATCATCACTGTTGTTCCCTCATATATGTTAGTCCATTTTATTGCCACACCTTGCTCTGGAGGCCATGGTTTCTTCTCAGTACTGTAGGTCTCCGGAGATGGGACACAGTTTGATTTCCGTAGCTTGAATTCTTTTGGAGGTTCCTCAGATGCTTTGACTTCATGCCTCTCCACGTCTATTTGCTTGTCGAGAGAACTGTAGAGAAGACTGGGAGAATTACGCTCTCAAACAGCTTGTTTGGTCCCAGCAGTGGCTTCTCTGCTTTGTTTCCCTCCCTCCCACTCCCCACCCTCTGCTCTGCAGACTTCAGCAGATCCAGGGCCCTGAGGCTCAGCTGGCTGTGATGGTATTCCACTGATGATCCTGAGCTGCTGCTCTGTAAGCCGCAATACAGCTCAGGGTGACCTTTGTGTAGGCTTCCAAAAAGGCGGTGCACAGTGACCAACGACTCAATAATCTCTTCTTTTTCCAAATCTGTTAAACTTATCTAAACACTGATCTAGAAGTGAAGCTGATATCCATAAGTGACATTTCATCAACCCTTATATAAACATACAAATTTACTATACAATTCTGTATTTAAACATTTGTTTCCTAGACTTTTGAGTTCATTCTACTAATTTACCTAATTATATTTTTTAAATAAAATGAGAAAGGTGGGGAGAACAAACAATATGGCGGATCGGGTGGACGTGTAGTAAAGGAGCTCCGCCAACAACAACACAGAATAACCAACCAAGCAGGCTCAGGGGATGGTCTTAGAACTCTGAACCACATATAAAGGAATATTTAGAAGGTTGGAAGGCTCACAGCTGAGGGAATTTGTGGCAGAAGCAAGAAATCCATTGTTTTCTAGTCCGGGACACTCGGCTGCTCCAGAAGCCGCCATCTTGGGGGAGACCACATGGGGGAAGGATTGGAGCAGCCACAGATGCCTGGCAGAACCGCTGAGATAAAGGTGTAGACATTATTTTCTTATGGTATCTGCTCATTTGTCCCTTGCTGTCTGCGCACCTCCATTCTGGTGACTATAGGGGTACCTGAGGTAGTGGGCTCAGGAGGGTTATACAACCAATGTGCACAGATCTCCTCGAAATTTAAAGAGACAGTTTCCAATTAAAACCAAATGGCCACAGTCAGCCCTGAACTGTTTACAACTAGGAAAAAAAGGCCTGAACAGGGATTGTGGAGCGGGACAAGCAGACAAAAGAGGAAATAGCCCGAAAATTAAATCCTAAATTATGTCAAAATGACAAACAGTGGTATCTTGAAACTTCTCAGGAAGAAGAGTGAAAAGGGAAGCCCATTTCCTGATCACATCTACCTGGAGGCATTCAGGAAGCATAAAAAATACCAAAATACATACCCATCTAAGTATTAAGGCCACAGATAACCCCTGAAGATGACCAAAAAAACAGAAGCAGATGACCATATCTGCACATGTCCAGAAACGAGATAAAGTGACTGAGAAAAATGAGCTGGAAGTAGACCTACACTTCATACTGGAAGATGTGCAGGCTTTGGAAATGCCTAGGAAGGAATTCTTCTAAATGATTATGTTGTTGTTGTTGTTAAGTGTCGTCGAGTCGGTTTCAACCCATAGCAACCCTGTACAGGGTTTCCGAGGGTGCAAATCTTTACGGGAGTAGAAAACCTAATCTTTCTCCCACGGAGCAGCTGGTAGTTTCAAACCGCTGACCTTAAGGTTCGCAGCCCGATTTATAACCACTATGCTACCAGAGTGATTATAAAAGGTATTAAAACAGTATCCAATGCAGTTGAGAAAAATAAGGAAGAAGTCAGGAAAGTGCTACAGGAAAAATCAAATAAGATAGATAGAGCACTGGAAACAATTCAAAACCTACAGAAAGAGGTCCAAATGATTAATAATAGAATATCAGAAATGGAAAATACACTGAAAGGGCAAAGGAGTAGAATTGAAGAGATAGAAGCCAGAACTAGTGAGCTAGAAGATAAATCTCTCAACACTACCAAGATAGAAGAGCAAACAAAAAAAAAGGATAAAAAAATCTGAAGAAGGCCTATGATTCATGTTGGACAACATGAAGAGGAATAACATAAGAATTATTGGCATTCCAGAACAGGAACAATCACACAAACCCACAGAGGAGATAGTTGAAGAGCTTCTGGAAGAAAATTTTCCTAACATCATGAAAAGTGAAAAGATAAGCATTCAAGAAGCTCAAGGAACCCCAGGATGGATAGACCCTAAAAGTCAATCACCAAGACATATAATAATCAAGCTCTCCAAAATCAAAGATAAAGATAGCATCTTGAAAGCAGCTAAGGAAAAGTGAAATATAACATACAAAGGCAAGCAAATCAGATTAAGCTCGGATTTCTTAACAGAAACCATGCAGGCAAGAAGGCAATGGGGTGACATATATAAAACTCTGAAAAAAAAAAAAATTGCCACCCAAGAATCCTCTCCCCAGAAAAGCTGTCAATCAAATACGATGGTGTCATCAAAATATTCCATGATAGGCAGAAGCTAAGGGATTTTTGCCAAAGCCAACCCTGCTATGAAAAACATCCTCAAGGAAGTTCTGTGGACTGAGAACCAGCTAGAACACATAACAACTACAGAATGACATACATGGCAGCATCAACCTGATCTCAGTCGACAAATGAAAGAATCAAGAACAGAATAAAATTATAAGAACAGAGGATCTGGTAGGTCAGTCTATGATCAAAACAATTACCATGTGAAAAACGGTAAACACAGAGGAACAGAGATCCAGGTGGTGGAAAGGTCAGCTAGATTACTGGATAAAACAGACTATCTTAAATGGAGGAAGAACTAATAGAATATACGGTAATCACAATGGGGTTGGGGTGGGGGGTTTATTTTGGGTGTAGGGGAGGGCAATACAAGAAGCGGGGAGGAGGCAGAAGAATAAGATAGATAGGGGAACACTGAGACAGGTTTGCATGGCCTAATGGAACAGAGGTAAATAGTGATGCATACTCAACCTTGGAACAACAGGGCTCTGGGATACAGGGATCTAGGTATAGCTTGAAGAGGGTAAATAAAAGCAAAAATCCTTGACTGCCTTATGAATATTAGTTTCCCTTGCCTACTACTGTAAAATAGACACTTGAGTGGGATAGAAAGGAATGTTGGGAAACATGGTTAGAGAAAACTTGTAAGCCCGCCTTCAGCCTATAACTGATTGGAATACCTAAAAGGTGTTCTACAACTTGCCCAGTGACATAGGCCTCGTGCAAAGCCTTTACAGAGTATAGGACCTTCGGTGGAATCCTGAGTCCCATCCACAACCTTGTAAGGTGAGACATTCCCACTAGAAAGGACAAGCAGACTGGAACAGCTACAGTGACAGAAGATATATCTTCATGATGAACCTGACCTATACTCATAGCGGTAGTTACTCTAAATACTAACAGAGAGGTAAAGAGTCTTCAAATCAAGTATCAATGCTATCTACTCTGTGCACAGGGTAGATAGGGATGGGCAACTTAGACATTAACTATCTAAAATGAAGGGGCAATAAAGGCATGAAGTGACTGGCTTACAAGGTTTTAAGAGGGAGCTTAGTTTAAGAGGGTTGGGAGAAAGAAAGAGTCTCCACTGAATAGCTGTCATCTTGTCTAGATGGGTCTGGTGAAAGGAGATGGGGATAAGATTCGTAAGATTCAATAGTGAATACCTATTATCATGACTAATCGTGACTGTCACACTTGTAAAGGTAGAAGTTTTGTAACAAAAGAAGGGGAGTGGTTAATCTTACAGTCCAGAAACAGAGGACCCTAGGACCATCAAGAGAGGAATTCACAAATAGAATGCTGGACCTTATCCAGAGAAGCAGCAGCGCTAGAGATGGAAGCAGAGATGGGGGCATGGAGAGGGGGAGAGGCTGAGGACTCTAGATTCATCAACTAAGAAGAGAAGGACTAAGAAATGGTGTCCAGGAGCAGACTTGCAGAATGCGCCCTTTGGAGATGTAAATTATTATATTTGCCTGAGTGGGGGAAAAAAAAAAAAATTAGGCACTGCAAACCCTATGGAGTTATCCCCTGACACACACACTGTCACATGAGTTAGGATCAAAGTTGACTTGAAGGCACCTGGGTATTGTTGTTTTTATCTTCTGAAGCTTTATTGGGATTTAAAAATATATATTTCATTACTGGTAAAAAAAAATGAGAAAGGTGTTGTTGTACATTATCAAGTAGATTATGACTCATAGGGACAGTCTAGCTCAGAGCAGACCTGTTCTGATAGTGTGGCCTGGGCTGTAATCTTTACAGAAGCAGATAACCAGGTATTTTTACTTAGGGACTAACAAGTGAGTTTGAACCACTAATTTAAAATACGTAGATGTTTAAATACTTAACATGTTTAAATATCTCATATACACATAGCAAATATACATGAGTAAATATTTAAAATACCATTTCAAAGGCCTTTTCCTTAAGGATTGATTGAATACAGATTCGATAAATTTCAAAATTTTAAACAAAGGTGAATAAATAGGTTTTAAACTTCAAACTGTAGTAAAACAATATTCCTGAGGATATCTAATGTCAACATAAAAGCTATGTCCTTATCTTTTGTAAATTGTATCAGGTTAAAATATAGAAAATAGAAATAATAAATGAGAAAGTGAGTTTGCTAATTAGGAAGTAGGCAAGTGTTTCAATGTCTAATCAAGAACATAAAGAAGGCTGTCATTGATATTTGGTGCCATACTGTCAGTTCTGACTCATAGCGGCACTTGTTGTTGTTGTTAAGTGCCGTCGAGTCGGTTCCGACCCATAGCGACCCTGTACAGGGTTTCCGAGGGTGTAAATCCTTACGGGAGTAGAA
>NW_006408527.1:31795147-31813855 GCF_000296735.1 Chrysochloris asiatica | reverse complement strand
GTGGGTTAATGCACCAGACTGCAAAGCCATTTGAACTGCAAGGTTGGTGGTTCAAGCTCACCAGCTGCTCCTTGGAAACCCTATACAGGGTCACTATGAATAGACTTGGCACTTGACAACAACAATGGGTTGACTCTAAGGCACTTACCAATAACAACAATTATTGTTAACTGCTGCTGAACTGCCCCTAATTAACAGTGATCCCATACACAATGAAACAAAATACTTACCATCCCCATGGAAAGTTGTGGATAGATCTTTGATATTGTTATGCTAATGTTTTCATTACCATTTTTAAATAAGCCTAGTGTGGAAGCTTACTGAAACCTGTTAGCACTACAGCAACTCACAAGCCTCTTTTGAAACACTGGAGGTGGCTACACTGCTATGCACTGACTTGAAATCAACCTGTCTTCCACAGGGAAGGTGAAAATTCTACCACTATGCTGTTATCCTCCTCCAGGCTTCTCTTTCTCAGCTACCCTGAAGAATCAGGGGTTGAGTTCAGGAAAGATCAAGCTGGAGACAAGACAATCACTCACTCACAATCACTGGGTTTCAGTAATTTACTAGCAAAGCTTAAGTACCTTCTCAAAGGAGAGAAGGTCTGTCTTTATGAAGTGGAGAAGACCTCAGATCTGACTTTTCATTGTTTAGATTCTAACCTATGGTAATAAAAGGGAGGAAAATAGTTGGATTTTCAGGGAATGGGAGAAGAGTTCCTGGAACTGGGGTGCCACCTCTTTCATGTCCTGACTTTGTCCTTGTTGGATCTGGCCTGGCCTCAGTGAGTTTGTGATTTAGTATTATGAGATAAGGGGAAACCTTCAGTCACTAGTCCCCTAGATGGTACATGCTCCAAGTCTGGAAAGTTCCTTGTCTTACTTCTTCCTCCTCTTGTGGTTAACATCATTAATCTGATGGGTTTGCCCCACCAAGCGAGAGCGCCCCTAATTTTTGATCCAGTTCCTGATTCTCTGCTTCTTTACCCCCAGGTTGTCCCTATCAAAACCACCACTGGCCCCATATAGATGATCATGGTGTTGTATGTCACCAAGTCAAATTCAGTCTCATACCATAACAAGTTTAAGTGTTTATATCAAAGTTGTTCATAAAAATCACTGTCTTGACAGATGTTGTTGACATAATTTGAAAAGAAAACAGAATACATCCATGTTTATCAACAACAGAACTGACAATCTAACCTCTGCAGACAGTATCTTATTTTTAAGGAGAATCAGTAACACCAGTAACAATATACCTAATTTCTGATAATTATACCATTGATAGAAAAAAAGAGATGATTGAAACTATGAAAAAGTCTTAACAGTCAACTAACATATAAAGCTCTAGATCTATGGACAAAAAGAAATACTAGAAATGCTTTTAAGTCTGCCAACTAGATAATTGACAACTTGTTTCAGTAAACATGCTTTAGAGAATAAACCAATCAGTGACCAAACTCATGTTTTGAAAGTTAGCCAATTAGTCATGGATTCACTCCAGTAAACAGAATTCATAGGCAGACATCAATCCATTGTTTGTGTAGTTAATGCAAAATATGCCCCAAAAGATGATGCCAGCTCACTCTTATCTCTCTAACCATAATGAAGAATTCTTTTATATCCTTTCATCATTATTATTAAGTTCCATCAAGTCAATTCCAATTCATAGAGACCTTGCATATGGTTTTCCAGGAGGGGCTGGTGATTTTGAACCACTGACCTTGTGATTCCTATGGCACCACACCAGGACTCCATTTACATTCCCTTAATTCTACAAATCACACAATGCAAAGCAAATTCTTCCCCAAACATCATATTAGGTCAAAATCTTGCTATGATTAATGACAGTATTTATCATCATGATAGGGACAGATAATAATTCCCTAGGAATTATGCCAGATGATCTGGTGGTGGTCCAAAGGAAGTTGGCCAATCATCTGTTAACAAAAGGCTACAGACAGGAGAGGGAGATGGTGAAGAGACTTGCCCAATTGGAGCATGAATTAGACCATGAAAGACAAAAGCCTCTAACTCAAAACTTCACTAGGTCTCCTCCGCTTCAGACAATGACACATTCCCTCTTCTGAATGTACATTCACATGCTTATAAAGAACATGACTTTCAATTAAATCCTTTCCACTGTGTGAGATCACCCTCACTCTTCGTTTGAGGCCCAGCAAACACCAGGGAGTCATCCTAAAAGGGATAACAATCAGAATAGATCTTCCTTAGTTGCAAGTCAAGTTTTACATTTTGAGTGGTGATGGTATCCTCTGACTTTAAAAAGAATCTAACTGATTTCAAAAATTGTTACATGTCTTATTATAATTTAAGAAAAAATCAGACATATTCATCACACTTTCTGAGAATATAAACTTAGTCCATAAAAAATAAAATGATGGTCTCCCTGGAAACAACTTCTTTACAGTAATATAGATATTTTGACATTAACTTTTTAAAAACACCATCACTCCTCTGTTAGTTTGTCATACTACAGTGGTTTCCATATTGCTGTGATACTGTAAGCAATGCCACCAGTATTTTAAATATCAGTGATGTCACCCATGGTGTTCATGTTTCAGTTAAACTTCCATATTAAGACAGACTATGAAGAAGGAGAGGTGGACTGCTTCAGAAAGCTTAGCCACAGAAAATCTTAGCACTGGAACACTGTCAGATAGCACCAGAATATTGAATATTGAACCATTATGAATGATACCAGAATATTATTGTCAGATATAGTGCCAAAAGATGAGCCCCTAAGGTTGAACGGCATTCAAAAATATGACTGGGAAAGAGCTGCCTCTCTAAGTAGAGCTGACCATTTAAAAGCTATAACATGGAATGTATGAAATATAAATCTAGGAAAATTGGAAGTTGTCAAAAATTAAATGGAACACATAAAGATCAATTTACTACACATTAGTGATCGGAAATGGATGATTCTGGCCATTTTGAATCTGGAAATCATATGGCTTATTGTGCCAGGAAGGACAAATTAAAGAGGAATGAAGTGTCATTTATAATCAAAAAGAGTATTTCAATATCAATCTTGAATTATCATGCTGTCTGTTAAAAGATAATATCCATACACCTGCAAGGTTGGCGGTTTAAGCTCACCAGCTGCTCTTCAGAAACCCTATACCAACTTTCTATGGGTTGGAACCAACTCGATGGCACTTAACAACAACAGCAAGAAATACCAGTTAATAGCATTATTGTTCAAACTTACACACCATACACTAAAGTAAGTGATGACGAGATTGAAGAATTCTACCAATGTCTGCAGTTTGAAATTGACTGAATGCTCAATCAACATGTGCTGTTTATTCCTGGTGATTGGAATGCAAACAAAGTAGAAGGATCAGTAGTTGGGAAAATGTGGCCTTGGTGATAGAAACAATACTAGAGATCACATGATAGAATTTTGCAAGACCAATAATTTCATCATTGTAAATAACTTTATTAAACAACATAAAAGATACACATGGACCTCACAGATCGAACACACAGAAATCAAATAGTCCACATTTGTGGGAAGAAACCATGAAAAAGCTCTGGCCATGGTGAACCAGCGCTAAAAAGTGGTGCAGCAACATTTGCAAATGGTGGTGTGGGGGGATTCTATACATTTTCCCCTCCTCTTCCCTGTCACAGCTTTTCTGCCCAGCCCAGAAGCCTTCAGGCAGGTGGGTGCGCACTGTCAAGAGGGTCCAACACTGAGCCCACAGTTCCCATATCACACAGAGGAAGAACCTCATTGGTCCCATGAACTAATTCTTTAGCGGCTGCTTATGACATCTGACTCTGGGACCTAGTCCTAAAGTTAACTTGTGCAAGACCCTTTACTCCCGTCTATCCAGCAAGAAAAAAAGCAGGTCTGGCACAATAGACAAACTGTATGAACACTCTCTAAAACCCCTACATACAAAGACACAACTATTTCGAGAATTACGCTGTGCACACGCAGATTCCTAACTAACCTTCAAAGACAAAAGTAGTAGATAATCTTTCTCCCATTAACTTCTCAATATCTATCTGTGCACCTCTACAGTGGTGACTAAAGGAGGGGCCTAAGCGAATGGACACCCCCACCCACTGCTAGAGGTTTCTATGGTGCATGCACAGCAACAAAAGGGACTGGCCAGTCAGCTACGGTTTTATTTTTGTTTTAGAGTGGTGGTTTATGTGTCTCCTTTATATTGCTTCTATTTTTTGTCCTTTTGATCACACATTTCTCCTGGAAGTTAGGAGCTTTTTCTCCCTACATTACTCAAGAAGGGACAGCAATCATGGCTATATAGCCAAACTACAAACATAGCGCATAATATTCCACCATTGAGACAAGAGCTAACAAAAGCTGCTAGACATTACACATGAAAAGGGAAGCCTTTCTCCTCATCATGTCCACCAGGAGACACTCAGTAAGCATAACAACACAGCAACAAACATTCATTTAAGCATTAAAAATCTACCTACCTACTTAAAATGACAAACAAACAACAACAGAAAATCACAACAAAAGGTCTCAAAACATGTCCAAAACAGAAAAGAGTAACTGAGACAAATGAGATGGAGACAGACAAAGGCTTTCCAGAAGACAAAGAGCAGGATTTTCCTGAGAAGGAATTCAGAAGAATGATATGGAAACAAATTCAAATGCTCCGAAAAGAGGTGGAGGAAAATAAGGAAGAAGTCAGGAAAGTACTACAGGAGCAATCAAACAAGATTGAAACAACACTGGAAACAATTAAAAACTTGTAAAAAGAAGTCCAGATGATTAATAATTAAATATCAAAAATGGAAAATACACTGAAAGGGGAAAGGAGCAGAAATGAAGATGGAAGACAGAACCAGCAAGCTATAACACAAATCTTGGAATGAAAACTAAGATAGAAGAGCAAGCAAAAAAAAGATTTAAAAAAAATATGAAGAAAGTCTAAGATTCTTGCTGGATAACATGAAGAGGAATAACTTAAGAATTACTGGCATTCTGGATCAGGATGATTCAGGTAAGTTCACAGAGGAGATAGGTGAAGATCTTCTGAAAGAAAAATTTCCTAACATCTTGAAGGATGAGAAGATAAGCATTCAAGAAGCTGAATGTACCCCAGGAAGGACAGACCCCAAAAGAAAATCACCAAGACATACAATAATCAAGCTCTCCAAAATCAAAGACAAGGAAAAAATCCTAAAAGCAGACAGGGAAAAAAGAAGTGTTAGCTACAAAGGCAAGCAAATCAGATTAAACTCTGACTTCTCCTCAGAAACCATGCAGGCATGAAGATAATGGTGAGATATACATAAAACACTAAAAGAAAAAAAACTGCCAACCAAGAATTGTCTATCCAGCAAAACTGTCAATCAAATACAATAGTGCAATCATAACATTTTAGGATAAACAGAAGCTAAGAGATTTTGTCAAAGCCAATCTAGGACTTCAAAACATGCTAAAGGGAGTTCTTTGGGCTGAAAACCAACAAGAAGAGACAACAACCAGAGACTGACAGAGGGGGCAACACCACCTGATACTCAGGCAACAGATAGCAAAGTACAGAACAGAACAAAATTACAACAACGAATTCAAAGGAGCTGGGAGGTCAACCAAAGATCAAAATAATAATGTCAGAAAAGGGGAAAATAAAGGAACAGAGATCCAGGTGGTGAGGAAATCAGGTAGATTACAGGATAAAATAGACTGTCTTAAATGGAAGGAAAAGTTAATAGACTATAGAGTAAGCCCAAAGAAAGTTAGTACTTCACAACTTACCATGAAAATGAACATTCAAGCAGAACAAGGAAACATGAAATCTAAGAAGAAACTGACAAGAAATAGTACAAAAAAACACAAACTCAGCACAGGAAGGCATACAGAACAAAGGAATGGACAGCACTATCAAAAAAATTAATATAATGGCAACAATTAATTCATACCTATTGATAATTACATTGACTGTCAATGGATTGAATGCACCAGTGAAGAGACAGAAAGTGGCAAAATAGATACAAAAACAAGACCCTTCAATATGCTGCCTGCAAGAGACACACCTTACGGACAATGACAGAAACAGAGTAAAATTTAAAGGGTGGAAAAAAAATATACGAAGCTAACTGCAACAATAAGCAAGCAGGAGAGGCAACTCTAATCTCTGATAAAGTAAGACAAAAACCAGCATCAGAGATAAAGAAGGACATTATCTCATGATCAAAGGATCAAATGAGCAAGACAACATAACCACATAAATATCTACGCTCTCAATGAAAGAGCACCAAGATATATGAAGCAAACCTTACTAGAATTGAAGAAAGAAACAGGTAAATCTACAATTATAATGGAAGATTTTAATATGCCACTTTCAAAAGGGACAGAACAACCTAAAAGAAACTCGATAAAGTTACATAGGAACTAAACTGTACAATCAACCAACTTGACCTCATAGATGTGTACAGAGCATTCAACCAAACAACAGCACAATATACATTCTTCTCCAGTGCACATGGAACATTCTCCAGAAATGACCATGTGTTAGGTCACAAAGCAAGCGTCTATAAATTTACAAACATCAAAATACTACAAAGCATCTTTTCAGACCACAATGCTATGAAACTAGAAATCAACAATAAGAAGACCAAGAAAATAAAGTCGAATATACGGAAAATGAATAACACCCTGCTGAAAAGTGACTGGTTAAAAGAAGAAATCAATCGTGAATTCACAAAATTCCTAAAAATAAACAAGAATGAAAACACAACAAACCAAAATCTTTGGGACACGGCAAAAGCAATGCTGAGAAGACAATTTATTGCAATAAATGCACACATCCAAAAACAAGAAAGAACCAAAATTAACACAGCATCTACAATTAGAAACAGACCAACAAAGGGAACCTACAGTCACCAAAAGAAAAGAAATAATAAAGATCAGAGCAGAAATAAGTGTGATGGAAAGCAGAAAAACTATATAAAGAATCAACAGGACAAGAAGCTAGTTCTTTGAAAGGATTAATAAAATTAACAAACTATTTGCAAATCTAACAAAAGAGGGAGAAGACATAAATAACACACATTAGAAACCACATGTGCGATGTCACAATGGAACCAAAAAATCAAAAGGATAATAACAGAATACTGTGGAGAGCTGTACTCCAACAATACTGAGAACTTAGAAGAGATAGATACATTTTTAGAAAAACACGCCTTCCTAAACTTACAGAGAGTAAAGTAGAAAACTTGAACAGACCAATAACATAAGAAAAAATTGATCTGGTTATCAAAAATCTCCCAATGAAAACAAGTCCAGGCCCAGATATCTTCACTGGTGAGTTATAATAAACTTTCAGGGAAGAGCTGTCACCAATTCTACTCAAATTATTCCAGAATATAGAAGAGGATGGAAAACTTTATAATACTTTTTATGTAGCAAGCATAACCCTCATACCAAAACCAGAGAAGGACATCACTAAGAAAGAAAATTATAGAGCAATACCCCTCATGATCATAGATGCAAAAATCCTAGCCAACAGAATCCAGCAGCACAACAAAAAAATAATGCATTATGACCAAGTGGGTTTCATAAAAGGGATGCAAGGATGGTTCAACATTAGAAAAATGATCAACGTAATCCACCATATAAATAAGAAAAAGGAAAAGAACCACAAAATCATATTGATTGATGCTGAAAAGGCATTTGACAAAATCAAACATCCATTTCTGATAAAAAAATTCAACAAAGTTGAATTAAAGAGAAACTCCTCAACATAATTAAGAGCATATATACAAAATAAACAGCCTATATCACTCTCAATGGAGAGAAACTGAAAGCTTTCCCTCTCTGAACGGGAACCAGATAAGGATGCCCTTTATCACCACTCCTATTCAATATTGTTTTGGAATTCTTAACCTGAGATATACGGCAAGATAGGGAAATTAAAGGCACCCAAATTGGCAAAGAGGAAATAAAACTCTCTCTGTTTGCAGACAATATGATCCTATACATAGAAAACCCCACAGACTCATTAAAAAAGCTACTAGACCTCACTGGAAGATTCAGCAAAGTCTCAGGATAAAAGATCAACATACAAATATCAGTTGGATTCCTCTATAGTAACAATGACAGTGCAGAAAAGGACATTAGAAAAGCAATACCATTTACGATAGTCGCCCAAAGGATGAAATATTTAGGAATAAATGTAACCAGAGAAACAAAAGACCTATACAAAGAAAACTACAAAACAATACTACAAGAAACCAAAAGAGACTTACAGAAGTGGAAAAACATACCATGTTTCTGGATAGGAAATATCATGAAAATATCAATTAGCCCAAAGAAATTTACACATGTAATTCAATCCCAATCCAGATTCCAATGACATTCTTCAAAGAGATGGAAAAAACAATTACAAACTTTATAGGGAAAGGAAAGAGACCCAGGATAAGCAAAGCACTGCTTAAGAAGAACAAGGTTGGAAGCCTCTCACTCCCAGATTTCAAAATTTACTACGTGGCTACAATGGTCAAAACAGCTTGGTACTGGTACAATGAAAGATACATTGATCAATGGAAGAGAATCAAGAATCCAGAAATTAACCCATCCACATATAGCAAACTGATTTTTGACAAAGTGCCTAGGTATATTGCATGGGGAGGAAATAGTCTCTTTAACAGATGGTGCTGGCAGAACTGGAATGCATCCAGCTGATATGAAGTGAGGGGAGATGTAAAAGAACACCCAAATTTGTATACACTACTCATTCCACCAAACATCTATGGCTTGATGATCAGAAATCAACTAGAGGAAGATAAAAAAAAAAACAAGAATTTTTGATACAGTAAACAAGTGTTAATTGCTATAATCTGAGGCACTTGGCCTATACTTATGGATGTGTTGTGGTTATGTGCCATCGAGTCGGTTCCAACTCATAGTGACCCTGCATAAGGTTTCTGAGGCTGTAAATCTTTACAGGAGCAGAACGCCTCATCTTTCTCCCGTGGAACAGCTGGTAGTTTCGAACTGCTGACCAAGAGATTAGCAGCCCTATTTGTAACCACTACACTACCAGAACTCCTTGATGTAGTAGCTCAAAATACCAACAAAGATGGGAGAAGTCTTTACATCAATTATCAGTCCTATCCCCTCTGTATACAGAGTTGATTGTTGTTGTTGTTGTCAGGTGCCATCGAGTCGGAACCAACTCATAGCGACCCCATGCACAGCAGAACGAAACAATGTTCGATCCTGGGCCAACCTCACTACCGCTGCCACACTTGAGTCCATCAATGATGCCACCTGGCTGATCCATCTCGTTGGGGGTCTTCCTCTTTTTCTCTGACCCTCCACCCTACCCAGCATGACATCCATCTCCAGCGATTGTTTCCTCCGGACAATATGTCCAAAGTAGGAGAGACGAAGCTTAGCCATCCTGGCCTACAAGGAGCACTCTGGCTGCACTTCTTCCAAAACAGATCTATTGGTTCTTTTGGCAGTCCATGGCACTTTCAGTATTCTCCACCAACACCACAACTCAAAGGCATCAATTCTTCTACGATCCTCCTTATTCACTGTCCAGCTTTCGCATCCATATGAGGCTATTGAAAACACAATGGCCTGGGTCAGGCGCACCCTAGTCCTCAAGCTGACATCTCTGCTCTTCAACACTTTAAAAAGTTCCTGTGCAGCAGATTTGCCCAGTGCAATACGTCGTCTGATCTCTTGACTGCTACTTCCGCGAGTGTTGATAGTTGATCCAAGAAGAATGAAGTCCTTGACAACTTCAATCTTTTCTCCATTGATAAGAATGTTGTTTATTGGTCCAGTGGTGAGGATTTTTGTTTTCTTGACATTGAGATGTAATCCATATCGAAGGCTGTGCTCTTTAATCTTCATAAGTAAATGTTTCAAGTCCTCTTCACTTTCAGCGATCAAGGTTGTATCATCTGCATAGCGCAGGTTGTTAATGAGTCTTCCTCCAATCCTGATGCCACGTTTTTCCTCATAGAACCCAGCTTCTCGTATTATTTGCTCAGCATACAGGTTGAATAAGTATGGTGAAAGAATACAACCATGTCTCACAACTTTCCAAATTTTAAAACATTCAGTGTTCCCATGTTCTGTTCGAACAACTGCTTCTTGGTCTAGGTACAGATTTCTTAGAAGTACAATTAAGTGTTCTGGAATACTCATACTTCTCAATGTTGTCCATAGCTTGTCATGATCCACACAATCGAAAGCCTTTGCGTAGTCAATAAAGCACAGGTAAACATCCTTCTGATATTCTCTGCTTTCAGCCAAGATCCATTGGACATCAGAAATGATATCTCTCGTTCCACGGCCTCTTCTGAATCCAGCTTGAACCTCTGGAAGTTCTCTGTCAATGTATGATTGTAGCCGTTTCTGTATTACCTTGAGCAAAACTTTGCTCGCTTGAGATATCAAAGAGATTGTCCGATGATTTCCGCATTCCGTTGGGTCACCTCTCTTTGGAATGGGCACAAACATTGATCTCTTCCAATCAGTCGGCCAGATAGTTGTCTCCCAAATTTCTTGGCAGAGATGAGTGAGTGCCTCCTGTGCTGCCTCACTTTCCTGAAAGACCTCAATTTTTATTCCATCAATTCCTGGTGCCTTGTTCTTTGCCACTTCTTTCAATGCACTTTGGACTTTGAGTATCACTGGCTCTTGTTCATATGGTATCTCTTGAAATGGTTGAACATTAACCATTTCCTTTTGGTACAATACAGAGTTGATAGGAACGGGTAATTTAGACATTGGCTACCTAAAATGGGGTGGGTGTGGGTCTATAACGGCAGGAAGTAACTGGCTTACAAGTTTTCAAGAGGGAGTTTAATCATTGCATTTCAGAGAAGGTAGGCTCCCACTGAATAGTTTCCATCTTGTCTAGATTGGCCTGGTGAAAGGAGATGAGGATAAGATTCTTATGATTCAATAGTGAGTAATTGTTATCATGACTAACTGTGACCATCACAACTGTAAAGGTAAGAATATTTAACAAAAAGGAGGGAGTAGTTAATCTTACAGTCCAGGAACAGAGGACCCTAGGACAATTAAGAGAGAAGAGCATGAGATGAATGTGGAACCCTATCCAGAGAAGCAGTGACACCAGAGATGGAGGTAGAGATGAGGACATGGAGAGAGAGAGCAGCTGAAGACTCTAGACTCATGGAAAGAGAAAGGCTATGTGCTGGAGGCCACAAGGCAGGCTTGCAAATGTGCCCTTAGGTTGTTTAAATAATTATATATTCCTGAGTGTTTTTGTGTACATCCCACCCACCCACACACACACACAAAACAAAACAAAGTAAAAATAGACGGAATAGAAGCAAATACTATTGAATGATGCAAGGAGGAGATTATAATCATTGCAATGAAACAAGGAGTGTAAAACCAATGTTATCCCATGTAAACTGTCGCACAATTCACAATAAAAATGTAAAAAAAAATCAATTGCCCATATAAAAATAATAGTAATAATAATTTGTGATCTTGAAGAAGATTTGGCTTCTCTTAAAAATTATATTCCATCTTTAAAAAAATAGGGTTTGAAAAATGTTATAAAAATATTGTTACACACTTTCATTTGTATATGATTTCCATACATAAATTACTCTTTGATGTCAAGAAAGATTTCTTTACTAACCATTTTGGAATTCTGTCATTTGTCATTTGGCCTTTTTACCCAGTGAGCAAGACATTGTTCATTCTGGCTTTTTTCTCTCTCATACTTCCTTAATTCCTCAGAAGGACAGAGGAAGCCAAAGGCACTGTTTAGAACAAATGTCATTGTTTCGGTATTATGGTGAAACTTGTTATATATAGTTGCTTCCATGTATGTATGTAGGTGACATGTAAGTGCTGACCAAATTTGATTCATAGACTAAATTATGTGATGTTCAGATAATTCAGTGACCTCAGTAATGCATTAAAAGGTCAGAATTCAGAAGATTGACTATTAAAATTTACATATGATATATTTAAAAAAATAATAATAAAATAAAAAAACCATTGTCTATCTGGACTGTTAACCATAAATTCAGCAGTTCAAACCTACTAACTGCTTTTCAGAAGCCTCATATGGGGGTATCTCTATGAGTTAGAACTAACTCGATGGCACTTAACAACAACAACATGGTAGAAAAACTAGGAGCACTTGAACATAGCTTAATGAAAGATATTAGAAATAGCAAGGTTGTCAAAAACCTCAGATCCTTTTACAAGTTGCACAATTTTTCCAAATATCAGTTTTCAAAGCTATGAAATATTTATAAAGACATAATTCTGATAGTTTTATATTGTTGTTGTTGTTAAGTACTATCAAGTTAATTCTGACTCATAGCTACTGAGGCTATAAAACTTCTTGGGAGAAGAAAACCTTATCTTTCTCCTATGGATAATTTTATGTAAAACCTATTAAATGAAAATATACTTGTTCAAAGGTGCTCCACAATGAATATTTGATAAATGGTGATTCTATTTCTTCCTTCTTCTACTCGACTGCCAACACATTATTCTGTCTTATGCTAAAAGTCAAAGTTAGAATGCTAGAAGAAGATGAGGAAGAAGAGATGACTTTTGTTTTTATAGATAAGTCCTTAGAACTTCAATAAGTATATCAGAAGTTGAATGATATTCATCTTATTAGTAATAATTGAAAGAAATTTGCATCTCCAAGTTATAAACCTTAAGGTTAGCAATCCATTGCTTTTCTTACAGATCCACACCACCAGGACAACTTTAACTGAATCACAGATTGAAGTATCAATGGTTGTGAGTTGTAAGGATGTGATATAGGCTTGGTGACAGTACTGAAAAAACTAGATAGTTATGGCTTTTACTTCATTTAACAAAAGCAATTCTACCAAGCATGCAGGGTAATTGGCAGTAACACTGTGGATGAGTGCTAGAATAGGAAACTCAAGATTAAGCATTTGTGACAGGCAATGAGAACACGATGACTCTGGGTCATGTGGATGAACACATGGAGGTGTATGGCAGTACATAGCCTTAGCATGTGTTCAGACTCTATGCAAATATGAAACAAATAATTCCAGTGTCATTATTTCCTTTCTGAACTCTTGAGGTGTTTATAGTAGTTTTAAGAAGCAGAACCTGAATGTCCCAGACACCTGGCCATACAATTCTGCAATATCTTGGAGCATTTGTTCCAGATGTTGTTGTTAAGTGCTGTCGAATCAGTTCTGATTAATAGCGACGCTCTATAAGATGTCCATGGAGCGGCTGGTGAGTTTGAACCACCAACCGTGCAGTTCAAACAGACCTTGCAGTCCAGTGTATTATCCCACAGTACCACAGCAGGACTGCTTGTTCCAGATAGCATTCCTAAAACAACAATAATTCCCTTTTGGAGAAACAATGTTTATCAGGTTGTTTGGGAGAGACAAGTACTATGGTTTTATATCAATTCCAATATCAACTGATTTATCTTATTCTCATTGGGATAATTATTGCACTATTTTCAGAATTAAGCAATATCTTAATTCACATCTACAATCAGTTAATGTTATTTTATAATGCAGGTAAATTGTAATTATCTCCAATATATTGATCAACACCAAATAGAATAACCCATTAAAGAATCCCATTGTTATTGTTTAGTGCTAATCTGTCAGGTCTGACTCATAGTGACCCTCCATAGGGTTTCTAAGGCTTTAAATCTTTGCATCATTAAAAAACCTCATCATTATTCCTCAGAGCAGCTGGCAGGTTCAAACTGTGGACCTTGCAGTTTGAAGTTCAGTGATTATAGCATGGAACCACCACAGTCCCAAATAATCACACATGAAAAATGAAATTTTCTTATTAATTTCTATAATTCTTGTTCAGAATGTTGAAGTGATAGAAGTAATTACCATGCAGAATACAACCTTTGACCTAGTTAAGGTTCAACTTTTACTGCTTAATTGTGGCACAGAAGCAGTATGTCTGGTTTTATAAATTAGGCGACAGCTTAAGAATTTTAATTATTCTAAATAAGTTCAGTAAGCCTAAAAGGTATTTAGTACAACAATCTTGGAATTTATTCTTAAAAAAAATCTGTACTTCTAGAAAACTGGCAATTGCAATATTATTTTTTTAAATATACAGTTCTATCTCATTTTATAATTAAAATAATACTACCCTAGTTAACTGAGATTGGAAGTATTATCTCCTTTCTAATTTATGAACTAAGCAGTACAATAAGTGAATTACTTAGTAATTGAAAGTTTGTAATATTCACCTGTAAAAACATCTCAGCAAGATTTGTGTCTGGGGCAAAGTATGTGGCCATTATTTAAATGTCTTTAATTATCATCAGTTTATTAAATTTTCCATTTTCTTTTTATGCTATTTGACTAATCTTACATTTTTTCTATAGAACATTATTCATTCCTGCCAGATTATCCAAGTTGTCACAGTTCTTTTATTTATTTATTTTTGGCTTTTTAAAGCTTTTATTATGAATTGAGTAATAGTTTACAGGGCAGATCATCATTTTTGCACTTGTAATAATATTCTTAGTACTAGTGATAAAATAACCAGACTTGGAAAATCAATTTTAAATTTGGTAATAATCTCCTAAATGTAGATTACATTATGAAACATTTTCTAAAAATTGGAAGAAGTAAATCACCATCTAAAAAGGACTGATTTATTAATTAAATGGCCCTTAATTGTTTGTTTGATTTTATTTGGGAGTTGAGAAATCCATTGTGACATATAAAAGGGCTTCAAAATATTTGTGGAAAGTTTAAATAAAAGATAATGTAATTATTCCATGTCAAGTGATTCAAGTTCCAAATTTTTAATCATGCCACTTTGGGAGAAAGATGAGGATTTCTGCTCCAATAAAGATTTAGAGCCTCAGAAACCCTATTACAGGGTCGCTATAAGTCAGAACAAGGAGCTCTGACAGCATAGTTGTTACGAATAGGGCTGCTAATCTCACAGTCAACAGTTCGAAACTACCAGCTGTTCCATGGGAGAAAGATGAGGCTTTCTGCTCCTGTAAAGATTTACAGCCTCAGAAACCCTGTACAGGGTAGCTATGAGTCGTTCCGACTCCACCGCACATAACAACAACATAAGTCAGAATGGACTCAGTACTCAACAAAAACAACAAAAACCATACCACTTTATTGACCTCTGAAAATAATGTATTAAACTGGGATAATAATCTTGCAGGATAATGCATTGGAATTTAAGATTGGTTTGAACTGCAAGGACGGTAGTTCAAACTCACCAGTCGCTACTTGGAAACCCTATATAGTGTTGCTATGAGTCGGAACTGACGCGAGGGCACTTAAAAATAACACAATTATTTTAAGAGCAATAGGGACAGTATTGTAGAAACAGCATAAAATTACACCAGGATAGAAATCTGGCTCATTAATTTACTAGCAATGCAAAATAGGGTAAGGAACTTACTCTCTGAATTCGTTTCTACATGCATAAAAATAGTTCTTAGAATGACGCAGTTACTGGATCTGAAGAAGGGGGAGGCATGTGAGAACGCCCAGGCTTGCAGACATTACCCACTGGACATAGCGTGGATGGCTTGCTGACCAAAACTCGACCAGATGAACATAAAGAAGTCTGATACAGGGAGCAAGCAAAAATTGCTACAACCTGATCAGCTGGACCCTTGATTATGGATGAGGCTGTTCAAAATTCCAACTAAATAGGGAAAGATTCTCCATAACAAGGATAAAGCATGTCTTCTCAGGACACTGGACGGAGAGACATGGGCAATTTAGAAGGGCTACCAAAATTGGGGGCTATAAAGTGGAGTCCTGGTGTGGTGCTGTGAGTTAATGTGCTGGAATGCAAAGTCATTTGAACCACAAGGTCAGCAGTTCAAGCTCACCAGCTGCTCCTTGGAAACCCTATAAAGTGTTGCTATGGGTTGGAACGGACGGCACTTAACAACAACAAAGGCACGAAATGGCTGACTTACAAGCTTTCATGACAGTCCTTAGTGTCATGGAGTAAAACAGGGAGTAAAACAGAAATCCTACTACATGGTTTCCTTCCTGTCCAGATGGGTCTGGTAATGAGGGGGATAAGAATTTATAATACAATTTTGAGTAATTGTTTACAACTCTAATGGCAATTGTAACAACTGTAAATGTAGAAGTGCAACTACAAGGGGGAGCAGTAAATCTGTCATCTCAGGAATCAGGAACGCTCCGACCACCAAGAGGGAAGAACACGACAGGCGCAAAGGAACATGACCAGAAAGCAGCGAAACAGAGATGGTGGTGGAGATGATGGCATAGAGAAAGAACAGCAGTGAACTTTAAGCCTAAGAACTGAGAAAAGCCGTGTGCCTGCAGATAGGAGGCTAGCTTGCAAAATGTGCCCTTTGGACATTTAAACAAATATAGATTTGCAATGTGGTAGTATGTTTACACCAAAAATAAAACAGGTAACAGAGGTAAATACTATTGGCTTAAGGGTACATGGAGGGTACCGTAATCATTACAAAGATCTCTGATTGTAAAAATGGTGTTCTGTCCTATAAGCCATCACTCACTCAATAAATACTAAAATTTTTAAAAATAGTAACAATTCTTCATATCAATTTGCTTTGTATTTATTTATAACACTTACTTCACAGAGTGTTCAGAGCATAAAAATAGCATTGTAAGGTCTGACATGCTTCATAAATTAATATGGCTACCTATTTTTAAATTAACTATGTGAATGAATGAAGACATTTCTCAAAACCTATGTATTTTCCCTCTTGAAATCAATGAAATAGAATATTCTTAATCCATACCTCTTCCATGAAATATTCTTATAAAATAACCTGTATTTTGTATTTTAAAAACTTGTAGATATCCAGTGCCCTCATTATATTCAACTTCTCTGCAGTTTTTGCCCATTTTTCAGTATCTGATCTCTAAATGTTGGAGATCACATCTCTTTTCTATACTCACAATCTCACCAAAACTAAGGGCAATAAATGAAGCCATTTATATGTGTAAAAAAATATATATATTTTTAATGTGAAACCAACCATTCCTCATATAACCCTCTCTACTGTTCAGTTGGGTTTGATAATCCATTGCATTGGCCACACAGAACTCCAAGATAATACTTATAGCTGTGGGTTTATTAGGTAAATTAACAGACTACAAGTTAGGACTAGAAAAAGAATTGGGCACAGTTCTTTGTCTGCACAGCCTCTCCTCAGCTATGCCCAGACGCCGACCTCTCTGACTGGGTAATGTTAACAATACTCTTTTATTGTTATATAGACTGCTGCTATATGCTCACAGGACACACCGCTTCACCCATAAGTCTTAGTCTGAAGGCACTAGATCCCTTTGTGTTGTGTTATTTTTCCTGGTTCTGATGCTGTTGCTCCTCTGCCACTCCTCAGCCAATCTTCTGATATCACAGCTTTCTGTTCATAGGTTGAGGAGGTTTAATGAGCAGGGATCTCAGGGTACAAAGGATGCACTCTACTCCTGGCTCTACTTTGATGGTAGGAGATAACCCCTCCTACTTTTTAGATGACTCATTTTGAGTCTATGCTAGAATCTCCAGTTTTCACAATTATAATGAACTCTGCCAATGTTCACAGCTAAATCATGTCATCTAATCAGTATCTTCTCCCACCTTCTCTTACCCCAAACCAGCAGTTCAGAAACATTGTTTGGTGTAAGTTTCAAACTCTAAATACCCATTTAGATAACTAGTAAACTTCTTTAATTTTCTCAAAACTGTGTATGTTCCTCTATACTCAGTTTTGAGAAAATTAAATTACTCTCAGTTAAGAGTTCATGTTACTTATTCTTTACAGTGAGTCTTCAGCCTCAAAGCTTTTCTAAATCCACTCATTCCCTCACCCCCTTACCCAAAACTTCTTCTGGTGTTTAAGTTCAACTCTCATTATTTCTACAGCTTTACTTGCATTACCCAAATACAAACCACCATCTTAGATTAAGCTAGAGGGCTCCTAATTAATTTACCATTCTCCACTCTTATCTCCCAGAAGTCCAGTCAATTTCTACAGTTTACAGAGCAGTATTAGAAAACACAAAGCAAAAACAAAACAAAAATAGAATTAAACTATTTTAAACTGTTTTCAAAAAATAAATTGAAAGCCCTCAAAACATAAACAACCACAAAGCAACAACATATTTTAATATCTTCTCAAAAAAAAACTAAAGTTTTAAATAAAACTTGTTTTGCATGTTTGGAAAGCTTGCTGTCATGCACTTTGTTTCACCTCAGTGATTACATTCCCTTCCATGCAACAACAGTTGTCCTGCTTCGTCCCTATGATTCCTATTTGCATTCCACCCACTTTCCTATCCATTCTCAACTTTGTCCTTAAAAATATATTGTCTGAGTGGAAGAGGGGTAAAGGCAGCAATGAAGAAATGGGCTAAGTTTAACCATGTTCCATAGAGTCCTGTTGACCTGAAGATGAGAGAGAGAAGAGGAAGGGCTACTTGGTCCAAAGTGTGGTGAGACCTGGGGCCACCTGAGCCCATGGACAAGAACATAGCCACACAGGGCTAGAGCTAGAGTGAAGCATCCAACTGATATGAATTGAAGGGAGACACACAAGAACACCCAAACTTGCAGATAGTAGCCATTTGACCTAACCTCAACAGTTTGATAACCAGAACTCGACTAGAGGAAAAAAAAAAAAAAAAAAAAAAATTGATGCCAAGT
>NW_006408527.1:31757863-31794967 GCF_000296735.1 Chrysochloris asiatica | reverse complement strand
TGGCTTACAAGGTTTCAAGAAGGAGTTTAGTTTAAGAGTGTGTGGGGAAATATAGAGTCCCCACTGAATATTTTTCATCTTGTCTAGGTAAAAAGAGATGGGATAAGATTCTTATGATTCAATAGTAATTGTTATCATGACTAATTGCAACTGTCACAATTGTAAAGGTAGAAGTTCTATAACAAAAACTGGGGAGCAGTTAATCCTACGTTCCAGAAACAGAGAACCTTAGGACCATCAAGGGAAAAGAGCACAAGAGGAATGTGGGACCTTATACATAGAAGCAGTGACACCTGAGATGGAGGCAGAGATGGGGACTCAGAGAGAGGGAGAAGCTGAGGACTCTAGATTCATGGAAAGAGAGGAACTGAAAGCTGGCAACCAGGAGGCAGTTTTGCAGAATGTGCCCTTTGGTGGTGTAAATTATTATATATGCCTGAGTGTTTAAAAAAAAAAAAAAAAAGAGTTAAAATGAATTGAGAAAAATACTGTTAACTGATGGTACATGAAGGGGATTATAATCATTGTAATGAAACAAAGTATATGATTTGCTGAATGTAAAAGTGATAATCTGCCCTGTAAACATTCACTCAATTGACATAAAAAATGTAAGAAAAAAAAAATTAAAAAGTGACTATACAACTCGACCTCACCAGGTAGAATACACAGAATTCAAACTGACTACGTTTGTGAGAAGGAACAGTGGAAAAGCTCAGTATCATCAGCCAAAACAAGGCCAGAGACAGGTTGTGAAACTGATCATCAATTGCTCATATGCAAGTTCAGGCTGAAGTTGAAGAAAATTAAACCATCAAAGCCAAAATATGACCTTGAACATATCTCACCTGAATTTAGTGGTCATCTTAATAATGGATCCAGTGCATTAGACACTAATGACTGAAGACCAGAAGTCATCAAGAATATGATACAGGAAGAAAGAAAAATGTCAGGAAAGAAAGAAAACACCAAAATGGATGTCAGAAGAGACTCTTACTTATGAGGGTAGAAAATCTAAAGTGAATGGAAGAAATGAGGAAGCGAAAGAGTTGAACCAAATGTTCCAAGGGCAGCTTGAGAAGACAAAGTCAAGTATTACAATGAAATATGCTAAGGCCTGGAGTTAGAAAGCCAACAAGGAAATGCATGCGCAGCATTTTTCAAGCTAAAAGAATTAAAGAAATAATTCAAGACTTAGTTTTCAGTATTGAAGTATTCTTCTGGCAAAATACTAAATGATGCAGAAAGCATCAAAGGAAAATGTAAGGAATTCAGAGTCACTAAGAACAGAAAGAAATGGGTGATGTTCAAACATTTCAAGAGGTAATATATGGTCAAGAATCAATGACACTGAAGGAAAAAGTCCAAATTGTATCAAAGGCATTGGGAAAAAATAAGACCCCAGGAGTTGATGGAATACAAATTGAAATCTTTCAACAAACTGAAATAATACTGGATGTGCTAACTCGTCTATGCCAAGAAATTTGGAAAACATCTATTGGCCAACTGATTAGAAGAGATCCATATTTGTGTCCATTCCAAAAGAGATGACCCAACAATGAAGAAACCATTGAACAATATTATTAATATCATATGCAAGTAGAATTTTGCTGAAGATAATTAAAAATGGTTGCCTCAGAAGATCAACAGAGAATTGTAAGAAATTTCAAGCCTGATTCAAAAGAAGATGTGGAACTAGAGATATCATTGCTGATATCACACGTATCTCAGCTAAAATCAGAGAATTACAGAAAGATTTTTACTTGTAATTTACTGATTATGCAAAGTCTTTTGACTGATAGATCATGACAAACTATAGATAATAGTTGGAGGAACAGGAATTTCAGATCACTTAATTGTGCTCATAAGTAATCTGTACACAGACCAAGAGGCAGCTGTTAAAACAGAAGAGGAAACTTGCAGTTATTGTTAACTGCTCTTAGGCTGCTGTTTCTGACTCATAGTGACCTTGTATAGGGTTTACAAGGAGTGACTGGTGGCTTTGAACTGCTGGTCTTATGGTTAGCAATCAAGTGTTTATCCTGTAGTGCTACACAAGGACTCCAAAGCGATACTGAATGGTTTATAATCAGGAAAGGTATGCATCAGGGTTGTATTCTTTTACCATACATATTCAATCTGTATGCTGAGTAAATATTCCAAGAAGCTGGATTTTATGAAGAACGTGGCATCAGGACAGGAGGAAGACTCATTAACAACATCAGATATGTAGACTATACAACCTCCTTTGCTGAAAGTGAAGACGATTTAAAATACTGATAAAGATCATAGATTACAGCCTTCAACATGGATTACACCTCAAGGTAAAGAAAAGAAAAATCCTCACAACTGGACCAATAAATACCATCATGATAAACAGAGAAAAGAATGAAGTTGTCAAAGACTTCATTTAGTCAAAAACTTCATTTTGCTGAGATTCACAATCAACAGTCATGGGAGCAATAGTCAAGATATCAAAGGCCATATTATATTAGGTAAATCTACTCAAGAACAAATAAATCAATTTGAGGACTAAGGTGTACTTGACCCAAGTCATGGTATTTTCAGTAGCCTCATATGGATGTGTAACCTGAATGTTCCTTGGATGGCCAGACTTTGTCTTTCATACTTCTGACATACTATCATGATGGTCCCATCCAGGAGAAGGACATCATGTGTGGTAAAGTGGTGGGTAAGTGAAAGAGAAGACCCCGCTGTGAGATAGATTGACACAATGAAGCAGCAATGGGCTCAAACATGACAACTGTGGGAATGGTTCAGGACTTCGTAGTGTTTCGTTCTGTTGTGCATAGAGTTGCTATGAGTCAGAACCAACTCAAAAGCACCTAATAACAACAAAAACATTTCTCATGGTTTCCTTTTATTCTTTGGTCATAATTTTTTTTTTTTTTTAAATCAACTATTTGAATATATCTGAAATAGCTGCTTAAAAATCTTTGTATTAATACTATCCTTTAGCTCTTCAGAGGCAGTATCTACTTTTTAACTCTGTATATAACCTACACATTCCTGAGGGTTTTTTTTTTTTTTTAAACTTTGTAATTTTTTTGTTGGTTGTTTTGAAAACTAGATATTTTGAGAATTATAATGTGGCACCTCTAGAAATCAGAATATCTCCATTACTTAGTGTCAGTTATTACAGCTTGTCATTACAGTTGTTTGTTTAGGGATTTTTCTGAACTAATTTTATAAAGTATGTATTCTTGTCATTTGTGGCCATGAAATACTCTCTATTCTACTAGCTTAGTGGTGACCTAGTGATTGGACAGAGATTTCCATGAATATCTTAAAGTCTTTACAGATGAATTCTGTGAAAATATATACCTTCAACTCTCAAAAAAACCCAAATGTTGTCATTTTGATTTTGAATGACCATTCCACAATGAGCAATAAATCTGCTCTTTTACTTTTTTTTTTTTATTAAATAATTTGGGTCTTTGTTCCTGACAGGTACAGGATAAGAAGAAGGGAGCAGGGAAGGAATTGGGAAGTTAGTCCATTGAGAGCCTCAATAAGAGGGAAATGAAGTAGGACCTGGGACCATGGTAGAGGCAATAACAGCAGGTGAGAGAAAAAGAACCAATGGTGAAGGGAAAGAAACTTAACAGCTAAACCACCAAGAAGAATCAGTCAGTCAGAAAAAATAGCACCAGGATCAGTCGACCACCAAAGAAATAGAAAGGGGTAGCACACCATTTCTGAGAAGCCTATGAGCACCCCTTTACTAAAATTTAAATGAATATTATTCCTCTTTACTAAGACTTAATCAGTGAAGGGTGGTACCCACCATGCTCCTGGGGAAAGGCATCTGGGACCAGGTAGAGAAAACTGTACGTATTCCTCAGACCCTTAACTCTTAGGTGTTGCTCCTCACTTGCAAGGTAGACACTTCACTCTTCTGGGAACATTCTGTGCTATAATAAACTTAACGCTTTGCTGAAGATTTTGATCTGCTGATCTTTATCTCACTTCACAAGGAGATAGGGCTTACTAGTGCTGTCTCTTTCTGACACCAAACCAGGTTTCAAGTCCAGGGCATCCTACCATGTGAACTTGACAGTTCCACATTTTCTCCCACTGTATCTGTGACCCTCTAATGTGACCCTATCAAGGCAGTTGGTAGTGGTAGCCTAGTACCATTTAGTTCTTCTGGCCCCAGAGTCATGGAGATTGGTGTGTTCCATTAGTCTATTGGACTAATTCATTCCAAGCCTCTTTAACTCTTATCACCCTTCTTTATGCAGCATATGGAGAGAACATTAGCTGCACCTCAAAGGGTTTCTCATGACCTTTTTAAGATTCCAGAGGCTACTCACCAATGTAGAATGTGGAACATTGTCTTTATGTGTATTATGTGAATTGACCATGATGTCCCCTGATACTATGGTCCTGAGCCCCCAGGTCCATAATCTCATTCCTTAGAATGTTTGACAATATCTAGGAAGTTTTTTTTTATCAATTTGCCCCCTTGTATGCTCTACCATATATCACAGAACACCATTGATCCATGGTTGTGCATATATCACTATTTATCTCTACCCTCTTTAGTTCATGCATATCTCTATGTATCTTCACCTATCTTCATTATCTTTCTGCCATCCTTCCTCTTCTTGTATATTGCCCTCGCTATCACCAGAGATGGACAGTCCTAAAGTCTTATCTATCTCACTAACCACACTGCCCACCAAAGGGGAATCAACATTTGTGCTCCTGTTATGGGCCATCTTATTTTCCTGTTATCTAAACATTCTGTATTATGCCTATCTTCCAATTTCAGATCTTATGTACTTTTTTTTCATGATTCCTGAAAAATAATGATCTCAAATATGTTGATAATTGATTTCTAGATAGTAATGTGGTATCAGTTCAATTCAATGAGGTTTTTTTTTTTTTTTTTCTGTTTAATCCACGGACTTCTGGTTTGGTACTGCAGGATAAACACTAGACTGAGAACCACAAGGCTGCCAGTTCAACACACAGCTGCTCCTTGGAAACCCTGTACAGGGACACTATGTGATGGAATAGACTCAACAGCATTTAACAACCTAACAACACAACATTACATGTATATATATGTCGTTGTTTGTTGTTCTAAGTGCCACTGAGTCAACTCTGACTCATAGCCACCCTGTATAGGGTTTTGGAGGAGCAGCTGGTAGGCTTGAACTACTAACCTTGTGGTTCACAGTTCAGTGTTGATCCTATAGCATCACACCAGGAGCCTATATATAAATATACACATATATATTTATGTATTCCTTATTTCCACCCTTCCTTCTTTCGTTCCCAGAGCTTATTTTCCAGTACAGTAGTTGAAAACACCCAAGTATTTATTTCCAGCATAATATCTAATCTCAGTTAATTAGCTGCATTAATGCAAAGATTTTTAATCAAGCAATGTAGTGATTCATGGGGCAATGAATATATCAATTCTGAGAGCTTCAGTAGAAACAGGAAAAGCCTCAGGTTTTTAGAGCCTGCTGTTTCCATAGGCCCAATCAGAGCTATATCCACAGGTCCATCTGTTGTCAGAACAAATAGCCATATGGTCAGGACACCAACTCAATGTCTTTGTTCTGATTTTTACTAGCTGCTTAAGTAAATTTTCATTCTTGTATCCCCTTCTGAGTCGGATTATACAGCTTCTCAGCAATTCTGTGAGTTTTCCATCATCCACACATATTTGCTGTCTAAATGAGACAGTCAGATTTAGTTTCTTGCAAATAGATGCCCCTAGACATTTTCTATTCCATTACTCAATTTTATATATTTCAGAAAACATATTTTTCTATCAAGATCATTCCATACAGGCATTATGGTATGTTTGATAGATCACTGAAAGAAGGGGACTTTTACTTTATTCCCATCCTATCCACAAGCTAGATATGTAATATAAAAGTTCTAAATTGATTCTCAATTTTTTTAAAATTTAAAGTTAATAAATTATTAGTTTATCCTAAAAACCCTTATGTTAATTTATATCAAAATCTAATGTATCTGATATATCTGAATGTAGTAGGTAGAAGAGATTGCTCTATTTTACTAGTTGTTACTATTATTTTTATGAAAGAACTTATATTGCTTTAAAAAATAACTAATTATTACCACTGGTTATCTTCAAGCAAGGGGTCCACTATAACTTTATAGATGTTGTAAAGGAAAGCTGAAAAACTAAGTAGTAAGATATTACGCTGATCTCTAACCAGGCATTTGATTTGATATAATGTAAATTCTTGAGTTCACAGAGGATGATATATATTAAATTTTTCTTATTGCTGAGTATGAAATATTAAAATATCTATGCATTTGAAGAGAAATCTCCACTAAAAGGTTGTTTCAACATGACAACAAATTCTCACACAATTTCTGTATTTTTGTTGCCATTCTTCATGCTTACGCTCTCACCTAGTATATCTTCTCACTGATATGAATCCCTATGGCTATATACATTTCTTAAATATTACTTTTGATAAATAAACTATGTTGATAAAATACTTAGAATAGCAGGGGACATATATTAATATGTTGTTGTTAATTGAACACGACTACTTTTAGATACAGGAACCCTGATAGCATAGTAGGTTTTGTGTTAACATGCTAATTTCAAGAATAGAAATTAGAATCACCAGTTGCTCCATGATATAGATAAGGCTTTCTGTTTCTATGAAGGTTTAAGATAAAGTTTTGGAAAGCCTATATGAGTTGGAACTGACTCATAAGTTGGAATTAAGTCAATGACATGAAGCAGTAGTAGCAGCACTTTGAGATATTAAACTTAAAGTTATGCTGAAATCACTGTTTTCTCATATGTGTAGACAGTTGCAGCGGAGAGTAGAAGCAGTTTTTGTCCCCACTGTCTTCATGACTCTTACACTGAAACTGTACTGAAGTAGTGACTGTTGTCAACAACAGTGTTGCTGTCACTGTACCAATCCATCTTACTGAGGGTCTCCCTCTTTTTCTCTGAACCTCCACTTTACCAAACATGATACCTTTCTCAGGGACTAAGACAATATGTCCACAGTTTGAGAGAGGAAATTTGGCCATCCTGGCTTCCAAGGAGCATTCTTTCAACACAGATTGGTGTGTTCTTTTGGGAGTTTAATATTCTCCTCTCACACAATAACTCGAATGCATCAATTATTCTACAGTCTTCCTTATTCACTGTCCAACATTTACATGCATATGAGGATACTGAAAGGCTTGGGTCAAGCACACCTTAGTCCTCAAACTGACATCTTTGCTCTTGAACACTTAAAAGAGGTCTTGTATAGCAGATTTGTCTAATGCAATACATCTGTCATTTAATTTTTTGACTGCTGCTTCCATGAGTGTAGCCCCAACCAAAACGATAGTGGATCCAAACAACATGATATATTTAATGACTTCAATCTTTTCTCCATTTAGGTGGATGTTGTTTATTGGTCCAGTGGTGAGGATTTTTTTCTTCATTACAGTGAAGTAAAACCCATACTGAAGGGTTGAACATCAACCATGTTCAACTGAAGGGTTGAACATCAACAACTTTTTGATACAGTGACTCTGTATTCCTTCCATCTTCTTTTGATGCTTTCTGCATCATTCAAAAGTTTGCTCATAGAATCCTTCAATATTGCAAGTTGAAGCTTTATTGCTTTCTTCAGTATCCTCAGCTTGAGAAATGCTGAGCGTGTTCTTCCCTTTTGGTTTTCTAACTCCAGGTCTTTGCACATTTTGTTACAATATTTGACTTTGTCTTCTTGGGTTGTTGTTTTAAATTTTATATTTAACTTTTTTACCTCCTCATTTTTTTCTATTTGTTTTTGCATCTCTGTGCTGGAGAGCAAGTTACATAGTGTCTGAAATCCATTTTGGTCTTTTTCTTCTTTTTTGTCTTCTTAATGACCTTTTGCTTTCTTCCTGATGTAATTTTTACATTTCTTCTAGTCTTCAGTCTTTAGTGTCTAATGCATCAAAACTGTTCCTTAGATGATCTCTAAATTCAGGTGGGATATGTTTAAGGTCATATTTTGCCTCTTGTGGACTTATTTTAATTTCCTCAAGTTGCATAAGAACAATTGACGGTCTATTCCACAGTTTGCCCTGGACTTGTTTTGACTGTGGTGTTTCCTACCATCTTGTTCCAAAATGTAGTCAGTTTGATTTCTGTGTATTCCATCTGGTGAGGTCCATGTATATAGTTGTCTTTTATGTTGTTTAAAAAGATATATGCAATGAAGCAGTCACTGGTCTTGCAAAATTTTGATCTCCAAAATGAAATCTCCAGCATCATTTCCATCAGCAAGTCCTTATTTTCCAATTTCTGATTTCTTCTTATTCCCAACTTTTGCATTCTACTCACCAGTAATTATCAATACATCTTGATTGCATGTTTTATCAATTTCCCACTGAAGAAGTTTATAGAATTGTTCAATTTCATCATCATTGGCCTTAGTGGTTGGTGTGTACATTTGCATAATGATGGTATTAACTGGTCTTCCGTCGAGTCTGTTCCGACCCATAGCGACCCTGTACAGGGTTTCCAAGGGTGTAAATCTTTACGGGAGTGGAAAGCCTCATCCACGGAGTGGCTGGTAGTTTCGAACCACTGACCTTAAGGTTCGCTTATGGATATTATACTATCACAAACATCATTGTACTGCAAAACAGATCTTGATATGTTCTTTTTGGATGATGAATACTATGCCATTTTTCTTCAATTTATCATTCCCTGCATAGTAAATCATGCAATTGTCAGATTTAAAATGTCAAGTACCAGTCCATTTCAGTTACTATTGCCTGGAATATTGACGTTTGTACATTCCATATCATTTTTGACAATTTCCAATTTTTATAATTCATACATTCCATGTCCCAATTATTAATGAGTGTTTACAGCTGTTTCTCTTAATTTTGATTTCTTTCTCATTAGCAAATGAAAGTCCTGAAGGCTTACTCCATTTGCGTCATCATGGCCAACTCTATTTGAGTAGGCAGTTCTTCCCCAGTTGCATTTTTGAGTGCCTTCCAACCTGAGGGGCTCATTTTCCGGCACTATATTCGTGTGCTCTTCATCATGAAGTGCTGACTGTGCTCTACTGTTGTTCATACGGTTTTCAATGACTAAATATTTGGAAGTTGTTTATCTCTCATTCTTTGTAATCCATTTTCATCTGGAAGCTCATCTGTAACCTGTTCACCATGGTTAAACCTGCTGGTATTTAAAATACCAGGGGCATAGCTTCCAGAATCACATCATTATGCAAGCAACCAACTGACAGATAAGTGGTGGTTTTATCTAGATAGACAACTAAAAACATAGAGCAGAATTATTTCAATAATTACTTTAACTCTGAGCTTAATGTTGCCTATAAAGATTAAATGGTTGCTAGCTCAGTCATAACATAAAATATAGATCGATTTGTATTAACAGAAAGCCCAGAGAAAAAGGACTTTTCTTTAGTCAACTATAATATGTACAATCATAATCAATATTAATTTTATTCAAGACCTAATTATTCTGCATGTATTGAAACAGTTCTGTTAGTGAAAATAAAATGTTTATTTGATGCCAAATATATTTCTAGTTGTTAAATGCCTTCAGGCTATTTCCAACTCATAGCAACCCCATATAGGGTGTGTGAGGAATAGCTGGTGACCAACTTAAACCACTGACCCTGAAGTTAGCAGTCCAGTGCTTATCCTACAGCATAATGTTTTGTATTTTACTTTGTTGTTGTTACGTGCCATCGAGTTGGTTCTGACTCATAGCGACTCTGTACAGGGTTTCCAAGGCTGTAAATCTTTACAGGAGTAGAAAGCCTCATCTTTCTCCTGTGGAACAGCTGGTAGTTTCTAACTGCTGAACTTAAGGTTCGCAGCCCGATTAGAAACCACTACGCTACCAGATACACTTTACTGACCTTACTCTGGATTTCTTTAAAGTTAATAGATCAAAATTCCCAATGGTTTATGACATACTTATGTTAGGCCGACCAATATACTTATGCATATGAACACATATATTTCTATCTCAGACTTTTATTTTTCAAAAACTGGCAAAAATTTCTTTGCATATAATACCAACTACAACACTTACTGTTTTAGGCGCCATCTAATTGATTAGGTATCATAGAAAGTCATGTCCAGCAGAGCAAAACACTGCCCAATCCTGCACCATCATCACAATTGTTGTTTGTGTCCATTGCTGTTGCCACTGTGACAATCTATCTTCTTGGAGATCTTTCTTTTTTTTGCTGACCCTCCACTTTACCAAGAATAATGTCCTTCTCTCCAAGGACCAGTCTCTCCTGATAGCATATCTGAAGAATGAGATAAATCTTACCATCCTGGCTTCTAAGGAGCATTCTGGCTGTACTTCTTCCAAGACAGATTTCTTTATTCTTATGGAAGTCCATGGAACTTTTAATATTCTTCTTCAACACCGTAATTCAAAAGCATCAGCTCTTCTACAGTATTCCTTATTCTGTGTCTAACTTTCACATGCATATGAGTCTAGTGAAAATACCATGGATTGTAAGGCATGCTTTAGTCCTCAAACTGATATCTTTGCTCTTGAACACACTAAAGGGTCATATGCAACAGATTTGCCTAATACAATACACTGTTTGATTTATTGACTGCTGCTTTCATAAGTGTTGATGTTGGAGTCAAGGAAAATGAAGTCCTTGACAACTTCAATCCTTTCTCCATTTAACATGATGTTATTCATTGGTCCAGTGGTGAGAATTTTTGTTTTCTTTACATTAAGGTGCAAGCCATACTGAAGGCTGTGGTCTTTGAGGTTTTTCAGGAAGTATGTTAAATCCTCTTTGCAACTTAGGCTATATCATCTGCATATCACATGCTGTTAATGAATCTTCCTCTAATCCTGATGCCAAATTCTTCTTCATATAATCCAGTTTCTGGGATTATTTGGTCAGTATGCAGATTGAATAGATATGGAGAAACAATGCAATGGTGGCACACAGTTTTCCTTATTTTAAAAATTTCAGCGTCTCCTTGTTCTGTTGGATTGACTGCCTCTTGGACAATGTACAGGTTCCTCGTAAGCACAATGAAGTGTTCTAGAATACTTATTTTTTTCAATGTTGTCCTATTTGTCATGATCCACACACTCAAATGCCTTTGAATAATCAGTAAAGCACAGGTAAACATCTTTCTGATATTCTCTTGCTTTCAGCCAAGATCTATCTAATATCAGCAATGATATCTCACTCCATGTTCTATTCAGAATCCAGCTTGAATTCCGGGCTATTCCCTGTCAACATACTGTTGCTACGTACTGCTTTTGAATTATTTTCAGCAAATTTTTTTTTTACACATGGTACTAATGATAATGTCTGATGATTTTCACATTAAACAGAGTCACCTTTCTTTGGAATAGGTGGAAATATGGGTCTAATCCAGTCAGGTGGCCAGGTAACTGTCTTCCAAATTTCTTGGGATAGATGAGTGTTTCCAGTGCTGCATCAGTTACTTGAAATATTTCAATTTGTATTCCATCAATTCCTGGAACCTCGTTTTTTGCCAATGCCTTGAGTGCACCTTAGACTTCTTCCTTCATTACCATTGGCTTTTTATTATATTCTACTTCTTTAGCATAATGATTACAAATCGGGCAGCTAACTTCAAGGTTGGCAGTGTGAGCTATTCTGAAGGAGAAAGATGAGGCTTTCTGCTCCCATATAAGATTTGCAGCCTCAGAAACCCTGTGCAGGGTCACTATGAGTCAGAACAGAATCCATGGCACTTAACAACAACAACACCTGTTTAAAGGCTTTAACATCAACCATTTCTTTTGGTACAACGACTCTGTGTATTCCTTCCATCATCTTTTGACGCATCATTCAATATTTTGCCCATTGTTGTTGTTTAGTGCAGTGGAGTCAGTACCAACACATAGCAACCCTGTATAGCATTTCCAAGGAGTAGCTGCTGAGTTTGATCCATTGATATTATAGTTCAAACCAACCTCGTGGTTGAGTGCTTATTCTACAGCGCCACACCAAGACTCCATTTGCCAGGTCTTTGCACATTTCATTATAAAAGTTTACTTTTCATTCCCTCTTCTCTTCTTAATGATCTAACAGATGATTGATGATGTACAAGTGTAGTTAGTGAAAATATGTAAATTAATGCAAAAGCAAACAACATACTAGGGGAGAGGTACAGATTGCCACAGGCATCTACCACGGTCACATTTTTATTTATTTTTTTAATTGAAGAACCCAAGTAAGACAGAAAAGGCATTTTGCAAAGCAGTAGAAAGAGTTAATGAGAGGACAAAATGAAACAAAAAGTAAAGTAAACGTCCAAGCCTAAAAAGAAATCTGTGATCCCTGTATCAATTTCTTTGAAGTCATTAAAGTAGAGACGTGACATTGCATGTCTATTTCTTTTTTTCTCACTGGTCAATCTAGGTATCTATTTAACTCCACATAGAGCTTTATCTTCCTGGTGTTAGAACGTTATATATACATCTATTATGTATGCATTATATTATTTTGTATAATCACGCATGTTGGTCACTATCCATTCCTATTAGCCCCTTGACTGAGGAGTTGGTATGTTCAGTTTTAGTAAGTGGGTAGAATGTAGTACTCATAAGAGCTATATAAATAATGAATGAAGTGAAATGGAACAAATGCATTTTTAATAATGCTGATGAAATAAATATTAATTTGAAAATCTCACTGTGTTATCTTCCAGGACTCTGAATGCTGATTGCACTAAATATATTCCACAAAATGAACATACGTTTTCCTGTGAAGGTCATAATAATGCATTTATGTACCAAATCCTTATATAATTCTATATTTTTATTTCTGAAATTGCCATATTTTTAACATGTCTGAAAAATCTTATACCAGTAATAAAGATGAGATGAGCTTTTCTATATTATTTATTGAAAATAGTAATAAGTCCTTATTTCACAATGGTATTTTATAGAACAACAGAAGTAAAATTTCAGATGTGTAAAGTTTCACATTGTTAGCTGCAGTGGTTTTTATTCATGCATAATCAGCAACTATTAATTAATGTTCTACAGCATCTCATGATTTTTGCTGCGATATTATCAGAGTTAAAATTTAGTACATCCAGCTACAGTGTCAATTAGTATTCATAATTTCCACAACCATTTTTCTTTATTTTAATTATTGATCTAGAAGAAGGAATTCTTGTTATATAAAAGATGCTAATATAATGAACATCATAACCATTTTATACAACTTAATGTGCTTTTTTGCTTTGGATTAATGATGACAAAGCTCAATGAACTTACTTTCATAGCACTATTATGAGACGGGTTTTGATTTGGATTTATTTCACATAAAATGATTTTTTTTGCAGCTGAAAGCAGCAGAAGCAGTGTAAACTTTATCCTTTAACTACCTGTGTTATTTTTATGACTACTAGTTAAATAAAAACTCCCAGTGTGGCAATGATCAACAACAGACTGGGAACCACAAGGTCAACAGTTCAAACCTACCAGGTGCAAACTTCCCCGAAACCCTGTACAAGGTTGCTGTGAGCTGGAACCAACTCAACAGCACTGAACAACAACAGTGCTTAAATAAGGAGTCTTATTGTGGGGCTGTAGGATAAACACGGCACTGCTAACTGTTAGGCTGTTAAAATCCACCAGTTTCTCCAGCTATGAGCTAGAACTGATTCCATGGCACTTAACAACAAAAAGAAGTAAAATTTAAAATAAGTAAAATGTGTTCAGTACTTTATGTTGTTATTGTTTTTAAATGTTGTTGAATTGATTCCAACTCAAAGCGACCTTGTATATAGAGTTCTGAGGAGCTGCACTTTATGGGCCATTCCCCTTAATCATTTAAGGCTTAATATTAACCACCTGGATGATCTCAAGCAAGGCTTTATTTTAATCCATGTTTTCAATTAACATGTGTTTTAATGTTGTTGCAAAGTGCTTTTAAGTTACTTCCAAGTCATAGTGATCCAGTATAGGGTTTCTGAGGAATGGTTGGTGGGCTTTTAACGGGCAACTTCATTTAGCAGTCTAGTGGTTATCCTACAGTGCCATAGTAGTTTTGTTTTAGACACTATCATATCAATTATTCAAAAAGTGTTTTTGATTAAGGGTAGCATTAGGGTGAAAAATACACAGCTAGCCAACTAAAATAATGTTTATATTTATTTAGCTATGTATCTTTTGCTTGCTTACGTATAATTTTGTAGTTTAAATGGAAAAAGCAGTTAACATTACATACACACATACAAGAGCAATCTCTGCTCATCAAAATACTTCCAACAGTATATATGATATAATTTTGAAGAACAGGAAAATATCTTCATGAATCTACCATTGTCTGTGGACTTTTTATGCACAAGAGGTATTTAATACATTTTTATTAAATTCATAATGACAAATTGTTTTTAAAAACACTACTAAACAAAGTGTCACTAATAAAAATACTGATATTTTACAAGAAAAAAATCAGATGGATATCTCAATCTTATTTTCTTAAGGATTTGTGTGCTTATTGAAATGTGATAAAAATAGGGGGGAAACACCACAAGCACACATTCATTTTGCTATCTTCTTACCATTAAAAATAGAAAATAAATTGCTAAAAATAAAGTGAATCTGTATTTAATATTCAAACCATCTAGCAGTTGATAAAATTTATTTTTCTAACCCAGTCTGCAAATGTTGGAGAAATTATTCCAAGCAAGTACTACATAGAACATTTGCACATTTAATTTATAAGAAAGGTTAATTGCATTGCTCTGTTAGCATGGCCTGCTTGAATGCTGAATCCAGGAAGCATAAATGATTTTTAAGTACACAGTGAGAGAGTGGATTTTCCCCTAGGGTTATTCCTAAGACTTTTGTGCTCAGTCAAGCAATACGAGATGTTACATGTCTCTATGGTGATTGTTCTCAGCATCCCTAAATTTAAACCCTAGAGATCATGAGACAAAGCTCAATAATACATGGATTTCTGCTGCTAGCATCTAAACAAAAAGATAATATTATAGGTTTTCTTCCTCTTAAAAAAATATAAGCATTTGGAACCTAAGCATAATCTAATAATGCCTTAGATCACTGACCTCTTACTCTTTCCAATCAAATTACAAATGTTCTTCATTATTTGAGATATTTCAAATTATAATCACATTGTTTTCTGTGAACTAGTGTAACACTTTTGCAAAAATGTGTTATTTAGAATGCAGAGCATCATAGAACTGGTATTTAGATTTAAACAGAACCTCTGAGTGGCACAAACGTTCAAAGTACTTGGCTGCTAACCAAACAGTTGGAATTTCAAGTACATCCATATTGTTCTTGTTAAGTGCATCCAGTCGATTCCTATCCACAGTGACCCTATGTAGGGTTTCCTGGGAGCAGCCGGTGGGTTGAACTGCCAATCTTGTGGTAAGCAATCTAGTGCTTATCCTTAAGCTTATCCTTAAGCACCCCATGAGGACTCCAAGTAACCATAGGTTGTTTGAAACAAAGACTTGATGATCTATTTCCAAAAAATGAGCTACTAAAAACCATATGGAACACAATACTACTCTGACATACATGGGATCACCATGATCTGAATAGACTGAATAGCAGCTGAATAAGATTTAAGCATTTAGTGTTGCCACTCATACACATCATGATATTGCAGTTCAGTACTTATGTGACAGATATACATAATATTTGATTTGATTTTACTTCATATAAGTTTGTGATATTTGCTGGTATTTTTAAAATATTTGTTGGGGGCAGTCTTTGCTGCCTACTAATTTTCAAATTATTTTTGACAGAGACGTACAGTTGAACTTCTTTGACCAAGAGACTAAATGTTCATGAATCCAATGTGTATACTTAGAAGAATGACAGCCTGCACATTACTTGATACTGAATCTTCTTTGTTAATGACATTACATAATTTGTCTACAAATTATAGCTTTATTTGACATTGTCGAACTAGTCTTGCAATTTCATAACATCAATTAAAATTGCTATTGAAGTTGTTTTTTTTTCAATTATGTGTCTATGCATTCTTCAACCATTCATGAATACCTTCAGAAATTAGGCAAATAAACTCATTCTTAGCATATAATGTCCCTTTCTTTAAAAAGCATTTTCTCAATGATAGGGATTTCTTTATTAAATAGAAAAACACAACTAAAATGTATTTATCCTTGAAAACCAAGTGTTTCTGATAGGTACTACCAAGCTGGTTCCAATTTAAAGTCACACTATATACAACAGAACAAACAGCTAGCTGCTCCAGTGCCATCCTCATAATTAGTGCAATGTATTGCTATAGCCACTGTACTGATCAATTTTCATTGAAGGGTTTTCTCTTTTCATTGACCCTCTACTTTTCCAGACATGATGTACTTCTTCAAAGAATGATCCATTTTGATAATACATTCAAGGTACAGGAAACCAAGTTTTGTCATTTTTGCTTCTCACAGCCACTTTGGGTGTACCTCTTTCAAGAGGTTTGTTTCGATTGTATCATGTGTATCTTATTGTATGTCATCAAGTCACTTCCAACTCATAGAGATCCTGTATAAGATTTCCTAGTGCAGCTGGTGGTTTTCAACTGCTGATCTTTCAGTTACCATCTGGACCATTGGTTGGTTGTTTAGTTGGTTATGTGCCCTGGAGTTGGTTCCGACTCATAGCAACCCTCTACAGGGTTCCTGAGGCTATAAACCTTTATGGGAGCAAAAGGCCTCATCTTTCTCCCACGGAACAGCTGGTAGTTTCGAACTGCTAACCGTGAGATTAGCAGCCGGATTCATAACCATTATGCTACCAGAGTTCCTTAGTACTTGACCATAGCATCATGGTATATCCAGTGTTATTCACCAACACTATAATTTAAATGTGGCTAGGTGGTGTGGAGCTGTGAGTTAATGCATCAGACGCAAAGTCATTTGAATTGCAAGGTCGGTTGGTGGTTCAAGCTCACTAGCTGCTCCTTGGAAACCCTATTTAGAGTCCCTATGGATCAGTGGGACTGGAGAGTACTTAACAACATCATAGTTTAAATGCATCAATTCTATTTTGGTCTTTCTTATTTTACTGTTTAGGTGATTTAAAATACAATGGTTTAGGTCAGTAAAGGTGTTGACATGACAACTTTCCTTTTTCAGCACTTTAAAGAGGCTTTTTGCAACAGATTTGCAAAATGCATTACTCATTCTTTGATTCCTTGGCTGCTGTTTCCTTGAGTGTTGAATGTGGAATCAAGTAACACAAATACTTGACAACTTTAATATTTTTATTTATTTATTATGATGCTGCTTATTAGTCCAATTGCAAAGATCTTTTTTTCTTTACAGTGAAGTGTAATTCGTTCTGAAGGCTATAGTCTTAGATCATCATCAGTAAGTGCTTCTAATTCTCTTCACTTTCGGAAAATATGGTGTGTCATCTGCATATCACAGGCTGTTAATGAATCTTCCTTCAATACCAATGATAAACTCTTCTTCACATTCTTATAGTTCAGGTTCTCAGGTTAATTTCTCAGCATACAGATTTAATGCATTTGATGAAAATATACAACTGATGCATATGAATTATAGTGTTGGAAAAGAATATTGGATATACGATGATGGATTACAGAAGAATGAACAAATCTTTATTGGAAGAAGTACATCCAGAAAGCTCATTTTCAGAGACAGTGGTGAGACTGCATTGTGCATGCTTTGTTATCAGGTGGGACCAGTCCCTGGAGAAGAATATCATGAATGGAAAACTATAGGGTAAGTAGATAAGAGGAAAATTATCAAGGAGACTATTGTGAGGATGTGTTTTGTTATGTAGTACAGATGTCACTGTGAGTAAGAGCCAAGTCAATGATATCTAATTATGAACTTTTTGTTTTTATAGTCATTTATTTAAGTGTGTGTTTCATTATATCGCATTGAGATTGCAGCTTTTAATTAAGTAATGATTCTGAGACTTTTTTTTAGGATCTTTTGTGTGTGTGTATGTGTGTGTGTGTGTGTGTGTGTGTGTGTATTTTTCTTGATGGTGCTTCTTTTCAAATCTTCCATCAATTTTATATTTGGATTGTTTGCCTATTTATTTTTGAGCCAAAGAGTTATTTATGTCTTCCAGATGCAAGTACTTTTGCTGATCTATAGTTTGCAAATATGTCTTATTATTTCATAACTAGTCATATTGGAGCAAGGAGTTGAAATTACTGAGGTTTAGTTTTGAGCAAGCAAAATAACCAAGGTCAGGTGACAATTGGTGGGATATTCTAAGGAATTATTCTAAATATTAAATATGCAATATAAAGGAGCTCTGATACTACAGTGATTACAAATTGGGCAGTTTGAAACTACCAGGTGTCCTGCAGGGGAAAGATAAGGCTTTCTGCTCCCGTTAAGATTTATAGCCTTGGAAACCCTGTATAGGGTTGTTATGAATTGGAACCAACTCCACGGCACATAACCACCACCACCAATGTGGATATGGAGAAAGGAGAAGATTCATGGAATGAATCTTTGAAACATTATTAGATTTTTGGTCCCAGTGAAGTTTTGGAATTTTTGGACAAGAGGTACTATGGTGTAGTGAATTATTTAATTTCTCTTCTAGCTGTTGTTGTTGTTAAATACAAGTCATTGTTACAGTACAAGTTGGTACAACTCATAGCAACCTTATGCACAACAAAAGGAAATATTGCCCAGTCCTAGGCCAACCTCACAATCTTTGCGAAGCCTGAGCTCATCGCTGTCACCACTGTGCCGATCCATCTCATTGGGATCTTTACCAAACATGATATGCTTCTCCAACGATTGGCCCTTCCTGATAATATGTCCGAAGTATGAGAGACAAAGTTTGGCCACCCTGGCTTCCAAGAAACACTTTGGCTGCACTCCTTCCAACACAGATCTGTTTGTTCTTTTGGCACTCCATGGTACTTTTACTATTCTCCTCCAACATCAAATGCAACTCAAATGCATTAATTCTTCTATGATCTTCTAGTTGTAGTCTTTGTAATTCCTACCAAACTTTTTTTTTCCTGATGGGTCTAGATAGGAGAAGATGGTGAGAGGATTATATGATTTTGTTGTGATTGTTAACAGGGTCAACTGTGATTATAAAAACTTGGAAACCTAACAGGGGATTCATCAACAATGCCATCCAGCTGGGTGTATAGTAAAGCATATCAGCAAAAGAAGGGGGGAATATCACTACCTTCCAGAAAGAAGATCTTGTAGAGGAGCACATCTTTCACATTTTTTATCCCTGTACAATGAACTTCTTCTCTCCAGGAGACATACCTGTGACACCAGAGGAGTTGCAGCAGAGCTGCGGTAGCAGAAACAGAAGCCAGAACATGAAACGGAGTGATGAGCTTTGTGACTCCAAGAGCAAATAACACAGGCGGCTCATTTGTAGGTTTGCTAGCCAATGGAGGTAGAGCCTAGTACCTTTAAGCTGTGGCTTACAGCAGAGTGGTCATTTTTCAGCAGTCCCTGGTGTGACACTGTAGGGTAAACACTGGGCTGCTAACTGCAAGGTTGGCTGTTCCCTGGAAACCTTATATTGAATTGTTATGCATTGCAACCAGCTCTATGGCATTCAACAACAACAACAACAAAAGAGTTTTGTAACATTTCCCGATGATCAGAGGCCAGGTTGATGGAAGAAGAGCCGGGAATAGGCTGTCTTGACCAAACACCTGTATCCTGAACATTTCTAATTTTGCATTGTAACCCATTGACTTCCCTAATGGACCCTATAATTTTGAGTATTTTCTGAGTTCTAAGTGACCACTGCAATGAGAAATAGAAAGCACAGTGGGAGGGACAGTTAGAGTCAAAATTGGTAAGGAGGTTGGAGTATGAAGGTATTTCTGATTTCAGCCTCTTGGCTTGGTGGATGTGGAGTTTGCTTCTCCTTCACCTTGTATAGTCAGAGGTGGTCAGATACCACATTCAAGCCCTGTGTACATGTACTATAAATAGTGAAAAAGAATGAGAAGGTGTTTATTAGAATGTTGGATACATGAAATTAAGGTTATAGAGCAGGTTATGGAGGAACAAACTACAGAGAATTTATTATTTTATACAGATTTCATTTAAATCTAAAATATGCTATTAAGTGACATCGAATTGTTATTAAGTACCATCAAATTGGTTCTGACTCATAGTGAACCTATCTAAGGTTTCTGAGGTTGAAAATCTTTGTTAGAGCAGAAAGCCTTATCTTTCTCCCTCAGAGTGACTGGTGGGCTCTAATTTCTGATCTTGTGGTTTGTAGTATCCTACAGAGCCACTATGTTCCCATATTTAGGATAAAACAAGACATTTGTAGGTGCTATGTTGTTAGTTGCCTTCAAGTCAGTTTTGACTCATAGGGTGTCTGTATAGGATTTATAAGGCTGTAAATTTTTTCAGGAACAGAAAGCCTTATCTTCATCCCATTGAGCAGCTGATGTGTTTGAATTGCCAACCTTGTGGTTAGCAGCCCAGTACTTATCCTACAGTGCTGACAGCACTCTTTCAAAGAAGACATTAAACATATTTAAATACTGAATATGCATATATTTCTAAATTTATTCACAAATATTTAATTAGAATTTGAAATAGTGTCTGTGAGCTTTACTCTGCATCAAGATTTATTCGTGGGGGAAAAACAGCAATGAAGCTGCAAGCTAAGCCCTACAACATTCAATAGACTCCTGTGAACCAGGATAGAGACCTGGTTGGCCAGCAGTGTGGCAAGACTTGGGGACTCTTCGGCCCACAGTCAGTGACATAACCATAGAGAACTAGAATGGATACTGAAGCATGCAGCTGATAAGAAGAGGGGGCATATGCACAAGAACACCCACACTTGCAGATAATACCTACTTGATCTGGCTTCAATGACTGGAGGATCAGAGCTCAACTAGAAGAAGAAAGAAGAGGAAAAAAAGAGTAATCTGATACAATTTTGTGAACCTGACCTACACCTATGGATGCAGTAGCTCAAAAGAGGGAATAAATCTTTACAGCAAGGATCATTCCCACCCCCTCCATACACAGAGTAGACAGGGATGGGCAACTTGGACATTGGCTACCCAAAATGGGGGAGGGGAGGGCTACAAAGGCAAGAAGTGACTGGCTTACAAGCTTTCAAGAGGGAACCAAGATCCAGAGGGCGTGGAGGAAGGTAGAATCTCCATTGAGTAGTATCCAATCTGTCTAGATGGGACTGATGAAAGGAAATGCTGATAGGTCTTTTGTGATACAATAGTGAATAACTGATTATCAGGACTGACTGTGAGGGTTGAAAATGTAAAGGTTTTGCAGTGATTAGGAGAGTGATTAACTTTGCAGTTTAGGAGTAGAGTCCCTGGGACCATCAGGGAGAATATCGGAGAGTAGGACCCTACCCAGAGAAGAAGTGATGCCTGAGATGGAGGCAGAGATGATGACAAGGAGAGATGGAGCAGTTGGGGACTTTAGACACAGGGAAGGAGAGGGGCTGTGTGCTAATTACTGGGGGGCTGGAGGGACAGGCTTGCAGGGTATACCCTTTGGTTAGCTAATGATGCATGGAGGGGATTTTAACCATGGCAAGGAAATGATATATGATAGGATGAACGTAAAACTAACATTCTCTCATATAAACTATCACATAATTCACAATAAAACATTTAAAAAAATTGTACTTGGAAGTATTTCTCACAAATCATTCATTCATTCTTGGCAGAGTATAATTTTTTGTTCTAAGAGGGTTGTTCACATATATAGAAAAAAATGCAAATTGAATTTATCATCATTCAAAAATTTTACACAGTTGACACTATATCAAATAACTTTATAAGAATTAATTATAATTAGATAATCTAATCAAATCATTGTCTATTTGATTAATGTAATTTTTTTAAATTTCATGGGATGATCTGAATAAATTTAGAATCAGTTGAACATTTGTCCATCATATATTTAAAAATAACAGCTCTATAATTTGCTAAAATAATTAATTTAAGGAAATCTTTGTGTATGTAGCTCAGAAGCCATATAAAAAGGCACATCCCACATGGATTTAATTTCAAATGTGAGAGAAAAGAGATTAGTAATATAGGGACAAAAACTGTTTCCTCCCTCTGCAGACATCCCAATCAGTTGTGGATTGCTCAGGGTCCTTTGCTTTCTTAATGCAAAGAATATCAATTGGTCCAGTCTACTACAGTCCCCCTTTATAAGCTGAGTATTTATCTGTTGAGTAGATTTTCAAGGTGAAGAGCATTTTCCAAGGAACAACTCAGAGTTGTGGATGAGTTATGAAGTTGGAAATAGTCCCTCATTTTAGCTGTCTGTGTACTATACAACACCAAATAATAGAAGAAATAAAATAATCAACTATTATAAATAGTGCTACTGTTGTTCAGCATCTTCAAGTCATTTCCAACCCATGGGAACCCCATACAAGAAAACAAAACACTGCCCTGTCCTGCGCCATCCACACAATTGTTACATTTTAGCCCATTGGTGTAGACACTGTGTCAATCCATCTCTTTGGGAGGCTTCCTCTTTTTTGCTGATCCTCTACTTACCAAGCATGTGGTCCTTGTCCATGAACTGGTCCCTCCTGCTAATGTGTTCAAATATCAGGAAATGAAGTCTTGCGACCCTTGTTTCTAAGGAGCATTCTGGTTGGACTTCTTCTAAGACAAATATATTTCTTCTGGCAGTCCATAATGCTTTCAGTACTATGCTCCAATACCATAATTTCATAACAGCTATTCTTCTATGGTCTCCCTGATTCATAATTCAACTTTTAAATGTATATGAGATGATTGAAAATACCATGGCTTGAGTCAGGTGCACCTTAATGCTAAAAGTGACACCTTTGTGTTTTAATACTTTAAAGAGGTCTTTTGCAGATCTGAATATTGCAATACATCACTTGACTTCTTGACTTCTGCTACCATGAGTGTTGATACTGGAGCAAAGCAAAATGAAGTTTTTTGACAATTTCAGTTTTTCATGATTTATCATGATGTTATTTATTGGTCCAGTGGTAAGGATTCTTGTTTTCTTTACAATGAAGTTTTGAAATTGCTGTAGGTACAATTTCATATTGAAGGTTGTAGTTTTTGATTTTCAACAGTCAGTATTTTAAGTTCTCTTTGTTTCCAGCAAGCAAGGTTGTATCATCTGCGAATGGCAGTTTGTTAATAAGTCTTCATCCATGTTCTTCATATAATAAAGATTCTAGGGTTATATAAGGAACTCTAGTAGTGTAGTGGTTACAAATCGGGCTGCAAACCACAAGGTCAGCAGTTCGAAACTACCAGCTGTTCGTCAGGAGAAAGATGAGGCTTTCTGCTCCCGTAAAGATTTACAGCCTCAGAAACCCTGTGCAGGGTCGCTGTGAGTCTGAACCGACTCCACGGCACTTAACAACAACAAGTAGTGTAGTGGAGTCCTGGTGTGGCACTGTGGACTAATGCGTCAGAATGCAAAGTCGTTTGAACTGCAAGGTTGGTGCTTCAAGCTCACCATCTGCTCCTTGGAAACCCTATACAGGGTCGCTAAGGGTTGGAATTGACTCGATGGCACTTAACAACAAGTAGTGCAGTGGTTATGCATCGGGCTGTGAACCTCATGGTCAGCCATTCGAAACTACCAGCTGTTCTTCAGGAGAAAGATGAGGCTTTCTGCTCCCTTAAAGATTTACAGCCTCGGAAACCCTGTACAGGATTGCTATGAGTCAGAACCACCTCCACGGCACACAACAAGAAGGTTATTTGCTCAGTATACAGATTGAATAAGTATGGTGAAAGAATACAACCATGGCACACACGTCCTGATTTTAAAGCATTCCGTTTCTCTTTGTTCTGTTCAAATGGCTGCCTCTTTGTTTATGTACAGGGTCTTCATAAGTACAATTAAATGTTCTGGAATATACATTCTTCATAATGTTATTCATAGTTCATTATAATCAGCAAAATGGAATGCATAATTATTAAAAAAGCAGAAGTAAAAATCGTTCTGGTATTTTCTGCTCTCAGCTAACATCCATGTGATGTCACCAATGATATTCTTAGTTCCATGTTATCTCCTGATTCTGGCTTGAATTTCTGACAGTTTCCTTTCAATGTACTACTGTGAGCATAATTTAATTTTCTTCAGCAAAATTTTGCTTGTATGTGATATTAATAATATTGTTTGAGGACTTCCACATTCTGTTGTGTTACTTTTCTTTGGGATGGATACAAATACAGATCTTTTCCAATCAATTGCCTTGTCTGAAAGGTAACAATTGTAGGGAGGGTGGCAGGACTGGGCAGTGTTTTGTTTCATTGTGCATGGGGTTCCTGAATCGGAAATGACATGAAGACACCGAACAACAGCAGCACTGTATATAATAGTTGGTTATTTTATTTCTTCCATTGATTTCTTCTAAAGAGGTTGTTGTCTTCCAATTTTTTTGGTATAGATGAGTGTTATACCTCCAGTGCTACATCACTTTGTTGAAACATTTCAATTTGTATTCTATTAATTTCTAGAGCCTTGTTTTTTCATTAATGTCTTCAGTACAGCTTGAACTTCTTGAGTGTATGCTACTTGTTGAGATGGTGGAACACTGACCAATTATTTTGGGTACAATGACTAAGTGTACTCCTTTCATCTTCTTTTAATGCTTCTGACATCATTCAATATTTTGCCCGTGTTTTGTTGTTAAGTAGTCTTGATTCAATTCTGACTCACAGTGACCCTGAATCTGCATTTCCAAGGAGCATCTGGTGAATTTGAGCTGCTTAACTTGTGGGTTAGCATTTGAGTGCTAATTGTGCCCATAAAATTCTTGGACTTTGCATATCAAGATTGAGTTTATCTTCACTTCTTTCATTTTGAGAACTGCTGAGTTTGCTCTTCCCTGGTGGTTTTCTAACTCCAGAGTTTTACATATTTCATTATAGTACTTGACTTTGTCTACTTGGCTACCCATTGAATTTTTCTGTTCAGTTCTTTTACTTCTATATATCTTCTGTTTGCTTTAGCTTCTCTATGATCAAGAGCTTAGAGAACAGACATTTGTCTGTCAGTTTGTCCTCCTGTAGCGGCTTGCCTGTTGTTGTGATGATGGAAGCTATGCCACCAGTTAAATATCAGCAGGGTACACCCTTAGTGGATATGTTTCTGCTGAGCTTTCAGACTAAGACAGTTAAGGAAGAAAGAAAGGTGGACAACTTCTGAATGTTTAACTACTGAATAGCCATGGATCACTGTCAGCAACAGAATATTGAATATTGAAACATTACGAATAGCATCAGAATACTGTTAGATATACTGTTAGATTAGCTCCTAAGATTGGAAAGCAATCAAAATACAACTGGGGATGAGCTGATTTCTCAAAGTAGAGTTGACCATGATGGTGTAAATGAAGTAGAGTTCTCAGGACTTTCAATTGCTTATGGGCCAAACTCAAAATGAGGGGAAATAGCTGTAACATCCATTAATAATCAGAACATGAAATGTATAAAATATGACTCTAGGAAAATTGTAAATTGTTAAATATAAAATAGAACACACAAAGATTGATATCCTAGTCTTTAATGAGCTGATCTGGATTGCTATTGCCCCTTTTGATTCTGACAATCACATGGTTTACAACAGGAAATTACAAATTGAAGAGGATGGCATCAGATTCATCACAAAAGAACATTTCAAGATCTATAAGGAAGTATAATGTTTTCTGTTAAAGGACAAAATCTATGAGCCTATAAGAAAGATCACTTGTTATTGTTGTTGAATGCTGTCAAGTCGGTTCTGACCCATAGTGACCCTGCATACAGTTTCCAAGAAGCTGCTTGTGAGCTTGAACTACCAACCTTGCAGCTCAAATGACTTTTCATCCCAGTGCATTAATCCACAGCACCACATCAGAACTCCAGGAAGATCAGTTGGCACCACTTCTTATTCAAATTATTCAAACTTACGCACCAACCTCTAGAACCAGTAATGATGAAATTATCTAATTCTACCAACTTCTGCAGTCTGAAATCAAGAAAATGTGCAGTCACAATGCAATCAAGATGTATTGATCATTACTGGTGTTTGGAATTCAAAGGTTGGGAACAAAGAGGAAGGATTGGTAGATAGAAAATATGGCCTTGGTGATAGAAACAATGCTGAAGATTACATGATAGAATTTTCTAAGCACAATGACTTATTTATTGCAAATACCTTTGTTAACCAACCTAAAAGATGACTCTACACATACCTTATTAGATGGAAGACACAGAAATCAAACTGACTACATCTGTGGGAAGAGGCAGTGGAAAACTCTGTATCATCAGACTAAACCAGGCCAGGGACCTACTCTGGAACAATGAATTGTTCATATGCAAATTAAGGCTGAGGTTGAAGAAAATTAAAACCAGTCTATGAGAACCAAAATTTGACCATGAATATATTCCACCTGAATTTACAGATCATCCCAAGAACAGATTTGATACATTTGTTGTTGTTGTTGTTGTTAGGTGCCATCGAGTTGGTACTGACTCATAGTGACTTTATACACAGCAGAACTAAACACTGCCCAATCCTAGGCCAACCTCACTACTGTTGCCATGCTTGAGTCCATCGATGCTGTCACTTGGCCAATCCATCTCATTGGGGGTCTAACTCTTTTACTCTGACCCTCCACCTTACCAAACATGATATCCTTCTCTAGCGACTGGTCCCTCTTGACAATATGTCTAAAGTATGAGTGACGAAGTTTGGCCATCTTGGCCTCCAAGGAGCACTCTGGCTGCACTTCTTCCAAAATGGTTCTATTGGTTCTTTTGGCAGCCCATGGCACTTTCAATATTCTCCTCCAACGCCATAACTCAAAAGCATCAATTCTTCTACAGTCTTCCTTATTCACATTCCAGCTTTCACATGCATATGAAATTACTGAAAATACCATCGCTTAGGTCAGGTGCACTTTAGTCTTCAAGCTGACAGCTTTGTTCTCTAACACTTTAAAAAGGTCTTGTATAGCAGAGTTGCCTAATGCAATACGTCATCTGATTTCTTGACTGCTGCTTCCATGAGTGTTGATAGTTGATCCAAGAAGAATGAAGTCTTTGACAACTTCAATCTTTTCTCCACTGATAAGAATGTTGTTTATTTGTCCAGTGGTAAGGATTTTTGTTTTCTTTACATTGAGATTCAATCCATACTGAAGGCTGTGCTCTTTGATCCTCATTGGTACGTGTTTCAAGTCCTCTTCACTTTCAGCAAGCAAGGTTGTGTATCATATGACTCATGTTTTCCTCCTATCCTGATGCCACAGTTTTCTTCATATAACCCAGCTTCTCAGATTATTGGCTCAGCATACAGATTGAATAAGTACGGTGAAAGAATAGAACCCTGTCACACACCTTCCTTCATTTTAAACCATTCAGTGTTTCCATGTTCTGTTTGAACAACTGCCTCTTGGTCCATGTACAGATTCCTCATGAGCACAATTAAGTGTTCCAGAATATTTATACTTCTCAATGTTGTCCATAGCCAATCATGATACATACAATTGAAAGCTTTTGCATAGTCAATAAAACACAGCTAACATCTTTCTGGTATTCTCTGTTTTCAGCCAAGATTCACCAGACATCAGCAATGATATCCCTCATTCCACGGCCTCTTCTGAATCTGGCTTGAACCTCTGGAAGTTCTCTGTCCATGTATTCTTGCAGCCGTTTCTCTATTACCTTTGGTAAAACTTTACTCATATGGCATAACAAAGATATTGTCCGATGATTTCTGCATTCCATTGAGTCACCTCTCTTCGGAATGGACACAAATACGGATCTCTTCCAATCTGTCAGCCAGATATTTATCTCCCAAATTTCTTGGCAGAGATGAGTGAGTGCCTCCAGTGCCACTTCACTTTCTTGAAAGATTTCAATTTTTATTCCATCAGTTCCCATAATCGAATAACCTTTATTCTGCAATTACAATAGCTAATGTATGTATACAATATCTGTTGTTATGCAAGAAAAAAATGTATCTCTTTCTTTATCCTCTCAAACTTAAGGGTTTTGTTACCAGGGTGAGTTAACTGGGGTTATGACAATTGTTGTTAAGTGCTTTCAGAGTGTCAGTACCTGCTCATAGCAATCATATATAGGTTTCTGAGACTATAAATCTTTGCAGGAGTAGAAAGTCTCATCTTTCTCCTGGAGTAGCTGGTGGGCTCAAACTACTACTGACCCTTTGATTCACAGTGTAGTACTCATCCTACCCAGGGATTCCTATCACAATGTACTAAGACAAATGAAAGGAAGCACTGGGAACAATTACGTACATAAAATCAACCCAAGGACATCTAAAGAAAGCAAATGAGGGCTGTTTATACTGATAATGGAATCCTAGTTTGGTACAAAGGTGGTTTGAACCATAAGCTCAGCAGTTTAGGCTCACCAGAGACTCTTTGGAAGCACTATACAGTGTAAGCTATAGGTTGAAACCAACTCAACAGCACTTAAAAACAACACACTGATAATACAGTAATAAAACTTGCAAGAAAATATAAAAGGAGAACCAGTTTGTGCTAAAAGATTAAGCTGTATGATACAAATTTTTATTCTAAAGACTTCAATTCCTTGAAGTTCCTGATTCTATGCATAGCCTATAATCCACGGAGATGCCATAATCTAATAGGTATGACCTGTTTAGAGGTAAAGTTGAGTAGAAGGATGACAGGTGCAGCAATTTTGGTTACTGTCACTGGCTACTTATTGGGCCAATTTATTAAATGCATATTTTTCTCCAAGCTTAAAAAAAAAAAAAAAACTAATAGAAAAAGAAGCACATTCACTATGAATTGAAATAACCAAGGAAAAAGACTATAAATAACAAAGTTAAAATATAAAAATAGCCACAATTATAAGGTAAGTCCATAAAATTCACCAAGATTCATGGACTCTTGTTTTATGATCTTGAGATTAGTTATCTACCTCAGATGTTGTTTTTTGCTGGTTATAGGGAGTTTAAAAGGTAAATTTTCAATCTCCAGAGGGCTGACTAGTCCAAAGGAAATTTAGCTCTCTTAAATTATGAAAGGTGGATTAAACTGCTACAAGTTTGTATGTACAGAGATTGGTGAGAAAAACTAGTTATATTTCCTTGTAATGAAGTAAAAGTGAGTCCATTAGTTAACGTTTCTTATACTTCTCTCATGTTTTGGACAGATTATCAGGAGAGACCAGTCACTGGATAAGTATATCAAGTTTGGTAAAGTGGAGGGTAGGAGAAAAAGAGGAAGACCCCTAACAAGATGGATTGGCACAGTGCTGGAAGCAATGGGCTTAGGTGTAGTAACGATTGTGAGGTTGGCTTAGGATCAGGTAGAGTTTTGTTCTCTTGTGCACAGGGTCACTGTGAGTCAGTACTGATTCAATGGCACCTAACAATAATAATAATAATAATAATAAGCATTATAAAATATAGTGATTAGTATGTATTATTATATGTATTATGTTGTTGTTAAGTGCCTTTGAGTTGATTCTGACTCATAGTGACCCTGTATAAGGTTATCTAGGAGCAGATGGTAAATTTGAACCGCCTACCTTGCCATTCAAACCAACCTTGCTGTCCAGTGCATTATACCACAGCACCACACTGAAACTCCATATACATCATAAGAGACATTAAATAATGGACTCACTTGAACTTTGTTGGAAGGCATTACACCTAGTTCTTTTCACCAATCCCTGTGCATCGAAACTTGATTGAGTCGATCTATTTGTCACAATTTAAGAGGGTTAAATATCCTTTGGACTAGTCATGGAGTCCTAATGTGGCATTGTAGAATAAGCACTGGACTACTAACCACAAGGCTGGCACTTCAAACCTAACAGCTGCTCCTCAAAAACCCTATATAGTAGGCACTTAAAAAAAAATACATATATTTTTCTAGAGTTAGGTTAGGCAGTTTTTAAAAGTCCAATTTTTGTTCATTAAAGATTACTTTCACCAAAGTTACCCTTTACAATTCTGGGATAAAGGTTAAAAATACTTCAGTACTATTTTTTTATAAGGCCCAGTCCATGATTTAGTAACAGGATCTTGATAACATCCTGCTTTTTCCATTTCTCAGTCTCATCTACATGTGCCAATTGTTGGTGTTTTCAAAGCTTTTTAAAGCCTATTCTGAAGACAGAATTGATACTAAGTAAGTTTGGGGATCTCCTGTCTTTGTTTTTCATAAGACCAAAATTTAAATCAGAGGCAAATTCTAAATATGCCATACCAGCAAGACTATTCTATATAATTTCCTCATTCTTGGATACACTTTTCTAATGCTGCTCCAGATGAAGAAAGACCATCTATCATATATTGGATGGCCACTTGAAAGCTTATAAGTGCCCAGACACTTTATAATAAACTGTGAGAGGGAACAATATTTGGCTAACTGACTGAAACCACACAACCATTTCCTTATGTCTCTGAACCAAGGAAAAATTCTCATGAGGAATTTGTTTATATTTAAGTATAATCAATAATTGCTTTTCATATGTCTCATCAGGAGCTAAATTACATAAGACCTAATTGGATTTTATTATAATATACAAAACCAGCAATGTTGTGAGACTAACAGGAAATCTAATACTGTTCTATTTGTAAAGTCATAGCTCAAAATTTAGATATTTCTCTAATCAGTCTTTACAACTTTATGAAGTTTATCAACAAAAATTACTACTTTATAAGCCGCAATATTGAAAATCATTTAAAGTCTGATGATTTTTTAAAACGCAAGAACCAACTATTATTATAAATAATATCATTATGACAACTATAAAGTATTGTAGGGTAATGACTTTTTCATATCCTAATTCTTCTTTAATGTTTTTAAAGTTTCTTTTCTGGTCTTAATTTTGCATTCCTCTCATGTTTCTTATTTTACCTTCTGAATGACTATATCTCAAACTACTTTTAAAAGTCTGTGTAGAAGTGGATTTAAAAAAAATATGTATTTTTGCTATGAACTTTTAAAAACTCCCTCATATGCACAAATAGGAATAGCATAGCAAGAACCACCCCAGATATGCAGGTAAAAAATAGAATCAAAAACAATTTGATAATTTAGGAGAAAGGAAGAAACTCTTTCTTATATCCTAAAAATAATACCTTAAAATATCAGTGATATTCTTACGTACAACCCAATTTAATCCTATAAAGTTTATTTCTGTTCTATGCAATTGTTGATCAGTGGAAGTCTATTAACCCATCAGCTTCTACATAAGAGTTACGGAAGTCTTATTTCATTCTAGTGGAATCCACAGTCAAAATATTGCAGTCATTTTCACAAATCCAATATAGTTCATCTTGTTGAAATATTTTCATCAAGAATGTTCAGCAAGTCAGCAAAGTAAAAACTTACCTACAGATGACAAAAGTTAGTATGACTGTGGTAAAGTTATAACAGTACTTTTCATAGTGAAAGATCTAATGAGAATTAATAGCAAAAGTAAAGCAAAGCTAAATAAAGTTAATAATATGTAAGACAACATATCTCTAAACATCACTGACCCAATTTTCAAAGAGAACACAAAATATTCTGCAGATATAATTGCTGGTTATACGTTAAGACAGATTCACTCTTTTTCTTTAAAAGAACATAATTCATAAAGGGGAAATAATGTTTTGATGCTTGGCTGTCTTTTGAATCTTGGTTTCACTGGCATTCTATTATAAAATAGACACTTGAAGGGGAGAGAGAGGAATAGCCAGAAATATCACCATAGAATTTTATAAGTCCATCTTCTGCCTATAACTAATTGGTGGTTATGTGTCATGAAGTCAATTCTGACTCATAGTGACCCTGTATAATGTTTCCGAGGCTATAAATCTTTGTGGGAGCAGAAAGCCTCATCTTTTTCCCATGGAAGAGCTGGTAGTTTTGAACTGCTGACCTTAAGGTTTGCAGCCTGATTCGTAACTGATTGGAATACTTAAAATGGGGCTACAATTTGCCCAGTGAAGGAGGCTTCCTAGGAAGCCTCTGCATTACATAACACCATAGGTGGAATCCTGAACCCCATCCAGAATCTTCTGAGGTGGGAAATTTCCATTTGAAAGGACATGCAGACCAGCCTGGAGAGACTAGAAGAACAGAAGATACTTCTTGAAAGAAAGGCCAACAGGAAAGCATAAAACAATATAGGCAGTCTGAGTGATTACCACAAGAACAAGCAAGTTGCTCAACCATCAAGACATCAAAGCAAGTGGTCGGGTACCCTCAGGGCAAACACCCTTGTAAGACTAAGACTCAATGGGAATACACAAGCAGACATGCACTCTGATTGGTGACCACAGTCATCAATGATAAGGGGAAGTGAGGGAAAAACAGCAATGAAGCTGCAAGCTAAGCCCTACAATGTTCAATAGACTCCTGTGAACCGAGGTGGAAACCTGGTTGGCCAGCAGCATGGCAAGACCTGGGGACTCTTGGGCCCAGAATCAAAGACATAGCCACAGAGGACTACAGTGGAGAGTAAAGCATCCAGATGATAAGAAGAGAGGGCATATGCATAAGAACACCCACACTTGTAGATAATACCCACTTGACCTGGCTTCAATGACTGGATGATCAGAGCTCAACTCGAAGAAGAAAAAAGAGGAAAAAAAGAGTAATCTGATACAATTTGATGAACTTGACCTACACCTATAGATGCAGTAGCTCAAAAGAGGGAACAAATCTTTACAGCAAGGATCATTCCCACCTCCTCCATACACAGAGTAGACAGGGATGAGCAACTTGGACATTGGCTACCCAAAATGGGGAGCCACAAGGGCAAGAAGTGACTGGCTTATAAGCTTTCAAGAGGAAACCAAGATCCAGAGAGCGTGGAGGAAGGTAGAATCTCCACTGAGTAGTATCCAATCTGTCTGGGTGGGGCTGATGAAAGGAGATGTGGATAGGTTTCTTGTGATACAATAATGAATAATTGTTATCACGACTGACTGTGAGGGTTGGAAATGTAAAAGTAGATGTTTTGTAGCAAAAGGAGGGGAGCGATTGACTTTGCAGTCCATGAGCAGAGGTCTTTGGGACCATCAAGGGATAAGAACGGAGTGCAAGACCCTACCCATAGAACTAGTGATGCCAGAGATGGAGGCAGAGATGATGACGTGGACAGATGGAGCAGCTGGGGACTCCCGACTTTAGATGACCGCGGAGCAGGCTTGAAGGGTATACCCTTTGGTTGGTTGATGATACATGGAGAGGACTGTAACCATGGCAATGAAATGATATACAATAGGATGAATGTAAAACTAGTGTCCTCCATGCAAACTATGACATAATTCACAATAAAACATTTAAAAAAAAAAAAAGGAACATATTTCATATATTAGCTATCTTACGTATTTCATATATTATCTATCTTAAGTTACTTAGAAAGGTTTTCTTTTAAGATTGACATACTATAGAATATAATAATCATTATAAGAATGAATTTACTTTCATTAATTCCTGGAAATAGTGAGATTATTAAATTTATATAAATTCAGGTTAAACTAACCAGAATGAAATTCATTAAAGGAATATTGTAAGCTAGTTTTAGTAATGCTAATGGAGCTCTGAAAGAGATCATTTTTCTTTTGAAAAGAACTTAGATTTTAGGCAGTTTCATTAAAAACAAACAAACAAACAGCCATTGCCTTTAAAATTAAAGGATCCATACACAATGTTCTAGAGTATAAGCAAGCTCTCAGAACACAATAAAACAGAAAAACGACATAGAGTCACTGGTCTGTGATGACAACTCAGAACCTAGGTTTATACAGCTTCACACAAGACAAACACAAGAAAACTAGGTTCTTGAAAATATATATAGCAATTCATGGATGAGATGCATATAATTTCACAGAAAAACAGGTCCTAACTAAACTCAGGTAGAGGGAAATCAGACTCTCTGACAAACTTGAATATCAAATAAAACTTTCTCAGATGAAAGAAAATAATACAAATGGGAAGTCATTTTTTGTAAAATGGAAAGAATAAGAATAGATGAAAACTCATTTTCTCAAAGTGATCACTGAAATTCTAAATTACTTCAAAGCGTAGTGGTTACAAATCGGGCTGTGAGCCTTAAGGTCAGCAGTTCGAAACTACCAGCTGCTCCGTGGGAGAAAGATGAGGCTTTCTGCTCCAGTAAAGATTTACAGCCTCGGAAACCCTGTACAGGGTCGCTATGAGTCGGAACCGACTCCACGGCACACAACAACAACAACAATGTTTTTTAATGTGGACCGCAAACCAGTGTCCCAGTTGGTAGAAGCTTAGGCTCATTTATTAAAGATGTTAAGAATAGGTTGAAATGTTGTCACTAAGAATCAAATAAATTTCCTAATAAGTGGTCTGCCATATAGTTTAGTCAATATATTGTTTCACAAATTGCCTTTGTTGCATGAGAGTTGTCTTGCTAAAGTTCTGACCTCTGAGGTCCCATCTTCACTTTTCAGAGATGTTGGTGTCTAGAACCTTAAAGGCTTTTAAAATGCTCTGAATTGTGCCATGTGTGCACACCCTTCCTAATTTTAAACCATTCAGTATTCCCTTGTTCTCTTCAAATGACTGCCTCTTGTTCTATGTACAGGTTCCTCTTGGTCTACATACAGGCATCACATTGGGAATGTTTTAATCCATGGAAATGGATTGATATAATGGCTACAACAATGGCTTCAGACAATGAAATGGTTGTGATGATGGTGCTGACTAGGTGGTGTTTTGTTCTGTCATAAATTGGTCCCTATGCATCAGAAACAATTTTATAGCACCTAATAACCGCAAGGTCAGCAGTTAGAAACTACCAATTGTTCTGCAGGAGAAAGATGAGGCTTTCTGCTCCTGTGAAGATTTACAGCCTCAGAAGGCCTGTACAGGGTCGCTATGAGTCAGAATCAACTCCATAGCACATAACCACCACCACCACCACCACCACCACCACCACCACCACCAATAACAAAACCTTTATCAAGAGTAGATGCTGACGAGCAATGAGATGAAATTTAGACAAAGAAAAGAACTTAGCTTATTGGTTTGTTTTATGAATGAAGTTTTATTTTAAGATTAATGGATTGTAAAAAAAAAAAAAAAAAAAAAGATTAAAATTGATTTTGTTACAAATTTTCATAACATTATATCTATATTCACATTGAGAACTACAATGAAGCTCCCTGGAAACTGCTTTCTTGGTAAAATAACCTTTTTACTTTTGAATATCCTTTATATTTTCTAAAATAAAAATGTCATTTAATAATTGAAATGAACTTATCTTTGTCTTATAATCAAATTACTTTAATCATATTCACACAGTGTTTGATGTTTCCAAATAGATAATGGGGGGAAAATTACTTGCTTCTTGCTAATGTTTTCATCAACAAAGAAATTCTTTCATACACTACAATATGAAGAATTCTAATAAGAATATTCTGATCATAATAAAGAGTAGAGACAAAAATTTATAAGAGGAAAGACATTTCAATTTTCTGCCAACACACTTATTTTTCTGGTGAGCACACTGAATTCTAGAGAGGTTTTTTGTTTTGTATCTCCCAGATTTGCTGCACTAATACATGACTAATCTGAAACTAGAATGTCACTCTCTTTATTCCTGGGAAATTTTATACCTACATTTGTTAGAGTTGAATTGTCTAGCCTATAAATTGACAAAAATACCATCACATTTGTTGGAATTATCCAAATAAGACATGAAGAGCTATCATTGAAAAATATTTTTTGAGAATCACTGGAAAAAGAATATTCATGATTTTTTAACATGTTAATTGTCCATTCAGCTGATCCAAACGATGTGATGGAATGTAATTAAAAACAAAATCTACTCCTAACTTATAATATTCCTCTGTAAAAACAGAAGAGAAAGTAATGTTCAGTTACTGAACAAGTATTCAACTAGTATGTTTTATTGCAAAGACAAAAATAAATTTTACCCTTTAAATAGCTGAGTAGAAAGATGGAACAAGTAATATCCATGTTTTGAAGATAAAATTGCTATTTTTTCTACTGTCTTCATATCCAATTCGGAGCATGGGTCACCTGAGGATATATCAATCTTGTTCTAGGAAAGAAGAAGGTCCAAAAGCCAAAAGCTAACCCAAATATAAAGCTATGTTTGGAGGATTGAAGGGTTTATAGCTGGAGAATTTGAAGGAAATCCAGAAATCCATTATATTCTAGTTCAAGACACTCAGCTGTTCCAGGAGGCGCCATCTTGGGAGAGAACATCTAGATTGTATTAGGATTGATAGTATCAGGAGAGAACATCTTGACTGTATCTTGATTGTATCAGGATTGACATCAAAATTTAAAGTGACAGTATCAACATAAAACCAAACGGCCACAACACGTCTGTCTGTCATGCTGTGGTGGCTTGAGTTGCTGTGATTCTGAGGGCTATGCCACCAGTTTTTTAAATAACCGGCAGGGTCAGCCATGGTGGAGAGGTTACAGATGAGCTTCCACACAAAGACAGACTAGGAAGAAAGAGTGACAAACTACTTCCGAAGAGCTAGTCACTTAAAACTCTATGAATAGCACAGAAACATTGTCAGATACAGGACCGGAAGGTGGGAAGGCACTCAGAAAGCAACTGGGGAAAAAAATGCCTCCTCAAAGTAGAGTTGACCACGATAACGTGAACAGATTTAAGCTCGGGGGAGAAAAGCATACAGAACCTTCATTTGCTGATGGGCCACAACTCAAGATGAAGAGAAACACCTATAAACATCCATTGAAAATTGGAACGTGGAATGTGCGAAGTATGAATCTGGGAAAATTGGAAGTTATAAAAAATGAAATGGAACGCATCAACATCGATAGCTTAGGCATTAGTGAGCTGAAATGGACTGGTATTGGCCATTTTGAATCTCAAAAGCACATGGTTTACTGTGCTTGGAATGACAAATTGAAAAGGAATGGTGTTGCATTCATCGTCAAAAAGAACATATCCAGATCAGTCATGAGGTACAATGCTGTAAGTGATAGGATAATATACATGCACCTACAGGGAAGCCCAGTTAATACCACTATTATTCAAATTTATGTACCAATCACTAAAGCCAGTGAAG
>NW_006408527.1:31690616-31755737 GCF_000296735.1 Chrysochloris asiatica | reverse complement strand
TGCCAAAAGAACCAATAGATCTATTTTGGAAGAAGTGCAGCCAGAGTGCTCCTTGGAGGCCAGGATGGCTAAGCTTTGTCTCTCATACTTTGGACTTATTGTCAGGAGAGAACAGTCGCTGGAGAATAACTTGCTTCAGTAACCCTTCTTTAGGGTGCCTTCCCCACACCTTTGGGATGACACTGCCCAATTTGAATTCTATTTCTATTCATGATAAAAAAAAAAAAAAATTCTATTACACTCCATTTTGGTGTTTCACTGTACATTCAAGTTTTTGACAAAACTTACTGGTTTTTCTTCAAAATGATATGTGATTCCAGACATTCTTCTAAAGATCAAGATTTGCTTTAATATTATTAAATTATATTTCTTCACTTTCTTTCCCTGCTTTATATACAAAATTTCTTGTTCTGATGCTGAACTGTTTTCCAATCTACTTGAAGGCTTAACTGTCAGGAAAATTAACATTCAGATCGACAACAGTGACTATAACTCAACTGAAGTGAGGCTAACATGAACAAACAGCTACGGCTAATGCATATGTTTTCATGGTTTTCAAACGCAATGAAAACAAAACTGAACAAAAACACACATTTGTTGTTTTTGTGTGTATGTGTTTGCTGCTACATTTATTTTCTAATGCCCCACATTCTCCAAACAAGTGTTCAGTGGGGTAAGGTCCTCGATATGATTTTGTAACCCCCACCAAATGACTGGTTGTTGTTGTTAAGTGCCATCGAGTCAGTTCTGGAAACCCCTGTAGGGTTTCCAAGGAGCAGCTGGTGAGGTTGACGTGCCAACCTTGCGATTCAGACCAACCTTGCAGTCCAGCACATTAGCCAGGACCCCGTAGGAGTATTAAAATAGGAGATGTTTTGTGGCCCATCAAGGAAATTAGATAGCTTGCTAATAATGTAAATAAGGTTCCTGGACTTCAGATGGGTGGGGCAATGCAAAAATGTGTGCATAACCCTAATCTGAAGGGGGTTTATCAAGTTTGCCATCCTCTTAGATTTAAAATGAGTCATCTCAGAAGTAGAAAGGGAGAACTCAGTACCATCAAGAAGAAGACTGATGAATGTAGCACTTCCTTGGACCCTTGAGATCCATGAACCGAACATCCTAGACCCAGGAGACAGAGAGCAGATGTGGTGAGAGCCTTAGAGACACAACAGAGAAGTGATGGCAAAAGAAGAGCAGAGTCTAGAGCATGACACTAAGTGATGGACTTCCTGACCCACAGTGCAAGAAAGCTGAGTGCCTTTAGGAAGAAAGCTTGTTGGTGAAGTGAATTTCCTTTAGGCACTTAATAAAATGGTGGGGGGTGATGAGCTAAATTTATCAATCCAAAGAGCTAGCACATACTGGTGGAGTGGACTCTGGATTGACAGAGCTACACTTGTCAAGGGGCCATGTGTCTGAGAGGTCAAGGACTAGAAGATCTTTTTAACATAAGCTGTTCTGACCAAAGAACTGTATATTGAGCATTCCTGCTTCTTAATTGTAACCAGTTACTTCCATAACACATGGGAGTTGTTGTAGTTATTAAGTGTTGTCAAGTTGGTTCTAACACATAGCAACCCTGTAAAGGTTTCCCAAAAGTGGCTGCTGAATTTGAATCATCGACCTTATTGTTAGCAGTTCAGTACTTATCCTACAGTGCCACACCATGATTCCATAAATGTGGTTATAGCCTGTGAATTCTATATGGTGATTGCAATGCTTTCTGAACCCAGCAGAAAAGTAGAACATACAGTGGGAGGGACAATTGGTCTCAAAATTGGTAAAGAAGATAGAAGAGTGAATGCAGGTCTGATGTTGAGTATTATCCTCCTTTCTTTCCCTTTGTGAAGTCTAAGGAAGTATCAACCACTCTTCTAAAATGAATTACCCCAAACAGGGACCATTGAAACTGCTCAACACAATAAGTATCAATTCAATTATAAACTAGTACGTTCAGAAACAAAAGCAAAACAAAAATAAAAACTTTGTTACCAAGATAACAGATTCTAGGCTTGAGACCTCATGATTATGTTCTATAGATCACATATAATATTATGCTATATATATAATACAAGGGGATCAGAGCAGATAATGACAATGAAAGACATTTAGAGTCTTTGGAAAATTTACATGTGAAAGAAAGAACTACTGGTTTTCAGCACAATTCTCTTCTCTTCTCTCTCAGGTATAACCGTAAGCGCTGTTTTGTCCACTCTCAGACTACAACAACACATAAATTAAAATTCAGAGAAATCCCTGAATTTAAGAAACAAAGATTTAGATGGTATATGGAGACATTTTCAACAGTCATACAACTATAAGTCACTTGTTCATATCCTAATAACCAGAAAAGGAGGATAATCAATTTATGCTCTAAATTTAAATTCATATAGAAAGTATTATTCAAAGACTTCAGAAACAAAAATCATTATTTCATAGTCTAGAGGTTTCCTGCTCCCATAAAGATTTACAGCCTCAGAAGCACTATACAGGGTTGCTATGAGTTGGAACCAACTCCATGGCACACAACCAGGAACCAACTCTGTTGTAATTTTGGAGTCCTGGTGTGATGTTGTAGAATAAGCACAGGATGGCTACCTGCAAAGTTGATAGTTATTACTTACCAGTTGTTCTTTGAAAATCCTATACAGAGTCACCATGAGTTGAAATCAATTTGATGGGAATTAACAACAACAAAGTTCTAGTTTAAACTATGTTAGGGATAACAATAGGGATGCAGTATGATTGTCTTTTCAAAGTCTTTCGTTAATGTAGCTTATTAAAAAACAAAACAAAAAAGCAAGCTAAGGTCAGTACTAATAAATTATTAGTTAACTAATTTTCTGGTAATAAAACTTTAATCAAAGAAAAATTTGATTCATGAAAATAGAGGTTGATTAGATTTGTTGAAATATTTATTTGGAAGAATCTGCAGCAATATTGTTAGTTTTAAATATTTACTAAAATGTGCATAATTAATACCTTTACTATTTGATCAAAGTACTGAGGTAGATATAAAACTTGCTTTTTTCACTATTTGTCAGAATATTTTTTCCATTTTACTTTTCATTTAGATAGATAAATCATTGCATTGTTGCTATCTGTGGCATTTACTTTATTTTGAGTTAAGCTGCTCCACTGTTTATCAGAAATACTACAGTGATTGAGAAAAAGTGTATGCTTTTGCTTTAATAATTATATCTCATTGACCCCTGTTACATTACATAGTTTGCCTCTGATTTGACATCTGTGCAATGTCTTTAGACTATGTTACAAAAACTATATTAGAAATGGCCCAGGAATATTTAATAGTCATTTTAAAAACCTGTGTGATTGTTATATTTTAGGAATGTAAAACTTAAACAATTGAATTCTGATACAGGTAAACTTTGGACTCCTAACTATTTGTTTAAATCTTTAAGTAGAATTTATAGGCAGTGTAGACAGAATATTTAATATATCCTGGACTGCAATAAAAATGAACTCCAAGACAAACCCCTCTCCAAGACTGAAACTCAAAGGGAACACATGAGCAGGCATATAAGCTTGCTGGTGACCACATTGGTCTACTGGTGAGTGAAAGCAGGGGGAAAGGCAACAATGAAGAAATGGGCTAAATTCTACCATGTTCCATAGACTCCCATCAACCTAGAGATGAAAGCAAGAGAGAAGAGGAAGCTCTGGTTGGTTCGAAGTAGGGTGAGACCTGGGAACTCCTGAGTCCATGGACAAGAACATAGCCATGGAGGGCTAGAACTAAGAATGAAGCGTATGTTGTTGTTGCTATTATGTGCCATGGAGTTGATTCTGACTCATAGCGATGCTGTATAGGGTTTCCGAGGCTTTAAATCTTTATGGGAGCAGAAAGCCTCATCTTTCTCCCACGGAACAGTTGGTAGTTTCAAACTGCTGACCCTGAGGTTCGCAGCCCGATTCATAAGCACTACGCTACCAGAGCTCCTTAATGAAGAGTATAGCTGATATGAAGTTAGGAGAGATGCACGAGAAAATCCAAACTTGCAGATAGTACCCATTTAATCTAGCTTCTATGGCTTGATAATCAGAACTCGACTAAAGAAAGATTTTTTAAAAAATTGATAAATGAAACAAGTGGAAATTTCTACAATTTGAGGAACTTGTCAGTGGTTCAAGTGCATCAGCTGCTCCTTGGAAATCCTACACAGCGTTGCTATGGGTCATAATCGACTAGATGGGACTTAACAACAACAAAAACTTATACTTATGGATGTAGTAGCTCAAAATACCAACTGACAGTGAAGGAGCCTTCATATCAAGAAATAATCCTATCCCCTCGGTATAAAGAGTTGATAGGGGCAGGTAACTTTGGCTGCCTAAAATGGGAAGGAAGGTGAGGGAATGCAATAAAAGTGCAAAGTGACTGGCTTACTAGTTTTCAAGAAGGAGCTTAATTTCAGAGTGTGCAGGGAAAGGCAGAAACCCCTTCAGGCAGAAACTGAATAGTTTTCATCTTGTCTAGACAGGTATGGTGAAAGGAGATGGGGATAAGATTCTTATGATGTTGCAGACCGTGTAAGACTAGTCAGAGGTTCGAGGCCCTCTAGGGCCGAGTGTAACAAATGAGGCCACTGGCAGTTAATGGCAAATTAATATTCAGTTATATATATTAAATTAATACACTGGAGCCTTTGACAATCCACAGATAAATGTGATATTTTCCTAAAGCCGAGACTAAAGGTTGTAAGGTTAAGCCTTTCTCCAAAGGATTAACTAAAAATATCTTAGCTACTTCACAGTTCTTTGTTCTATAGACAAAGAACCCATCCTCCCTAATCCTTTTCCAGGTGCAGCCCATTCACCCAGGCATCTCCAGTCCTCCTGATAACCTGGCTCAGGAAGCCGAAGCAGCGGGACTCTGCCCAAGCTTTTGTCTTTATCTCTCACCTTCCCCCAACTATGCTCAGGGGCTATAGATATGTTAATTGAGCCTGAGAAACCAAGTTGCTGGCCTGGGATTAGAACTAGCGAAGTACGATGTAAAGTTACCTGAATGCCTGGAAAAGTACTGATGTTAGCTGTACCTTGCCTAAGTCCCTCCCAGCTTGATGTGAAGCTCCTCCCCCGAATAAAGCAGAGGCCCGAGCCTCCCCAGGTGTGCATTGCTGGTTGGGAGGCATGGAGTAAAGATAGCAGTGCATTACTAGTTGGGAAGCATGGAGTAAAGAATGCAAGGCAGTGAGTTGCTGCCTGCAGAGGCCATGATGCCTGTAGTTCCAAGCCTGCCCACCAGTGATGTATCCACCCTGGCTTTGGGGTGCCTCATTTTCTCTCTCTTTGTCTCTTTCTGTGTATTCTTGATATATTGCAATCGCCGTCAGGTATCTTCTTCTCGTGAACTGAACCCCAATGTCGAGGCGGGTCCCCGACATTATGATCCAATAGTAATTGTTATCATGACTAATTGTGATTGTCACAAATGTAAAGGTAGAAGTTTTGTAATGAAAAGTGTGGAGTCGTTAATCTTACAGCCCAGGAACAGAGGACCCTAGGACCATCAAGGGAGAAGAGCCCAAGCAGAATGTGAGACCCTATCCAGATAAGCAGAGAAATAAAAAATGGAGGCAAAGATAATGACAGGGACAGATAGAACAGCTGAGGACTCTAGACTTGTGGAAAGAGAAAGGTGTGCTGGCAGCCAGGAGGTAGGCTTGCAGAATGTTTAAATAATTATATATTCCTGAGTGTTTTTGCATACATCCAAAAAAACAACAATAAAAAACAGAGGGAATAGAAGCTAATACTGTTGACTGATGATGCATGGAAGGGATTGTAATCATTGCAGTGACATGAAATACAATAGGAGGAGTGTAAAACCAATGTTCTCTCATGTAAACGATCACTCAATTCACAATAAAAACTTAAAAAAAAGACTATCAAAGATGACGGGCCATACCTTCCAGTCAATGTTTTTAAAGAGTTTCTGTTCTATCTCCTAGTCAGTGAATAGTACGTAGGGTCTTAAAAGCTTGTAGTATCTATCCAAGATTCAACAATTGGATCTATTCATGGGAAGCAACAGAGGCAAAAGAAGAAACAAGGATTTGGAGAAGGACATGTTTTACAACTCTGTTTCCATGAACTACTTTGCCATGAGACCAGAAGAAATTGATGGTGCCTGCCTACCATTACCGAACATTTTGATCAGGGACCAAATATATGGACATTGATCAAAAGAAGAAAAATTGTGGAACTGAATTCAAATTACTGAGTCTGGAGGAACACCTGAATCTATTCCCTGGAAAAAACTTTTAAACCCTGAACCAAAGCTATCCCATAAAGTCAACTTTAAACTCACCAACAATTTGGCCTAATAAATAATATCTGTGTTGATCATTGTACCCTTTAAGAGAATTACCTATATGAGATCAAAATGACAAACATAATTTAAAAACACACACAAGAGTTTTAAAATCTAAATTAATGGTGATGAAACAATATGGTTTAAGATAGTGAGAATGTTGACACAATGTGAAGCAATCGTTGTCAATGAACTTTGCATGTAAAAATTGTTAAGTAGGAGTATGTTTTCACCAAAAGAAACAAACCAACAAAAAAAAATTTATAAGGCGACCTCCTGGGCATTCTTAATAGCCTGTAGCCTTGGGTGCTCTGTTTCTAGGCAAAGATACTTGTGACTGTTCAAACCATATGACTGTAAGTCCCCATGAGTTCACCATGGTCTGGACCAGCTACAATTATGGAAATAAGGAAACACTTAGAATCAATTGGCTTTGCCAATCACTTTAACTCTTCCTTAGAAACACTGGATCCCAATGTGAAAATACAACATCTAAAATTAAAAAAAAAAAAAAAAAATCCAAACAAGTCTTTCTTGGAAGAAACACATCAAAATGCTCCTTAGAAGTGAGGCTGGTAAGACTTTGCATCATATAGTCTGAATCTGTACTAAGAGGACCCATTCCCTAGAGCAGTCCATCATTCTTGGTAAAGCAGATGGTAAGCAAAAAGAGGATGATCTTCAGTGAAATAGACTTATACAGTGGCTGTAATATGGGCTCAAACATAGAAACAACTGTGAGCGTGGGATATAACTAGGCACTGTTTTGTGTTGTACATTGAGTTGCTTTGAGTATAAAATGACTCTAAGATGCCTAACAACAACAAGGCAATAATGGGTGTTGACCATATTGTGGGCAAATGAGAATACTTTCATTATGGACAGAAATACAATACGATAAGGCTACTTTTTAAAAGTCTGTGAGTTCCTCAAAATAATAAACAGAAAATTATCATTTGAGGACAATTCTATTTCTTGATTATGAGAAATGAACATCTATGTCCACATATACAATTTTCCAAGAATTTCCATAGCAGTATTATATAGCCAAATAGTGGAAATAACTCAAATATTCATCAACTGATTAATAAATGATATGAGCTGACAATTAAATATTGTATGGTATATAGAAAAGAATGATACATGCTGCAACATGGATGTACCTTGTGACCACTATGCTAAGTGGAAAAACAAAACAAAACAAAAAAACTAGGTACAAAAGTCAACACTCTAAAGTGTACCAGGACTACAGTATTTGCAAACCTCAGATCTGAAGAAATGACTGATTCCAGAATCCTGGTCTTATCGTTAAGAGTTTTCTGACCCCTCAGGAATAAAGTTTCTGCCTCTCATTCCCTCATAATAAAGGACTATGGCTAGTTTGTAAAATAATGGAACATACTAAGTATGGTATAAGAAAGAAGTATCACATGACACCAGCTGCATTAAAGAGGACTATGATGGTAGTTTTCTGCCACTATTGCTACCTCACTTATTGAAGTATGCGGTTATCTCAGTCATTCAGTCCTAAGAGTTCTGGGGTGGCATGGTAGGATAAACTCTGTACTGAAAAGTCGGTTTAAACTTCAAGGTAGGTAGTTCAAACCCACCAGCTTCTCCTTAGAAACCCTATACAGGGTTGCTATGAGTTGGAACCAACTCATGGCACTTAACAGCAACAGGAGGTTTTTTACCAGAATAGACAGTGTCCGGACTATACACAAGTTGAGTGGACTCCTAGTGTTTGTGCTGTAGGATTAGCACTGGACTGCAAACCATAATTGGCATTTCAAACCCACCAGCTACTCCTCAGAAATCCTACAAAGGGTCACGATGAGTTGAAACATACTTGATGGCACGTAACAACAACAACAATGCTGTAAGATACCACACTTACATCAAAAAAACAAACAGAGGTGTCTCTGGATGGTGCAGATGATTAACAGGCCTGGAAACTAACCAAAATGTTGGAGGGTAGAGTCCACTGAAAGGTGGGTAATGAGGCCTGGGGATCTTCTTCACAAAATCAGCCATTGACAACTCTGTCTAGCACAGTTCTACTCAGACACGGGAGGGGTCTTCATGAATTGGAATTAACTTCAAGGCAGTTATGTTGTTTTTCTTATAAGATATTAAGTTGATACTGCAATCACACACAGATGAATAAAATGAGTGAAAAGACATTAGTGTATCACTTTGGAGAATGTATAATGCATCTGTGTATGTGTATGTCTTTGCATGTTACAGATAAGTTCATTAGGTGGGAGCATTTGTTGTAACTTGTTTTATTGGGACTTTAACATTTATGTGGTATAGTGGATAGACAGTTAGTAGATAATACGGATAGGTTATGGATTAGTGGTCTTCAATATTCTTTCTTATCTCCTCCTACTATGCCTTCCTTAACTGTAGTGACTGGAAAGCTTAGAATTGCCTTTCCTACTTTCTTGCACTTGCGTTAGGATGAAAGTTACCATTTAATGGTAAGAAGCATTTCTTTGATGTTGAAGAAAAAAGTAGAGAAAGGGTGTAATTCTCACCTGCTGATTTTGTTTTTGCTGTTTTTCCCAACAAGTCAGTTAGCATCTCATGTCCAGTTGGAATTCAATTACAAGTGGGAGTTGAAACTGTGATCTCAGGATCATGCCAATGACCATGTGTCCTTGAGATCAATAATTCCAGTGGTATATCTTAATTATCATTCCTAGAGGCCTTCAATTGATTTTATAAAACCTATACTTCCCTAAATTAATTCCATTTCTGCTTTTAAGATTTCCTAGGCTGCTTTCTAATTCCTGTCACTCATCTCTGCCTATAAAAATAGAAGCAGTCAGATGAGAAATATTTACAGAAAATGCTGTACACAATAATTGGATCTTAAAAATCCCTTTCAAACATAAATATTAATATGCTATGAAAATAAACAATCTAAGAGGGCCAATGACAGGAAACTGGGCATTCATTTTACTGCTACATGCTAAAATAAGCATGGATGTTTTTTCCTTGAATTAACTGCTTTGGCAAATATTATAATCAATAAAAATTCTAAGTGTAGCTTAAAATTGGATACAAGAAAGTATAGAAAAAATATTTTAAATGTAATTTCTTTTGTGAAACATTTCAGCTTCCAGTGATAAATTATATAATTTAAATTTTTCCCAATATTTGTGAGTTGTCTCCAGGAAACATTTTATATAATCTGTAAATCATCCCAGTTAAATATGCCAAAAGTTCCTCTCAACTCTTGTAAATCCAATACTGAAAATATAATTGTAATAGTTAAGGTTTTTGTTCATTTGGTTGGGCTAGGATTCTCCATGGTTTAGCAGTTAAGATGTAGTTATTAACTCCATGATGAGATCTAATATAACACAATCAACCCCATGATTTGGTGTGAGGAGCTCTGATTTGATGTGATTATCCTATGTCATAAATCCTCATTTATATGATGTTAATGAGGTCAGATAATCTGTAGGATTAAGCTGTATCTTGAGTCAATATCTTTTGAGATAAAAAAGGAGATAGAAGTGAACTGAGCTCAGAAAAAACTACTATCACAAAGATAGAAGAGTCATGAGTGGAGTGCCTCCTTTAGACCTGGAGTCCTTGTACCATGAAGCTCCTAGATCCAGTGGATGATTGATGCCAAGATACATGGAGCTCTCCAAGGTATACTGGGCCTATAAATGCTATAAAGAGACTAGTCCCTATACCCAGAGCTAGCAAAAAAAAAAAAAAAAAAAAATCCTCAAGAGCCAGCAATATCTGAATTTGGACTTTTAACCTTCTAAACTGTGAAACAATAAATTTCTGGTTCTGAATTCATTCACTACTGGTATTTCTGTTACAGCAGCATTTGATAATTAAGAGAAAAACCAAAGAAAATAATCTTAAATATGAGACCAACTTCATGCAGTCAAATATTCTTCCCTATTTTTTCTTATTTATTCAACTAAAAGTTGAAGATGACCTTAAATACTAAACCATCATTTATTAAGGAAGCTATAGAACGAACACCCTGTATTATGGAATCATTATGTTTGCATTAAAGCTATTTGTTAATAAGAGGTTTTTGTTATATTTTGAATAAACATAAAGAGTATGCCAAATTGTACAAAGTGAACACATAATACCTCAAAGAGAAACCATAATTTTAAAATTGTCATATTTTTAGTATTTTTTTCAGGTGGGATTCCCTGATTTTGTGCTTTAAAGTGGTGTGTTGGTTTGTTTGAATTATTGTTTTATTGACATGTAAATGTAATGAAACAATATCCAAGAAGTAAATAATACAACAAATGTGCTTTCTGAATTCATGAAGCTTTTGATTTAGTTGGCATTAGTTGTGCTATTAAAGAAAAAAATTAAGAAAGGGTGTAATTCTTTCCTGCTGATTATGTTTTTGTTGGTTCATAAGCATATGAGATTACTGAAATGGCTTGGGTCATGGCAACTTCAGTTCTCCAATTGATATATTTGCTCTTCAACACTTTAAAGAGGTCTTTATTCAATTTGTGATTCAATTTGCCCAATGAAATATGTCTTTTAATTTCTTTACTGCTATTGCCATGAGTATTGATGGCTGATCCAAGTAAGATGAAGTCTTTGCCAACCTCAATCTTTTCTTTATTTATCTTGATGTCATTTATTGGTCCAGTAGTGAGGATTTTTGTTTTCTATACATTGTGGTGCACCTCATACTGAAAGCTGTGGATTTTAATCTTCATCAGTAAGTATTTTAAATCCTCTTTGCTTTCAGCGAGCACAGTTTCATCATCTCTGTATCTCACATTGTTAGCGATGTGAGATATGTTCTTCTTAATGTACTACATGATCTTCTTAATGTACTACAATTTCTTGAATTATTTTCTTAGCATACAGATTTTAAAAGCATGATGAAAGAATAATACTCTGTTGCACACCTTTCCTGATTTAAAACCATTCAGTGGCCCCTTGTTCCTTTTGAATGAATGCCTCTTGGTCTATGTACAGGTTCCTCATGAACACAATTAAGTGTTCCAGAATAGTTATCCTCCACATCTTGTCATGATCCACACTATTGAAAGCCTTTGTGTGCTCAATAAAGCACAGTACACATTTTTCTGGTATTCTCTACTTTCAGCCAAGATGTATCTGACATCAGCAACGATGTCCTTAGTTCCATGACCTTGTCTGAATCCTTCTTGAATGTCTGACAATTCTCTGTCAATATATGGTTGCAGCTGTTTTAAATTATCTTTAGCAAAATTTTACTTGCATGCAATATTAATGAAATTGCCTGATGATTTCTACATTCCTTTGGGTCACCTTTCTTTGACATGAGCACTAACATGGATCTCTTCCAATCAGTTATCTTTCTTCCAAATTTCTGGATATAAATGAGTGAGTACCTCCTGTGCTGCATCAGTTTGTTGTTGTTGTTGTTAAGTGTCATTGAGTAAGTTCTAATCCATAGCCACCCTCTGTAGTGTTTCCAAGGATCAGATGGTAGGTTTGAACTGCCAACCTTGTGGTTTAAATTGACCTTGCAGTCAAGCACATTATCCTGCAACACCACACCAGGACTCTGCATTAGTTTGTTGGAAGATTTCAATTTTTATTTCATCAGTTTCCAGAACCTTGTTTTTTTTTTTTTTTGCCAATGCCTTCTGTGCACCCTGGACTTCTTCCTTCAGTAGCATTGGCTCTTGACCATAAATATGCTACCTCTTGAAATGGTTAAACATCGACTAATTCTTTTTGGTACAGTGACTGTGTATACCTTCCATCCACCTACTTCTGTTTTTTTGTTGTTGTTGTTTTAAGGCATTGATTTTTATTTCTCATCACTCTTATTAACGTTTTCTAAGAGACTGTGAAAGAACAACTTAAGACCAGTCAGTGGTTGTTACTACCCCACTCAGTTTCCTGAGCCATGGGACCTGTGGCCCAGTCATCAGTTGCAGGCTGAGTGCTCCAGTCAGGGAAAAGCTGCTGAGTAGACACAGAGGGCAACTGTATGCTTTCAGACCAATGTGCAACCTCGGGTTGAGCAGCAGTAAATTCAGGAGTGGACACAGTTCATTCACCCTGAAATTCTTCTTTGGCCATAGTCTTTTCAGCAGCAACCTGATCTTCCATTTTAGCTTCTTCTGGACTTCTATAGAAATATATGTCAGAGGTACTGACCTCTGAAGGATGCTCCCAGGAGATGGTGCCATGGATACACAGAGCTTCCCCGGCCAGCATCCACCACATCAGACCCACCGAGTAAGCTCCCTCATTACATAGGATGGCTATGTCCACACAACACAGAGGAAAACCTGTATTACAAAAAACAATGGTGGGCAAGTTAGCATAAGATGCTTCTGTGAGGGGCTGGTGGTCAGTACTGGTGTCAGTAACTATCAAAAGCTGAGACTGCCAGAAGGCTGCTTGAATCTGATTAATGAAGATTCTTGGAGTGAAGCACCAGCAACAGGAGTGGCTCCAGTGGCAGCAGCAAACTTCAGTTTGTGGCCAGTATTCCTGGTGGATATGGCACTTACATTAGCCTGGTTTTCAATGGCAACAATGGCCAGAGCTGCCAACAGAAGCTTCTCTCAGGTCCTTTTCAAGTTTATGATATAGATACTATCATTTTTCCTTTTGTAGATGCACTGTTGCATTTGGAATTCAAGGTTGGTTCCACCTAAGTGGGGTCCTGCTGCAAAGAATTTGAAGACTTTCCCCTCCTTTATCTGCAGCACATAAAGACTGCACATAGTTAAACTTTCCCCTTAAATTACAATGGGAATTCAAAACAAATCCATATGAACCTTCTCCTTCCTTCTTTTTTTTTTTTTTTTCCTTACAGCACAAGCAGATAATCTTCATTTTCACTAGAAACACAGCACATAGCAGGCTCACTAGATATATTCTTAATGATTTTTTTCAAATCAGGCATCAATAGCAATAATCAAAAATGATGTGTTAAAAAAGTTATGCCATAATAATCAAAAGTGAGCCTTAAATACAGTGATCCTTTAGTCATTAGTGAAATCTTCAAGGGCACAAAAGTCAGCAGCACAAAGTGACTTACAGGTAACGGGCAATGAAAATTTTGACACTTCAAAAATGTAAATCACTGTATTAAATCTAATTCATGTATTTTCTCATTGTTCTTAAACAATGAGAATATTCCCTTAATATTGCCAATACTAAAACTAAGCTTTGCTTTTTTCCTCAAAAACTTCCAATGATTCATGATTTCACTATACTCCTGTGTATTAATGTTAGTGGTATGCAACACTGATTGTGCTATTTCAAAGTCAAAGAGCAGACTGACTTCGCATTTGGTGGACAGTTGTGGGTACCATAATTTTTCACCTCTTATTTTCTTAATAAAGTTGACATTTGGTAAACCCGGAGTTATTAGATAATCTGCTAGTGTGTGCACGCTTTTCATTTATAGTTTACTGCATTTAATTTGAACCCCACGCAGTAAGTATTTAAAATTATTTACAGATGGTTGTAACTAAAGCAATGATGTAATTCACTGCTAGGATGGTTTGATTTCAAATAAGGCCTGCAACCAAGAGTTGCATATTTTGTTTATTTTTAACTCCTTAAAATTACATCTATAACTCTTTGGCAATAAGCGCTTTTCATTTCACTAAATACTACATAGAAAATCAGATTCACAACTCTCCTCTCTTTTTTTCTTTTTCTTTCGCAAACATAAGTCCTACAGTTTTCCAGCTAAATAGGTGCCAAGCTAAACTGAGAATCTGAGCAGCATATTAATAACTGCAATGCCTAGCAAAGAAATATGCCATACCAGACATTCAACATATGTTTCTTCCACATGAAATGAGTGAACAGAACTTTAAAGCAGTTGTTTAAGTGATTTGGTATTCAGCACACACTGTAACTTATTTTGTTTAGCTAGGGAATTGTGGTCACCAGATTATATTCACATTCAAATGTAAATCCAATCATTTGAAATTTTAAAACTAATAATTTTTCTCATAATTTTCAGAGAAAGTGAACAAGTTAATCGCGGTGATCCTGTGCGGAAGAAATCGATTCTGACTCATAGCGATCTGCATAGGGTTTCCGAGGCTTTACAGGAGCAGAAAGCCTCATCTTTATCCTGCGGAATGGCTGGTAGCTTTGAACTGCTGATCTGAAGGCTATCAGCACAACTTAAAACCAATAAGCTACTAGAGCTGCTTAACTTAATTGTAGTTTCTACTATAATATTAAGGAGCTCTGGTAGTGTAGTGGTTACGAATCGGGCTGCTAACCTCAGGGTTAGCAGTTCGAAACTATCAGCTGTTCCGCAGGAGCAAGATGAGGCTTTCTGCTCGCGTAAATATTTACAGCCTCGGAAACCCTGTACAGGGTCGTTAGAGTCCTAACCGACTCCACGGCACATAACAACAACTATAATACTGGTGGTGGTGGATTCACAGCAACCCTGTGTAGGGTTTCTGAGGTTATAAATCTGCAAGGGAGGAGAAAAGAAAAACAAAAAAGGGCAATTGCTTCTCACTAAATTGTGGTGTAGGATAAGCGCTGGATTGCTAACTGCAAGGTCAGCGGTTTAAACCCACCTACTGCTCCTTGGAATCTATACATGGTCGCTAAGAGTCCAAACAGACTCGACAACATTTAATAACAACAACAAAGTTAACAGAAGAAAAAATAAACTTCAGAGTTAACTAATCTTATTGTCTCCATATTTATCCTCGAAGCTTTTTCATCATCTATTTCTTCCTGTTAGCTTCTCTAGATAGAGGAATTTTACTATCTAAATGGATTCACCCATTTCCTTAGGTACACTGTTGTCGTTGTGAAGTGACGTGAAGTAGGTTCCGACTCATAGCGACCCTACACAGGGTTTCCGAGGAACAGCTGTACAGCTAGTGAAAAGCTGGTGTGAATATAAGATTATATTTTTATATCATGCCATATTTCCGCATTTATTTTGGCTAATTACTCATTTTTTTCCTATTTTATGATTCTAGTCTGGCTGCTAACCTCACAATCAGCAGTTTGAAACTACCAGGGGTTCCGCTGGAGAAAGATGAGGCTTTCTGTTCCCGTAAAGATTTACAGCCTCCGGAACCCTATGCAGGGTCACTAGGAGTCGGAACAGACTTCATGGCACATAACCACTACCACCACCACATACAGTATGAAAAACTCTGCCAACATACTATGAAATTGCTTTCTTAGAATATTCAGTTTGTTGCTAGCTTTGAAGCATATTGTACACTTTTCATGTAGTACATTAATAAGTAACTACCACGCTTTTTAGTTATTTAGAGAGTCCTGGTGTGGCTCTGTGGACTAATGCGTCAGACTGCAATGTCGTTTGAACTGAAAGTTCGGTGGTTCAAGCTCACCAGCTGCTCCTTGGAAACCCTTAACAACAACAACATCAATAAGTAACTACTACTGTTTCTGGAGTCCTGGTGTGGTGCTATGGCTTAATGCGCTGGACTGCAAAGTCGGTTTGAACCGCAAGGTTGGCCGTTCAAGTTCACCAGTCACTTCTCGGAAATCCTATACAGGGTCGCTATGGGTCGGAACCGACTCCACGGCACTTAACAACAATAACACTCTTTTTAGACAGGATACACTAGGAAATTATTAAATTAATGGCTTTGGCCTAATTTTTTTAGTCAGTTGCAGGACAATAGCAATAGCGGAAACATTGGTGATAGAATTTATAGTTCCGTCCTCCCACCGTACAGTACAGGTTCCATGGGATGTGGTATCCCAAGAGCATGAGCTGGCTGTGTGTAAGCCATATGCACTCTTCTGCTTCACTACAAAGGTCACGATATATTTATAAGCTTTTCCCAACTTCATCAAATGTGCTAAGGACTGCTTCACTATGCTTGCAGTCCATTGGTTGATACAGTTTTGATTATAATCGTCACCACGCAAGACCCCCTCTATATACTGCTTAACTATATTATGGACTTCAACAGCATTAAAACCAACCTCTTCCGCAGTGATGATGATACTCCTCCATGATGGTGCAGAATTTCCCCTGAGGCCGAGCAATGGGCGGGTGTTATTCCTCAGCTGCCTGCTCAGCAGCAGCGCACTGGCCTCTGGAGAATCCCTGACTTTATCAATTCCAGGAAACTTTCCCTATACAGGCTCACCTTTGTGCCCTGGTGGCACCACTTTGGGAGAACATAGCCCTAGTGCAGGGTAGGGTGGGAGGGGCGTGCAGTGGGAGGGCTGGGGTGGTCAGAAGAGGGCAGGCATGGGCTGAAGGGGGGCGGGGGCAAGGAGGAGGAGCCTGGAGAGGAAGGGAGGAGCAGGGAGGGGAAGCGGGTGCTGTGGGCTGACTGAAGGCACTTTCCTGAAGGTAAATGCACTTTAGTCCTGGCCATCATAGTCACCAGCAGCTTTATGGAAAGCCTATCCCTTCCATCCTCTTTTGATGCTTTCTGTATTGTTCAATATTTTACCCACGTTTTTGTAGTTGTGAAATGCTATTCAATCAGTACCCACTCAGCTGGTGGACTTAAACTGCCAACCCATCCAGTGCTGATCCTACAGTGCCTCACTAGACGTCCATATTTTGCCCACACAATCCTTCAAGAGTGCAATACAGGGTTTGAATTTTTTCTTCAGTTCTTTCAGCTTGAGAAATGCTGAGTTTGATTTCCCTTTTGGTTTTCTAATTCCAGGTCTTTACACATTTCATTATATTTGATTTTGCCTTCTCTAGCTACCCTTCAAAATTTTCTCTTCAGCTCATATACTTTCTCCTTTCTCCCATTTGCTTATCATCTACCCTGGAGAGCAAGTTTCAGAATCCTTCTGACATCCATTTTGGTCATTTAAAAAATTCTTTGTCTTTAATGAAACTGTTTTCGTCATGTATGATATTACTGATGTCATCCCACAACTCTTTTAGTCTTCAGTCTTTAGTATTTAATGCATCAAATCTGTTCTTCAGATGGTCTCTGAATTCAGATGGAATTTGTTTAGGGTCATATTTTGACTCTCATGAACGTGTTTTTAATTTTCTTCGGCTTCAGCTTGAATTTGCATATAAGTAATTATAGCCTGTTCCACTGCCTGCCCCTGCCCTTGTTTTGGCTAATGATAAGGAGATTTTCCAATGTGTCTTTCCACAGATGTAGTCAATTTGATTTCTATGTATTCCACCTGATGACATCAATGTGTATAGTTGTCTTTTATGTTGTTGAAACAAGGTATTTGCAATGAAGAAGTCATTGGTCTTGTAAAATCCTACCATGTACTTTCCAGCATTGCTTCTGTCACCAAGGCCACATTTTCCATCTACTGATCCTTTCTCTTTGTTTCCAACCTTTGCATTCCAATCACCAGTAATTATCAATACATCTTAATTGCTTGTTCGATCAATTTCAGCCTGAAGAAATTGGTGGAATTCTTCAATTTCATCATCACTGGCTTTAGTGGTTGGTGCATAAATTTGAGAACAGAATTGTTTGAGAACAAAACAAGTTGATGCTAAATACTTTCAAATAAGGAAACTTGTGTGCCAGGTTTATATCCTTTCACTACACCTACTCAGTCGGTCTGCTGTTGTTACATGCCGTCAAGTCGATTCTGACCCATAGCAACCCTCTATAGGGTTTCCAAGGAGCAGCTGGTGAGCTTGAACCACTGACTTTGCAGTTCAAATGATTTTGTAGTTTGACACATTAGCTCACAGTGCCACACCAGGACTCAGTCGGTATGCTGAGCAAATATTCTGCCAAACTGGATTATATGAAGAAGAATGTGGCATCAAGTTTAGAGGATGACTCATTGACTACTTGCACTATGCAGAAGATAAAACTCTGCTTGTTGGAAGTAAAGACTTAAAAACGTGCTGATAAAGATCAAATATACAGCCTTCAGTATAGACTGCACTTCATTGTACAGGAAGTTAAACTTCTCACAGCTGGGCCAATAAATAATACCATGACAAACAGATAAAATATTGAAGTAGTCAAAGACTACATTTTGCTTGGATCCACAACCAACACTAATGGAAGCAGTAGTCAAGAAATCCAAATGGCATATTGTATTAGACAAATCAACTTCAAATACATCTTTCAAGTATTACAGTGCTAAGATATCAGTTTGAGGATTAAGGTTCACCTGAGCCAAGCCATGGTATTTTGAATTGCCTCATATGCATGTGAAAGTTGGACAATGAATAAGGAACACTGGAGAAAAATCAATATATTTGAATTATGGAGACAAATAAAATACCAGGGACTTCCAGAAGAACAAACAAATCTGTCTTAAGAGAAGTGCAGCCAGGATACTCCTTGGAAATCAGGATAACTAGACTTCACTGAACTCTTACACTTTGAATGTGTTCTCAGGAGGGACCAATCCCTGGAGAAGGACATCATGCTTGTAAAAGAGGCAAAGTAATAAAGAAGAAGACCCCCAACAATATGATTTGACACAGTGGCAGCAGCAATTGGCTCAAATTTAACAACAATTGTGAGGATGGCTCAGAACTCAGCAGTGGTTTGTTCTGTTAGGCAAATCAATGGCACCTAAAAAGACCACCCAATCATTTTGTGGGAGCTAAAAAGTCATAGTATAGTGTTGTGGGATAAAGCACTGGGCCACAAGGTCAGTTTGAATCACAGGGTCAGTGGTTTAAACTCATGAACTGCTCCCTGGAAACCCTATAAGGGTCACTGTGACTGGGAACTGACTCGACAACACTGAGCAACAACAAACAACAGAAAGAATACATCTAGAATAACCAATTAAGTAATTTTACTGTTTGTACCACTGTAGATCTTTTATAAAAGCAAAGTGGCAAAAAGCAAATTTTCAAAAAGTGGGGTATAAGTGAAAAAGATTTCAGTATAAACTCATTTTTATTATAACACACATTTAGATAAGAAGATTTAGAAATAAATATATATCTGGGCTTTATCCATGGACAATGCCTATAATGCACTCATCTGGTAACCAAAAAGTTTGTGGGTTGAACCTACCAACTGTTCATGGAGAAAGATTATGGCTGTCTGCTTTCCTAAAGGCTACAGCCTTGAGTCCATATATAACAACTCTACCATGTTCTTTAAGGTTGCTGTAAGACAGCAAAGGAGCTCTGGTAGCTTAGTGGTTACAAAGTGGACTGTGAACTTCAGGGTCAGCAGTTCAAAACTGCCAGCCGCTCCATGGGAGATGAGGCTTTCTGCTCCAGTAAAGATTTACAGCCTCGGAAACCCTCTTCAGGGTCGCTATGGGTTGGAACCGACTCAATGGCAGTTGACAGCAATGACTGGACAGCAACTGGTTTCTTTTCTTTCTTTCTTTCTTGTTAATTTTGTTCTAAAGGCAGAGAATAACCCTTTCCAACAGCCAGGAAGAAAACTTCAATCTACAATGACAGAGCACTGAATCTGGATGACAATTTGAATGAAATTAGTAGTAGATTGCCCCTATATTAATGGCTGAGAGATTTCTGTAAGGAATATATCCTCTCTACACTTTGCTTCCTGTCTTTGAGACTTCGAATTGAAGAATCGCCTGAGCCACACTATACCCAGATTTTAACCCACAGAAACTGAAATAATAAATGGGTGCTATTTCATGCTGCTAAATTTGTGATAATTTTATATGACATCAAGTAAAAGCTGATACAATAACTGTGAATTTATTCTGATATGAATAAATGACTGAAAAATAAATAGATGACCATGAGACAAATCTTTATAAAAGAATTCTTAACATGGTTAAGAAGGATATTGGAAATAGAAAATCACCCTTAGGATAAGACAATATTTATTACTGCACACAAGATCCATTAATAAAGCCTAAAGTCAATGGACAATAGTTAAAGGAAAAATAGGAAAAATTTAAAGGAAAATTGCAAAGTATCTCTAAAAAAGATATGTGAATTACTATGGCAGTTTTTAAATCTGTTTACAGATCATTTGAATACTCTCTATAAGGTGGCCCTTAATTCCCTATTTCCTTGACAATGCACATTCATAAGTATTGTGTTGTTGTCATTAAGTGCCATCTTGTCAGCTCCAACTCACAAAGGTTACACCCTGTACAGGATTTTCAAAAAACCACTGGAGGGTTTGAACTGCCTACACTCTAGTTTACAGTCCTGTGCTTATCCTTTAGCTATGTGTCTAATTGTACAAAGCAAAACAAATTCATGCAGCTTGGCAGAATATCAAAGAAATTTCAAAGACAATAGAAATTTATCCAGACACATGCAAGACTAAATGGAATACAGTCCTACAGTCACTTGGTATCTGGTATTAAAGTCAAGTTTGGAACAGTAATTATTTCTGATCATTGTCATTAATTGATTCCCTAAGTAAATTGTTAAAAACAGCATCAAAGTCATCTGGAATCATGTAGTCTGGCAGTGTTGAAGTAGGCAACTGAAATATTCAAAATTAATATCAAATAGAGACATGTAGGCTATAAGAGATGGAAACCCGGAGAAAATGCTCATAGTAAGAGGGTACTTGACAACAATAACAAGGGTAGATAAAATACAAACACGAGGGACTTCAAAAACTTTACAAAAATGGAATTAAAGAAAAAAAAATTAAGAATATAAACTCTCTCTCAACATTGTTGTTAAGTGCCACATAAGCTTATCAAATTCAAGACACTTTTGTGAACTCTGATACCAGCCATTTAGTCCATTCATAAAGAATTGAGGATCCTGGGAATTTAACAATGTCAATCCAGTCTTTTTGATATTCTTAACTGAAGAAAAATGGATTTTCTATAAATGTTTCTTAAGATTATTGTTTTTAAGTACCATTTAATCTGTTCCAACTCATAGTGACCCTGTATAGGGTTTCCAAGGTTTGTAAATCTTTTCAGGAGCAGAAAGACTCATCTTTCTCCCATGGAGCATCTGGCAGCATCGAACTGAGATCTTGTTTTTCTGAGTCCAGTGCTTATCACATCAGGACTGTAAGATGGATGCCTAATGATTTCCCACTGATACTCTACAAAAATGTGCCCTTGTTTCAAGACAGAAATGAGCAGGAGCGTAATCATGATGGAAAAGGACTCTCTAGTGTAGTTTTCCTGGGCATTTTTTTTTACCAAAGTTTTGGCTAAATTTCTCAAAACACTCATAATAAAGAGAGGTTATTGATCTTTGATTTTTCCAAAGGTCAATATGCAAAATGCTTTGAGCATTCCCCTCAGTAATAGTTGCTATATCTTTGCTTTTGACTGGTAAACTTTTGCTTTCATTGGACCATTTCTACCTCTTGGTAGCCATTGCTTTGATTGTGTTTTGTCTGTCAAAGCCGTATTTTAGTTCCTGTTACAATTCATCCAAGAAATGCTTTAAAATCTTGATCTCGCTTTTTTAAAATTTTCAGTGAGAGCTCTGGTGCTATGGTTTTGGCAACCATCAAGAGATAAATTCACTTTAAATTAAGTTAATTTAAAAATTTTTTTTTTCATCAGAATTGTGTATGTTGAACCAATTGAGATGTCTATGGCGTTGGATACTGTTAAACTTCAGTCCTCTTCAATTAGGCAATGAAAGAGATTGGTTTCTGAAAAATTGGTGTGGATAGTCTGAAGCTGCAGACTTTTAAACTCATTTGTTTCCTGCTTAAAATAGCTTATACATTGGTAAACTGATGGTTTCTTTGATGGCATTGTTCCTAGAAGCTTCACAGTAAGTCTTCCATTCAAATTATACCATGAATTTGGTGTTTGTTCTGCATCAATTTTAGTAGACATCATATTGCTTTGATAGGGGCTCTTTTCAAACTGATACTTTATCTAAATCTTTGTCAGACAAGTTATAACAAGTTAGTCCAACTTTATTTTGGAGCAAATTGTTTTTAAATCCATGTATAGCTTTTTCATAATAAGCATTTTCCATGAACTTTTGGGACATATTAAGAAAACAAAGGTATATGACAGAATCTTTATCATAGAGACCAAGCAATTATTCACAAATGGTTATAAATCTATAGGAATTAATATCAGTATAAAAGCAACAAGAAAATTGACAATATTGAAACAAATGAAGTATGTGATCTGAAGTTCAGATATCACTAATACTATTATTATTATTATGCCTCTTGTGTTTTGCCTGCACTTGAGGATTCAGCCTACAGTTCACAGTGGAGTAGTGTATCTGTTTCATAGATTTCCATTGTAGGACCTGAATGTAAGTAATTGCAGGAATGATGCATAGTGGAAACTGAAATAAAACCTGTTAACTCCAAGAGAATGATAAGGAGAAAAATAAAATGAAGAAGTTACTCCTAACCATTTGGATGCACTTATTTACTTATTATATTAACAGGAAATAAGTAGAAACTAAGTTTGGAAATAAAAGGTAAACAAATTTTTATCGGTTCTTAGGTACTATCAAGTGAATTTCAATTCACAGCAACTCCATGTCACAGAGTAGAAATGCCCCCATAGAGTTTTCTATTGTTGTTGTTGTTGATAAGTGCCGTAGAGTCGATTCAGACCCATAGCGACCATGAATAGGGATTCCGAGGAGCAGCTGGTGAGCATGAACCACCGACCTTGCAGTTCAAATGGCGATGTGGTCAAAGCAGTTCCTACTGATAATGACCCTATGCACAACAGAAAAAAACACTGTCTATCCTGTACCATTCTCACAATCGCTTTGTTTGAGCCCATTGTTGCTACTACTGTGTCAGTTTATCTCATTGGAGGATTTTCTCTTTTTCGCTGACCCTTCACTTTACCAAACATGATGATCTTCTCCAGGGACTGGTCCCCTCCTGACAGTGTGTCCAACGAACGAGAGGCAAAGGCTCGCCATCCTTGATTTTAAGGAGCGTTCTAGTTGTACTTCTTGTGAAACAGCTTTATTTGTTCTTCTGTCAGTCCAGGATACTTTCAATATTCTTCCCCAAAACCATTATTTAAAGGCCTCAATTTTTCTGTGGCCTTCCTTATTTTTGGTTCAACTTTACATACACATAAGGGCACTGAAAATACTGTTTTCTTTATGTTGAGGTGCAATCCATACTGAAGGCTGTAGTCATTGATCTTCATCAGTATTTCAAGTTTTGTTTGCTTCCAGCAAGCAAGAATATATCATCTGCATATCACAGGTAATTAATGAGTCTTCTTCCAATCCTGATGCCACATTCATCTTCATATAACCCAGTTTCTTGGATTACTTGTTCAGCATACAGATTGAATAAGTATGGCCATATGATCCAACCCTGGCATACACTTTGATTATTTTAATCCATTCAGTATCCCTTTGTTCTGTTCAAATCTCTAGGTCTATTTACAGGTTCCTCATGAGCACAGTTAACTGTTCTGGAATATTTATTATTTGCAGTGTTATCCATAGTTTGCTAGGATCCACAAAATTAAATGCCTTTGCATTGTCAATAAGGTACAAGTAAATTTCTTTCTAGTATTCTCTGCTTTCAGCCAAGATCCATCTGATATTAGCAGTGATATCCCTACTTTTATGTCCTCTCCTAAATTTGACTTGGATTTCTAGCAGCTCATTATTGTACTTCTACACCTACTTTTGAGTGCTCTTAACCAAATTTTGCTAGGGTGTGATATCAATGATATTGTTACAGGATAGTCACATTGTGTTGAGCTGTCTTTCTTTGGAATGGGCATTATATGAATCTCTTCCAATTAGTTGGTTATGCAGCCCTCTAAATTTCTTGGCACAGACTAGTGCTCATCTCGAGTGCTGCATATGTTTGTTGAAACATTTCAGTTTATCAATTCCTGAGCCTTGTTTTTTTACCAATGCCTTCAGTGAAGCTTAGACTTCTTCCTTCAATATCATTGGTTCTTGATTATATATTACCTCTTGAAATACCTGAACATCGATAATTTTTTGTTTGTATGTTTTTTATAATGACTGTGTATCGATTCCATCGTTGTTTGATTCATACATTCAATATTTAAAGTGTTGTCAAGTCAGTTTCAACTCAGCAAACCTGTATAAGGTTTCCAACGTGGGTTTGAACCATCGACCTTGGGGTTAGTACTCCAGTGTTTATACAAAAGCACCACACCAAGTCTCCATAGAATCCTTCAATATATCAAACAGTCTTAAATTTTTTCTTCAGTTCTTTCAGCTTGAGAAATGCTAACCATGTTCTTCACTTTTAGTTTTCCAGCTCCAGATCTTTGAACACTTAATTATAAGATTTTACTTGTTTTCCTAAGATGGCCTTTGAAATCTTCTGTGCAGCTCTTTTACTTTATCATTTCTTGCAATTGTTTTAGCATCCATATATTCAAGAACAAATTTCAAGTCTCCTCTGACATCCATTTTGTTTTTTCTTTCTTACCTGTCTTTTTAATGACTTTTTGCTTTCTTTATATCTTTGCTTCCAAGTTTCCCATTCCAATCACCAGTAATGCACTTTGGTTGCATTTTTTATGACTTTCAGATTGAATAAGTAAGTAGAATTATTTAATTTCTTCATCATTAGCTTTAGTGGCTAGTGTATAAATTTGAATAATGGTGGCATTAACTGGTCTTCCTTGTGGGTGTATGAATATTATTCTATCACAGCATTGTACTGTGAGATTGATCTTGAAATGCTCTTATTGAATGTGACACAATTTCTCTTCAATGTATCCTTTCCAGCATAATGAACCATATGTAAACCAATTAAAAATGGGCACTACCTGTCCTTTGCACCAAGAACAAATTGTCCACTTCATTGTTGTTAAGTATCACTGTGTGAATTCCAAATACTAGTGCTCTGTATAAGGTTTCTGAGAAGCAACTTGTGGGTTTGAACTGTCAACTTTGTAGTTAGAATTCCAGTGCTTATCCTATAGCACCATACCAGGACGCCTCAGAATATCGATATTTATGCATGTTACTTCATTTTTTTCCATCTAACATGTTTTTATTTAGCTTCTTTGTATTTTGCAACTATAAATTACAATCACTAGTACACTTGTAATTCTTCTTTATAATGTGTTAACCTACAGAATAAACAAACACAGTATGTTGTTGTTGTTGTTATAGTTGTTAAGTACCGTGGAGTCAGTTCTGACTCATAGTGACCTTGCACAGGGTTTCCAAGGCTGCAAATCTTCATAGGAGCAGAAAGCATCATCTTTCTCCCACAGAACATCTGGTAGTTTTGGACTTCCAACCTTGAGGTTAGCAGCCCAATTCGTAACCACTCTGCTACCCGAGCTCCATAGATCAGTTTAGAACAAATCACAGTACTTCTTCAAGTAATTTTCAAAAGAGTGAAAAAGCCTTGGGCCCACTACTCCTTGGAAATAAATATCCAGTAACCATAAAAACTATTCAGCCATTTTCCAGTTATTTATGGAGGCTCATGAATATCCCCAGGTAGAAAGAGCATCAGAGTTCCTCTTTGAAATATCCCAGCTTTGCCAATGACAACTCTTTTCTCAAATGCATAACTTCCTAAAACATCTGGTCAACATCCTGCTGTTTCAAAAATCCCTGCTGAATATATCAACTGTAAGTTTAAAAAGTTACATAGAGAAGTGATCGTATAACTGCAAAAAGGAGAAATGCAGCAATAATTGCTGGAGTCTCCTAACTTAATTCTGGGCTTACAGGACTTACTCTGGGCACTGAGAACACTTTTTCTTGGTCCTCCACATGCAACTGCTGAAGCTTTCACTAATCAAATAGGTTGTAAACCCACTGGCTCAATGCTTAGAGTATTGTTTTCCACAGTCTCTAGAACAGCTGGAGCCAACTCACTTTTTGAGAATGTTAAGCATGGAAAGACATCTTCTTGATAGATTTTATCTAAGAAAGGACAAGTTTTGTCCATTGTGGGCTCATCCTTCCAAAATCTGAATTCACTATACATGGATTGCATGCTCTTTGCAGTCCTTCACAATTGGCTGCACCACACTGAGGTCCTGAGGACTGCCATTCATACCACTCAGAGCACTGCTTGTATTTTTATTCCTTGTAGGACCCTTTGTGAAAGGTGTCTTTCCACCTGGCAGAAGCTCTTGTGTAGGTAATGTTGGAGAATTGGACAACACAAGTGTCTTCAATGCAGCTACTTCTGCCTGAAGTACATCAGTTTTGAACGTGTGTTTCCTTTAGCTGTTTTTCTGCTGTTGCCTGCTTGACCTTTGCTTCTCTCACCATCTTATTGGCTTCCCTTAGACCTTTTATGAGTCTTTTTTTAACCTTTCATACCCCTTTTCTCTGACTTCCAAAACAGAGAGCTTCATAAACAAGACAAACAATCAGTATTCAACCCAAATATGTCACCACTGCCATCACAAGCCTCTATTATAGTGGCATCCTGTAAAACCTCCCTCTCTGTATTGTAGCTGTCCTTTCTGGTATTTAATTTGGTTAACCCAGCTGTGACTCCATAGGTAGAACAAGGTGCTGGGTCAGTAACATGGATGCTGATACTAGATATTTCTACACAATTTAAACGTCTGGGGGATGAATGCACCGGTTGTGCTGGAAGGTCAGAGACACCTAATGCATTAGCCTGGATAGGAGCAGAGCATAAAGCTGAAGAATATGGCCGCTAGACAACATTTGGTGAGTCAGTCTACTCTTGAGTTCCCGATTCGTACATGCCAGGAAGGTCCGGAGATGTCAGTTAAGCAAGGTATTTGATAATGTTGTCTTAAAAAAAAATGTGAAAAAATCACAAGCATGAAATATTCATAAAATATTCTATTTGTATTTTACTAATTTCTTGAGTCATTCCTAAATATTTGAGAACTGTAAGCTATTCTTTAATGTCAACATAGATATGAGAAGTTCTTATACTTTCTACTTTGATAAATTGAAGAATAAGGAAAAAATATATGTCACATAATTACCTCCTTAGCATTCACATTGAATCAAGGGTGATTGTGTACAGAACTATCTAATAAAAATAAAATCATATTAAATTTAAAAGTATTATTATGGTAACAAACTGCTAGATTTTTTGTATTTAATGTATATTTAGCATTTTACGTTTATATTTTATTAGTTCTATGCATGATTTGATTAATTGATTTTGTACATTCTTTCAGATTTATGTTTATTTAACTATTCATGTAATGCAAACGATGGTCAATCAATGAAAAGAACATTTAGACTTTGCCTAGTTGCCTTGAATAAAAATAAGTTCAGTATAGAGGTTAAACTATTTAGACAAAGAATGTATTTCTCATCACGAAGCTTAATCCCTTCATGCATATTAGAGGTCAAAAAGTTAATCTTAATGCACAAGCAAATTAGAAATACAAACTTTCATTGCCTCTAAATTATATAGTTCAACTAAAATCTCAGGATAGAAGGCTAGATCTATAACACATTCCTTCAAGTACAATAAAAATAAAACTAGACATTAGAGTAAGTGAAGAGGCAGGTTTGCATGGGCCAAATGGGACAGCAGTAAATAGTGATGTATATTCAACCTTGAAACAACAGGGATCTGTGATACAGGGATTGAGGCATAGTCTGAATAGGTAAACAAGAGGAAATAATGTTAAGATACTTAACTGTCTTATGAATATTGGTGTCCTTTGTCTACTATTGTAAAATAGACATTTAAGTGGGACAGAAAAGAATATCAGGAAACATGATTACAAAAAGCTTGTAAGCCCATCTTCAGCCTGAAACTGATTGGAATACCTAAAAGGGGTTCTGGAACTTTCCCAGTAAAATAGGCTTACTGCAGAGCCTTTTTAGTTGATAGGACTTTAGGTGGAACCCTGATCCCCATCCAGAACCTTGTGAGATGGGATATTCCCACTTAAAAGAACAAGCAGGCCAGCCTGGAACAGCTAGAAGAACAGAGGATACTTTTTGAAAGAAAGACCAGCAGGAAAAATCCAAAACAAAAATGACAGTCTAAGTAGCTACTACAGGAATAAACAGGTTGTTCGCTGGAGATCCATAAAGGCAAGCAATCAAGTCCCTTCAGGACAAACCTCCCTTCAAGACTGAAACTCAAAGAGAACACATGAGCAGGCATGTAAGCTTACTGGTGACCACATTGGTCTGCTGGTGTGTGGAAGAGGGGGAAAAGGAAAGGCTATTTGGTCAGAAGTGTGGTGAGATCTGGGGACTCTTGAACCCATGGACAAGGACATAACCACAGAGTGCTAGAGCTGAGAGCGAAGCGTCCAGCTGATATGAAATGAGGGTCGATGAACAAGATTGCCCAAACTTGTAGTTAATACCCAGTTGACATAGCTTCGATGGCTTGATGATCAGAACTCTTTTAGAGTAAAAAAAAAAAAGTTTCGAGAAAGGAAACAAGTAAAAATTGCTACAATTTGATGAACTTGACCTATACTTATGGATGTTTGTTGTTGTTGTTGTTTTAGGTGCCATTGAGTTGGTACCAACCCATAGCAACCTTATGCACGGCAGAACAAAACACCGCCCGATCCTGGGCCAACCTCACTATTGTTGCCACGCTTGAGTCCATCGATGCTACTACTTGGCCAATCCATCTCGTTGGGAGTGTAGTAGCTCAAAATACCAACTGAGAGGGAAGGAATCGCCGCATCAAGGACTAATCCTATCCCCTTTGTGTACAGGGTAGATAGAGATGGGCAACTTAGACACTGGCTACCTAAAATGGGGCGGGAGTAGTGGGGGGAAGGGCTATGAAGGCACAAAGGGACTCGTTTACAAGATTTCAAAAGAGTTTAATTTCAGAGTGTGTGTGTGGGGGGGGATTATAATCCCCACTAAAGATTTTTCATCTTATCTAGATGGGTCTGGTGAAAGGAGATGGGGATAAGATTCTTACGATTTAATAGTGAGTAATTGTTATCATGACTAATTGCAACTATCACAACTGTAAAGGTAGAAGTTCTGTAACAAAGACAGGGGAGTAGTTAATCCTGCAGTCCAGAAACAAATGACCCTAGGACCATCAAGGGAGAAGAGCACAACAAGGGACAATATTAGACCTTATCCAGAGAAGCAGCAAAACCAGAGATGGAGACAGAGATGGGGGCATGGAGAGAGGGAGCAGCTGAAGACACTAGATTCATGGGAAGAGAGGAACTAAGAGATGGTGGCCAGGAGTCAGAGTTGCAGAATGTGCTCTTTGGTGATGTAAATTATTATATCTGCCTGAGTGTTTCTAAAAAAAAAAAAAGCTAAAGTGAATAGAGACAAATACTATTAACTGGTGGTACTTGGAAGGGATTATAATCATTGTAATGAAACAAGGTGTATGATTTGTTGAATGTAAAACTGATGATCTGCCCTGTAAGTTTTCACTCAATCCACGATTAAAAAAAAAAACAAAAAAACTTTAAATAAAATGGGAGAGTAGTTAATTTTACAGTCCAGGAACAGAGGACCCTAGGATCATTAAAGGAGAAGAGCATGAGTGGAATGTGGGATCCTATCCAAAGAAGCATCAATACAAGAGATGGAGGCAGGAAGATATGGAAAGCTAGAGCACCTGAGGATTCTAGACTCATGAAAGAGAAAGTCTGTATGCTTCAGAACAGGAGGCAAGCTTGCAGAATGTGCCCTTTGGTTTTTTAAATGATTATATATTCCTCAGTGTTTTTGTTTACATCTAAGAAGAAAAAAAAAACAAAAACAGAGGGAATAGAAGCAAATACTCTTGAATGCACGGAGTAGACAGTAATCATTGCAATGAAATGGTGAGTGTGAAAACCAGTGTTTTCCCATGTAAACTATCACTCAATTCACAATAATAAAAAAAAAGAAAGAATAATCAATAAAGGAGAGGCAGTTGTTGTAAAACAGCTAGCCCGTGTAAGGATCACTCAAATCTTTTGGCTATTTGCTGTTGATGTTGTTAAGTGCCATCAAGTAGGTTCCAACTAATAGCAACCCTATATAGGGTTTCTGAAGAACAGCTTGTGGGTTTGAAACCCCTACCACGAGGTTCAAGCCAACCTTGAGGTCTAGGGCTTCTCCTAAGATGTTACACCAGGACTCATTGTTGTTGTTGTTAAGTGCCACCGAGTGGGTTTTGGTTCATGGCAACCCTATATAGGGTTTCCGAGGAGCAGCTGATGGGTTTGAACAGCTGACCTTGCAGTTCAAACTGATCCTGTGGTCCATGATTCATTAGTCATGCTCAAATCTTGTTTTCAGGTTTTCTTATTGAAAAAACAAAACAAAAAGGAAATGTTTAGCCTAGACTAGGTTTAGACTAGACTGGACTTTTTTGGTGTATATTATTCTCATCTAGCAAATAAATTCATTTTTCTCCTTCAGATGGTGATTGTAATTTAAACTTTGTGGAAATGTAGAAATGTATAATAAAGCATATACTTGCCCCCCCCCAAAAGAGTAAGTATGAAACTTTATATACCAATGACATAAGGACAAATCAAAATTCATATACCTTGGATCTTAAGGGGAAAAAATGATCATAGTGCAAAAAAATAAAGCTTTGTTGTTGTTGTTGTCTGCCATCAAGTTGATTCTGACTTACAACAATTTTGTATGGGGTTTCTGAGCACAACGGGTAGATATGAACTGCTGATCTTCCTTGGTGGTGGTTGTGGTTATTTGCCGTGGAGTCGGTTCCAACTCATAGTGACCCTGTACAGGGTTTCTGAGGCTGTAAATCTTTGCGGGAGCAGAAAGCCTCATCTTTCTCCTGTGGAACAGCTGGTAGTTTTGAACTGCTGACCTTGGCATTTGCAGGCTGATTTGTAACCACTGTGCTACCAGAGCTCCTAACTGATCTTCCTTAGAGGTAATATAAGGCACTACATTTGTTAAAATTTGCAACTGCATTATGAAAATTACAAATGCTACTAGAGATAAAAAGATTACATTTCAAATATGGTTAAGATTAAATTATAGCAAATGTTACAGTAGAAAATATAATATATAATATATTCTTTTATTTTACATATTCTCAAATACGTTTATGTGTTTCTGATATGCATATATATTTTTACTCACTATATTATAATCATCATTGTTGTTAAGTACCAAGTTGCTTCCACCTCATGGCAACTGTATTGTGTTTCCCAGCCTGTAAATATTTGTGGGAGCAGAAAGCCTCATCTTTCTACTGAAGATCATTTGGTAGACTTGAACTACTGACTTTGAGGGTAGCAGTCCAGTGCTTACTCTACAGAGCACATTGCTCATATTATAATTATCTACATGCAATTCAGATAATATATGGATATATTATTTTATTATAAAATAAATATTATAGATTGAATCCCTGCATCAGGTTATTATGTATGTTACCCATAGGTTATGCATTAAGAATTTTACTTTTATACTCTGTTAAAATACTCTTGACTCAAAGAGGCATGGACTATTTATAGTTCCATTTTATATCTGAGAAAATTGGAATTGATAATAATAAATTTTCCGGTCAGAGAGCCCATAATCGGAACTACCACATGATAATGTGAGAGCTTGGACAAATTACTCTGTGTCCTTGACTCTCAATCACCCTCTTTGTATAGTACATTTGAATAAAACCTTGCAGATTATTTTGAAGAAATAATGAGATATTATATTAAGTTCTTTTCACATTTTAGACAAGTATCAATTATCTTAAAGCACTTTGAATAGAATCTGACATGCATTAAACACTCAGTAGCATAGTTATAATTGCTATTATTATTATATTGGTTGTTATAATCATTTCTCTGGTTCTTACTCCAAGCCTAACATACTACCATTTAAAATGCATAAATTTGTATTTTTATCTAGTCTTGTAATAAAATTAATAATATAAACTATTTTTTAAAGTTTTAAAACTGTGTAATAGCAAAGTTTTAGTGAAGACATTTGAATAAGTGTGAATAGAACACCCTCCTTGTTGTTGTTAGGCACAATGTGTCCATCCTGGTTTCTTAGGAGCACTCTGGCTGTACTTCTTCCAACACAGACCTGTTTGTTCTTCTGGCAGTATGCAGTTGTTGTTTTTGTTGTTGTTAGGTGCCGCTGAGTCAGTTCCAACTCATCATGACCCTTTGCACAACAGAAGGAAACACTGCCTGGTCCTACACCATCCTCACAATTATTGTTAGGCTTGAACCCATTGCAGCTGTCATTGTACCAATCTATTTCCTTAGGGGTCATCTTCTTTTTCACTGACTTTACCAAGCTTTAAGTCCTTCTCCAGGGCCTGGTTCTTCCTAATAATATATCCAAATGATGAGAGACAGTGTTACCATACTGACTTCTAAGCAGACTTCTGGCTATACTTTTTCCAGTAGAGATTTGTTTGTTTTATGGCAAGCCATGATATTTTTAATATTCTTCTCCTACACCATAACTCAAATGCATCAATTCTTCTATGGTCTTCTTTATTTGTTGTCCAACTTTAAGATGCATATGAGTCAATTGAAAGTACCATGGCTTGGGTCAAGCATATTTTAGTCCTCAAAATGATATGTTTGCTCTTGAACACTTTAAAAAAGTTTTGTCCAGCAGGTTTGCCTGCAATACATCATTTGATTTCTTGGCTGCTGCTTGCATGAGTGTTGATTGTGAATTTATCGGTCCAAGTGAGAGGATTTTTTATTTCTTTTACATTAAGGTACAACACATACTGAAGGCTGTAGTCTTTGATCTTTATCATTAAGTATTTTAAATGTTCTTCGATTTCAGCAAGCAAGGTTGTATTATCTACATATTTTAGGTTGTTAATAAATCTTCCTTCAATCCAATAATCTTGGATTATTTGCTCAGCATACAGACTGAGTGAGTATGGTGAAAAAATACAAACCTGGAAAACATCTTTATTTATTTAAAACATTCACTACCCCCCACTACTTGTCTTGATTGAACAACTGCCTCTTGGTCTATATACAGGTTCCTCATGAACACAATTAAATTTTCTGTAATACCCATTCCTCACAATGTCAAAAAACTTTGTATAGTTAATCAATTATAAGCAAAACATCTTTCTGGTATTCTCTGCTTAACCAAGATACATGTGATGTCAGAAATAATATTCCTAGTTTCGAGTGCTCTTCGGAATCCAGCTTGAATTTCTGACAGTTCTGCTGCAGTTGTTTTTAAATTATCTTTGGGAACATTTTACTTGTGTGTAGTGGTTATTAGTAGGGCTACTAACCTCAAAGTCAGCAGTTTGAAACCACCTTACATTCCACAGGAGAAAGATGAGGCTGTCTGCTCCTGTAAAGATTTACAGCTTTGGAAACCATGTGCAGGGTTGCAGTGAGTCAACACCGACTCCACAGCACACCACCAACCACCTATATTAATATTGTTCGATGGATCACCCTACAGCTTGTTATATCTCTGCTCAGGTCAAATCAAATGTGTCTTTTATAATCCAATCCACTATTGTTATCAATCTGAGCCAACTCAATGACATACAACAACAACAACAAAAACAATCTTGTACAATTAAAATGTAAATTTCTGCAATGTTTCCTTTTGGTAGCTCAGCAAACTTAAAGATAATGAGGATTATCATCCTAAAGGAATCATGATGTGTCACTGTAGGATAAACACTTGACTGCTAACCATTTGGTCTCTGGTTGAAACCTACCAGTCACTCCTTAAAAAAACCTATACAGGGTTACTATGAGTCCAAACTGACTCACTGGCACTTAACAACAACAGTTTTTCTAAGACCTAATGTCTTCATTAAAAAATATTTTTTCTCTATTATAAAGTGTTGAAGAGCAAAGATGTCAGCTTGAGGACTAAGGTGCACCTGACCCAAGCCATGGTATTTTCAATAACCTTACATGCATGTGAAAGCTGGGTAGTGAATAAGGAAGACCATAGAAGAATTGATGCTTTTGCGTTATGGTGTTGGAGGAGAATATTGAAAGTGCCATGGGCTGCCAAAAGAACCAACAGATCCCTTTTGGAAGCGCAGTCAGAGTGCTCCTTGGAGGCCAAGATGGCCAAACTTCGTCTCTCATACTTCAGACATATTGTCAGGAAGGACCAGTCCCTGGAGAAGGATATCATGTTTGGTAAGGTGGAGGGTCAGATAAAAAGCAGAAGACCCCCAATGAGATGGATTGGCCAAGTGGCAGCAATGATGGCGTCAAGTGTGGCAACAATAGTGAGGTTGGCCCAGGATCGGGAAGTGTTTACTTCTGGATTGGGCAGTGTTTAGTTCTGCTGTGCATAAGGTCGCTATGGGTTGGTACCGACTCGATGGAACATAAAAACAACAACAACAATTTCTGAACCAGAGTACAATCACTAGTTTTATCTTTGATGTTGTTGTTAGTGCTGTTTAATCTGCACTTAGCAAGCAAACTTATATAAGGGTTCTGAGGAGTGGCTGAGTTTGAACCACCAACCTTGCAATTCAAATCAACCCTGTGGTCCAGTGCTTATTGTACAGTGTTATATCAGGACTCCAATTATATGCGTTCATAGTTCCTTAACATTATTTCTTGAGATTAAAATTATTGGTAAATTTGTTTAACTTACATTTTTATTTTATTACTTAAAATATTTGATTTCATTGTAGATCAATAAACACACACACTTACACATGAATTCTGACATTTTCATATGGTACCTTGGAGTCGTGGTGTGGCACTGTAGGCTAATGCATCAGACAGCAAAGTTGCTTGAAGTACAAGGTCGGTTGTTGAAGCTCACCAGCTGCTCCTTGGAAAACTTATACAGGGGCGCTATGGGTCGGAATTGACTCGATGGCACTTAACAGCAACAACAACATACTATGTTAGCATATTTTTTAAAAATATTGAATTAATGAATTGAGAATTTTGATTTCAGTCTGTAGCAGTCAAGGTCTGTTAAAGGGGATGTGGGACTGATAATTTTGTAATGTGGAGGCAAAGTTTAGAACATTTAGTATGTGAGAGCATAAGTATGTTAGACTGTTAGTGAGGAATAAAATACTAAACAAGACATAAACATATCATTATAGACTATATACAAAATAAATATCCTGAACTAGGAGAAAATAGAATTTACCAAAGGTGATAACATCACAAAGTAAGTAAAATAAAGTATCTTATAATAATACTTCAGTTAGCGCAATATATAGATATCTATGGATAGAACTCAAACAACTTATAAATTTTCTTGGCCAAGTCATTAGCAATCTTTACTGAAATTGCACAATACAATAAAGGTATTTAAAATTGATGGAAATAGGAAAAAATGTAAGACACAGTACTTTCTATTTAGGAGGGAATGTTGAAGCATAAAATATAGTTAACAAATCTTGTTATTTTTTATTGTTAAGTACAAAACGTAAAGAGTAGATATCAGTAAAAAGCCTTGCAAAACCTGCTGGAGTGATTGGTAAAAAATAAAATAGTAGGTAAATAAATAGGTTAATAATACACAGTTAAATGATATGGTCAGCAGTTCGAAACTACCAGCTGCTCCATGGGAGAAAGATGAGGCTTTCTGCTCCCGCAAAGATTTACAGCCTCGGAAACCCTTTACAGGGTTGCTATGGGTCGGAACCGACTCAACGGCACTTAACAACCACAAAAACAAAGTGATATGAATATAATATAGTTAAGTGACATAAAACACTTCTTTCTTCTCTAAGACATATGTGTTGAATTTCAAAACTACTCCAATTTTAATTTAGCAAATAGAGACTTTAATAAGACATTCCAACTCCACCTTGACCTTATGATTTCCCATCTTTCTCCAGGGAAACATGTCTAAAAGCACATCTAGAAAAAAAAATGCTATAGATCAGTTATAGATTAAAGAGAATTAATAAATTATAGATTAATAAATGGAGAAAACAATATGAATGAAGAGAAAATGGCATAATAATATCAGCTCTTTTACCATTAACCCACTGATTCAATGAACTCCAAACAATGTAGCAGCATCTGTTTAGTAAGACATGGCAATTTATTTCTAAAATATATTTTAAAGAGCAAAACATCAAGAATAATCAGAACACTCTGAACCAGGAAAATATGACTATAGCCAAGACTACTACATATTATCACACTGCTTTATATTAAGCATTATATAGTTATGATTATAAAGACATATATCATTGAGTAGACACATACATGAAATTCAGGAGAGAGCATACAAAAAGATAAAAATTATAGATAAATTGAAATAGATTGGACTATTTAATAAATTGCTGTTGTTAACTTCTGTTGAGTCAGTTCCAACTCAGAGCAACACTGTATAGGGTTTCTGAGGAGTGGCTAAAGGATTTGAAGCACTAACCTTGGAATTAACAGTCTAGTTCTTATCCTACAGTGCCACATCAGGATTTCATTTAATAGATGGTAGAGGAAAATTAGCTATACATAGGGGTAAAAATATTCAATCCTTACCAAACATAAGACACAAAACAAATTTGCTTATATATAAATGCAAAACTTGAAACATATTAGAAGAAAATTTGACAGACTGCCCAACAGAGATGGATAGAGGGATACATTTTTAAAATAAGACAAATTCAAATCACAAAGGAAATTATTTATACATTTAATTACATGTATAATGTCCTCTGTTGAGTTTGTGTATGGTCTGCGGATATGATGAGATAAGTTACATTATATGGCAAAGTTAATATCATAGTGTCTCTGGTGATTAAGTTAAGATTCCACTATGGCAGATGAGGCAGAGTCCTGGTGTGGCACTTGGGTTAATAGCGTCAGACTGCAAAGCTGTTTGAACTGCAACGTTGGCAGTTCAAGCTCACCAGCATCTCCTTGGAAACCCTATATAGGGTCGCTATGGGTCGGAACCGACTCGATGGCACTTAACAACAACAACATAGCAGATGAGAGGGCAATTTCCCTGCTGGCCTTGAAGATGTAACTGTCATGTTATGAGAAAGCCATCAGCTTGGAACCTGACTGTAACTTCTAGGATCTGAGAGCAACCTCTGACTGACATCCAGCAAGAATATGGAGAATACAGGGCCTCAGTCCTACAACTAAAAGGAATTGATTCTGCCAATAACCTGAACGATGGTGCGAGAGTATATAGCTATCCAGATGAGAATGTAGTTTGATTTTCACCTTGATTTCAGTCTAGTGAGATCCTGAGCAGATGATCCAGCTATGCCATACACAGAAATCTGATTTACAGAAACTAGGTATATTAAATGAGTATTGTTTTATAACACTAAGTAACAATAACAGGAAAAAAGCAGGAGTAGCTTTTGAAATGTAGAGAGCCATGAAAAAGTTCTGTGCTACCTTTCTCCTTTAACTAGTATTGAGCAAAATATGTATTACAATGGGCAGATCTGCTGTAAAAATCTCTTTAAAGTGTTCAAAAGTAAAGATGTTACTTTGAGAACTAAGGTGTGCCTTACCCAAGCAATGGTATTTTCCGTAGTTTCTTGTGCATGTAAATATTGGACCATGAATAAGGAAGATAAAAGAAGAATTGATGCCTTTGAATTACAATGTCAAAAAAGAATATTGAATGTACCAAGGACTGCCAAGAGAATGAACAAATCTGTCTTGGAAAAAGTAAAGCCAGTATTTTCCTAAAAGGTAGAATGGCAAGATGTTGTTTCATGTACTTTGCACGTGCTATCAGAAGAAGGACATCATGCTTGATAAAGTCGAAGGTCAGTGAAAAAGAGAAAGATCCTCACCAAGACTGACAGATGCAGTGACTGATTCAAACTTCTAACGACTGTGAGAATAGCACAGAGCCAGGCAATGTTTCTTTTTGTGGAACATAGACTAGGAGTTGGAACCAACTCTACGACACTTAACAACAGTATGGCTATATTACAATACTTGCAGATGACTACTTCTGCCTGCCTCCTATGTTCAACTAAAAAGATACTATCGTTGTTGTTAGATACCATCAAGTCAGTACTGACTCATAGTGACCCTGTGCACAACAGAATGAAACACTGCACAGTCCTGGGCCAACTCACAACTGTTGCCACACTTGAGCCCATTGATGCTGCCATTTAGCCAATACATCTCACTGAGGTCTTCCTCTTTTTCTCTGACCCTCCACCCTACCAAACATGATATCCTTCTCCAGGGACTGGTCCTTCCTGATAATATGTTGAAGTATGAGAGACGAAGTTTGTCCATCCTGGTCCCAAGGACTATTCTGGCTGTACTTCTTTCAACACAGATCTGTTTGTTTTTTGGCAGCCCATGGTACTTTCAATATTCTCCTTCAACACCAAAAAGATACTATATTCACCTTATATTATATGACAGAAAATTGTTGTTGTTATGTTCCATGGAGTCAGTTCCGACTCATAGCGACCCTGTAAATCTTTATGGGAGTAGAAAGCCTCATCTTTCTCCCATGGAACAACTGGTAGTTTCAAACTGCTGAACCTGAGGTTAGCAGCCCGATTCGTAAACATAACAATTTTTTAGTACCTAGAAGTGACTCCACAGCACTTAAGAGCAACAGCAATTATCTATCATAAGGAGCTACGAGAGCTCCTTATGACAGATAATAGGTACTAAAAAATGGTTGTATGAATTGCTAAATAAGCATATGAATAGACAAGCATGAATAATGATTATAGATTAAATATGAAGCGTGTTGTTTTTATTTTAAGTGTAATGAGTCAGTTCTGACTCATGGGTGATCCTATATAGGGTTTCCAAGGAACAGCTGGTGGGTTTGAATTACCAACCTTGTGGTTCACAGTCTAATGATCCTACCGTGCCACACCAATAGTCCTTAATGAAGCTTAGGAGGGAGTACTTAAACATAGTAAGTGAAAAAAACATATCTTAAATGGTTAATAAGTCAATTCAGAGTCAGTTGGCAGAGCTGTCAATTTAAAAATGAAAATAACTTTGATATATTTCTCCTTAGGGGGTATGAACTTTGGTAGGAGTTAATTGTCAGCAGGATTCAAAGTGAAAACCTTTCTTTAGGCAACAAAAAAAATCATTCCAGAATACCTGTAATTATGAGTGTATGAATAAAAAATCACTTATATAATCTGCTGTTCAATAAGAAGTGGTGTCCAATTGAATCCTGTTCAGAATTCCCAAAATGCAATTCTAAAAGCTTTCTGGCCATTTGAAAAACTCTATCTGTATCATTCATCCAAGAAACTAGTGCTGTGGCCAGATAAATATAGCATGTTTTCTCAACATTCTACATAATAACATCACATATATTGCTGAAGTGTTTTTGTTGTTGTTGTTAGGTGCCATCAAGTCAGTACCAACTTACAGTGACCTTATGCACAGCAGAACGCAACACTGCCCAATCCTGGGCCAACCTCACTACTGTTGCCATGCTTGAGCCCACTGATGCTGCCACTTTTACAATCCATCTCATGGGGGTTCTTCAACTTTTTCTCTTTTCAGAGAAAAAGATGTTACCAAACATGATATCCTTCTCCAGCGACTGGTCCCTCTTGACAATATGTCCAAAGTATGAGAGATGAAGTTTGGCCATCCTGGCCTCCAAGGAGCACTCTCGCAGCACTTCTTCCAAAACAGATCTGTTGGTTCTTTTGGCAGCCAATGGCACTTCAAATATTCTCCTCCAACACCATAACTCAAAAGCATTAATTCTTCTATGGTCTTCCTTATTCACTGTCCAGCTTTCACATGCATATGAGGTTACTGAAAATACCATGACTTGGGTCAGGCGCACCTGAGTCTTCAAGCTGAGATATTTGCTCTTCAACAGTTTAAAAGGTCTTGTGCAGCAGATTTGCCTAATACGATATGTCGTTTGATTTTTGACTGCTGCTTCCATGAGTGTTGATAGTTGATCCAAGAACAATGAAATCCTTGACAACTTCAATGTTTTCTCTGTTGATAAGAATGCTGTTTATTGGTCCAATGGTGAGGATTTTTGTTTTCTTTACACTGAGATGCAATCCATACCGATTTTCATCAGTAACTATTTTAAGTCTTCTTCACTTTCAGCTAGCAAGGTTGTATCATCTGCATATCACAGGTTGCTAATGAGTCTTCCTCCAATCCTGATGCCACGTTTTTCTTCAAAAAACCCAGTTTCTTGGATTATTTGCTCAGCATACAGGTTGAATAAGTATGATGAAAGAATACAATGCTGCCGCATACCTTTCTTAATTTAAACCATTCAATGTTCTGTTAAATTGGATCCAGCTTACAGCAACCCTCTTAAAACATTGCCACACCATGCCATCCTTACAACCTTTGCTATGTTTGTGTATTTCTAGAAAACAAAAAGTTATATTCCATATTGTTGTACTTGTTGTATGCTGTGGAGTTGGTTCTGACTCAATGTACAGGATTTCTGAGGCTGTAAATTTTTATGGGAGCAGAAAACCTCATCTTTCTCCCGCAAAACCACTGGTTATTTCGAACTGCTGACCTTGAGGTTAAGCATCCCAACTCATAACCACTATGCTACCAGAGCTCCTTAGTCTATAGGTAGGTAATAAATATTAGCAACATTGTTCACAAAATTAAACTAACTGCCATTTGACTATTGATTTGCTGATTCTACAATTGGTCTCCTTTAATTAATTAATTTATTTTCTTTTTCTAGTAGCAAAAGCTCAAGGTCTTTTTCTTTTTTATTCAAAGAAAAATTTAAATGTTGAATGATGAACCAAAAAGCATAACTCTTAAACTGTTTTTAAACAAACCATATTATATTATACAACCCTTGTTTATTTTGAGGCTAATGCTACACAGTTAACTCAAGACATATAATCATTGGTTTGATTTCATTTCTTCTAGTCAGCATCCTTATTTTCCTTTAGATGTAAAAGACTATGAATTACTTATTATACATGAATGACAAAGACGTACTTGCAGCATGAAAATAAGTTAATTTAGTCACTCTAAATTTGAAAGTAGTTATGAAAATAATGTATTAAAATTACCATTAACCATACTAAAGCTACTTGAAAGGGCATAGACTTGGAACAGTTTTGATTTTTAAATATTTCATTGATGTCTCTCAGTTCAAATATTGAAGTTATAATTAAAATTTCCCTAAATTTCAAATTATTTTCTTGTCATTTGTAATGTGAGAAGCTCGGTTATTTTTCTCTAGCTTTCATATTCCTCATCTGTAAAATAATCATTATGCTAACAGAAATAAGAGAGGAAAATCATTAAAAAAATATTTCAAACATACTTAAAATTCTGAGTTTAAAATATACACTTCTCCCAAAGGTAGCCTCTGAAATTTTTAAAAGTTATCTTATAAAATATGTTTCTTTAACTAAAAAGAATACGTGTTAGGGTGAAATCCTGTTAAATTAGCATTTTATTAATAATAGATGAAGTTGAAAACTTTTAACTGTATTCAAAGACAGAATCCTTTAGTGGTTACTGAATAAAAGTGATGTTGTTGTTGTTGTTAAGTGCTGTCAAATTAATTCTGACTCATAGTGACCCTGTAGAAGGTTTCTAAAGAATGGCTGATGAGTTTGAACCGCTGACCTTGTAGTTCAAACCTATCTATTGGTTCAGTGCTTTATCCCATAGGACCACACCAGTACTCTTATGTATTAGTATAAGAGGTGTTTTAAGTCATTCTCTTTTGGAATAGTGAAGAGCATATTAAGCAGATAAATTCACAGTTGGTGAAGACAGATGCGACATCACATGAAATCTTCAAGGAACTAACGAGTAGAAGCTGAAAAAAGACAAGAAACTTTCCCAGAACCAACAGAGAGAGAAAGACTTTCCCTGGAGTTTATTCCCTGAATTCAGACTTCTAGTCTCCTTAATTTTGAAAAGATATATTTCTGTTTCTCAGAACAATCCCCTAGTGGTATTTCTGATACAGCAACACTAGATAACTAAGGTAAAATCTATCTACCATCTATCTATACTTTGATTTCAAGAGAAATTTTAGGTTTACAGAGATACTGTATAGACATTTCTCATAAACACATTTTCTGCCCTGTAAGGGTTATTCTATCATTAATATTGTACATTATAGTTCATTGAATATATTGCAGTTAAGGAATCGACATTAATGCATGAAGGCCCATAGTTTACATTGTTGGTGCTGTTAAGTGCCATGGGGTCAGTTTTGACTTATAATGAGCATATAGGGCTTTGAAGGAGTGATTGGTGAATTTGAACTGCTAATTTTGCAGCTAGAGGTTCAGTGTTTATCTTACAGTGCCACACGAGGACCCCACAGTTTGCATGAGAGTTCACAATTGTGTTGTACAACTGCAAGAATTAAAAAAAAAAACACAAAAAACTTAAGGTCCTTAAGTGTTGTTGTTGCTGTTAGGTGCCATCAAGTTGGTACTGATTCACAGCGAGCCTATACACAACAGAACGAAACACTGCCTGGTCCTGGACCAACCTCACAGTCGTTGCCATGCTTGAACCCACTGATGCTGCCACTTTGCCAATCATTCTCACTAAGGTGGTCTGCCTCTTTTTCATTGACCCTCCACCTTACCAAACCTGATGTCCTTCTCCAGCAACTGGTCCCTCCTAACAATATGTCCAAAGTGTGAGAGACAAAGTTTGGCCATCCTGGCCTCCAGGAGCACTCTGGCTGCACTTCATCCAACACGGATCTGTTGGTTATTTTGGTAGCACATGGTACTTTCAATATTGTCTGCCAACACCATAACTCAAATGCATCAATTCTTCTTTGGTCTTTGTTATTCACTGTGCAGCTTTAGCCTGCATATGAGGTTATTGAAAATACCATGGCTTGGGTCAGGCACACCTTACCCCTCAAGCTAACATCTTTGCTCTTCAACACTTTAAAGAGGTCTTGTGCAGCAGATTTGCCTTATGCAAAACATCATTTGATTTATTGTTTGCTGCTTCCATGAGTGTTGATGGTTGATCCAAGAAGAATGAAGTCCTTGACAACTTCAATCTTTTCTCCGTTTATGAAAATGTTGTTTATTGGTCCAGTGGTGAGGATTTTGTTTTCTTTATGTTGAGATGCAATCCATACCGAAGGCTATTCTCTTTGATCTTTGACAGTAAGTATTTTAAGTCCTCTTCACTTTCAGCAACCAATATTGTATCATCTGCATATCGCAGGTTGTTAATGAGTCTTCCTCCAATCCTGATGCCACATGTTTCTTCATACAACCCATTTTCTTGGATTATTTGCTCAGCATACAGACTGAATAAATATGGTGAAAGAATACAACCATGTTGTACACCTTTCTTAATTTTAAACCATCAGTGTTCCCATATTCTGTTCTAACAGGTGTCTCTTGATCCATGCACAGATTCTTCATGAACACAATTAAGTGTTCTGGAATACTCATATTTTGCAATGTTGTCCATAGCTTGTCATGATCCACACAATTGAAAGCCTTTGAGTAGTCAATGAAGCACAAGTAAACATTTTTCTGATATTCTCTGCTTTCAGCCAAGATGGGTCAGGCATCAGCAATGATATCCCTTCTTCCACATCCTCTTCTGAATCTGGCTTGAACCTCAGGAAGTTCTTTGTCAATGTATGCTTGCAGCCATTTCTGTATTACATAGAATAAAACTACTCACATGGGATATCAGATATTGTCTGTTGATATCTGCTTTCCATTGGGCCATCTCTCTTTGGAATGGGCACAAATAACGGATTTATTTCTTCCAATCAGTAAACCAGATAGTTGTCTTCCAAATTTCTTGGCATAGATGAATGAGTGCCTCTAGTGCAGCCTCAATTTATTGAATGATTTCAATTTTTATTCCATCAATTCCTGAAGCCTTGTTCTTCGCCAATTCCTTCAATGCACCTTGGACTTCCTCCTTCAGTGTCATTGGCTCTTGATCATATGCTACCTCTTGAAACAGTTGAACATCAACCATTTCTTTTTGGTACAGTGGCTCTGTGGATTCCTTCCATCTTTCTTTGATACTTTCTGCATCATTCAATAGTTTTCCCAGAAAATCCTTCAATAATGAAAGTCAAGGCTTGAATTTTTTTTCTTCAGTTCCCCCAGCTTCAGAAATGCTGAGCATGTTCTTCCCTTTTAGTTTTCTGACTCCAGACCTTTGCACCTTTTTTTGTTGTTGTTATATTTGGCTGTCTTCTCAAGCTTACCTTTGAAATTTTCTGTTCAGCTCTTGTGCCTCCTCCTTTCTTCCATTTACTTTATCATTTCTATGCTAGAGAGCAAGTTTCAGTGTTTCTTCTGACATCCATTTTTATCTTTTCCTTCTTTCTTTTCTTCTTAATGACTTTTTGCTTTCTTCCTGTATGATTTTCTTGATGTCATCCCACAACTCTTCTGGTCTTTGGTCTTTAGTGTTTAATTTATCCAATATGTTCTTCAGATAATCTCTAAATTCAGATGCGATATATTTAAGGTCATATTTTGCCTCTCGTGGACTTGGTTTCATTTTCTTCAGCTTCAGTTTGAATTTGCATATGAGCAATTGATGGTCTGTTCCACAATCTGCCCCTGGCCTTGTTTTGTCTGATGGAGCTTTTCCACCATTTCTTTCCACAGATGTAGTCAATTTGACTTCTGTGTATTCCATCTGGTGAGGTCCATGTGTATAATCGTCTCTTATACTGTCTAAAGAAGGTATTTGAAATGAACAAATCACTGGTGTTGTAGAATTCTATCATGCTATCTCCAGCCTCATTTCTACCATCAAAGCCATATTTTCCAACTACTGATCCTTCCTCTTTGTTTCCAATGTTTACATTCCAGTCACCAGTAATGATCAATACAACTGGTTTGCATGTTTGATCAATTTCAGATTGAAGAAGTTGGCAGAATTCTTCTATTTCAAATTCACTGGCTTTAGTGGTTGGTGCATGAATGTCAATAATAGTGATATTAACTGGTCTTCCCTGTAGACATATGGGTATTATCCTATCACAGACAGCATTGTACCTCACGACTGATCTGGATATATTCTTTTTGACAGTGAATGCAACACGATTCCTTTTCAATTTGACGTTCCATGTGATTGTCTGTCCATTTCAGCTCACTAATGCCTAAGAGATTGATGTTTATGCATTCCATTCTATTTTCACAATTTCCAATTTTCCTGGAATCATACTTCCTACATTCAATGTTCTGATTATTACTGGGTGTTTACAACTGTTTCTCTTCATTTTGAGTTATTATTGAGTAATATTCAAAATTGTTTCCCTAAATTTAATATACCTGCATTTCACCCACATAACTTATTACCCTTACAATGATCTTCTGATATCAGTTGCTCATTTTACTACCAATAGTTTTGCCTTTACCACAGTGCTGTTTTTTCAGACTGGCTTCTTTCAATATGCCTTTTTTTTGGTTTGAGAGCACTTTTTTTTTTTTTTTCTTTTAAAATCACTGAATAATACGCTATTTCATGCATGTACCATATTCTATTTATCTATACACCAACTGAAGGTTATTTCCAATGTTTGTACTATAGTCTATTTAACTATATCCTATGGTTGCTTGGACTCCTGATGTAGTGCTGTGGGATAATGTGCTGGACTGCAGGGTCCACTTGGACCTTAAGGTGGTGGTTCAAGTTCACTAGCTGCTCCATGGAAACCCTATACAGGGGAGCTATGGGTTGGAACCAACTTGATGACACTTAACAACAACAGCAGCAACAACTTGGTTGCTTCCAATTATGTGTTATTTACCAATCTATGTTATCTTCTCTTTTCTGTTTGATAATATTTCATTGTGTGAATTTATTATATATCCTAGGAATATTCAATTATTTCTAATTTTTGGTATATAACAACACTGTGGTGAATGCTTCCACTTATTTGTATATTTATATAAGTTTATGTTGGATAGAAATTTTGTTGTAAAGTTGCTGGCTTATACATTTAGAGTACAAAAATTTTAATTAAGAATATCATATTTGGGGTGATGTTCATTGATAATAGTAAACAAATAATGTGAAGTTGAAACAGTTTTTATATAAATTGATCACTGTTGCTTCATTCTGAAATTGGAAACAACTCCTATATTTGAAACAGTGATATAATTTAACAATTACTGGAACATATTTTATAAATCCACATATGTATTAAGCATCTGCCATGTAAAGTGGAGGGTCAGCAAAAAAGAGGAAGATGCCCAATGGGATGGATTGGTACAGTGGCGGCAACAGTGGGCTCAAGCACAACAATGATTGCCAGGTTGGCGCGGGACCGGGCAGCATTTAGTTTTGTTGTGCATAACATCATTATGAGTCAGTACTGACTCAAGGCACATAAAAGTAATAACATGTAATAGACATTCTACCTCCATATAGCAAAAACACATAGGTAGTTGTTACATTTTATAGTGGATGTTACGTATCAGGAAAAATGCTTGCAAGAATTTAATGTGGATGGCATAATATTATGTAAAATATATTCAGCCTTGTGTCTTTCAATGTTGTCTTTAGAATACATTCCTTTTATATTAAATTTTGTATTTTTTCCAAATATTCTATGGTTAGGGTGTATAATTTTATAATGAGAAACTTTCTCTTTCTCTCCTCCTGGACAAGTGAATAGCTATATTTTGTGGAAGTGAAAACAAACTCATTTTATCTCATAACCATAAAGATTTATGATCTAAGGCTCAGTTTTTTACTCTATATCTGACATTTTGTATATAATCCCAGCTCTGATATACATTGTACCAATGATTATTTTCTAGCATTTGTTTTTAACTCCTCTGCATTTTGTTTCAACTCATCCAAAAAGGAACTTGGAAGAACATTAACACTTGAAATAATCATGGGCCACTGCAAGGAATAGACAACATGGATTAGAATACAATATGTTCAATTTAATTTTTCTGACTTCCAATTTTTTAGATTCATATATTTACAGTTGACGTTTTAATTATGAATGGATTTTACAGCTGATTTTCTCATTTGATTCATGTCACAACAGCTAATGAAGGTCCTTAAAACTCTATTCCATCTACATCATTTAGTTCCACTCTACTTTGAAGAGGAATCTCTTCCCCTGTTGTGTATTGGATGACTTCCAATCTAAGGGGAATGATGTTATACTATGTTACATTGTTTATCATAAGGTTTCCGGTGGCTAAATCTTCCTTATACGCAGTCTGGAAGCTCTACTAAAACTTGTTCACTCTGGGTAATCTGGCAGTTATTTGAAGTATCAGGGCCAGAGCTTTCATTGTCACAGTAACACACAAACAATCACAGTACAGCAAAATGACAGACTAGTGAAGGATCTCCACTATATAATAATCCTTCAGTATTACAACAAGGAGCTCTGGTAGCGTAGTGGTTACGAATCGGGCTGCGAACCTTAAGGTCAGCGGTTCGAAACTACCAGCCGCTCCGTGGGAGAAAGATGAGGCTTTCTACTCCCGTAAAGATTTACACCCTCGGAAACCCTGTACAGGGTCGCTATGGGTCGGATCCGACTTGATGGCACTTAACAACAACAACAACAACATTACAACTGGAGGCTGGAATTTTTTCTTTAGTTCTTTCACTCAAGAAATGCAAAGTGTGCTCAACTCTTATGGTTTTCTAACTCCAGGTCTTTGAACATTTCATTATAATATTTTACTTCATCTTCTTGAGTGATCCTTTGAATTCTTCTGCTTCACTCTTACTTCATCACTTCCTCCAAAGCTACTTTTTGTTCAAGTATGTATTTTTCAGTCTCTTTTGACATCTCTTTTGGTATTTTCTTTCTTTCCTGTCTTTTTAATGACATTTTGCTTTCTTTATGTATATTTTTATATCATCTCACAACTCATATGGTCTTCAATTACTAATATATAGTGAGTCAGACCTATTCTTGAAATAACCTCTAACTTAAGTTGGGATCTAATTAATTAGGTCTCGTGGACTTGTTTTGACTTTCTTCAGCTTCAACTTGATCTTGAATATGAGCAATCAATGATCTGTTATATAGTAGACCCCAGGCCTTATTCTTACCAGTGATATTGATCCTCTCTATTGTCTCTTCCAACAGATACTGATTTGTGTAGTCTATCTTTAAGAGCCACATGTATAGTTGTTATTCATATTGTTGATAAAAGATGGGGGCATGGCATTGCTCATGCTTATACTAATGTAAAATTGAGAGAGAAAGGAATTAATGATGACAAAAGAGTTGAGCGTACAGTAGAACAAACATTTTGGCAGGTTTAACAGCTGAGTGTAAGCCTGAGAGGAGAAAAAGGATCTGGGCACAGGGAAAACTTAAAAAATACAAATATCATGGAGCTAAATGTAATGTTAAACATCTGACTGAAAGGCTCAATATTAAGTTGGTTTGTGTAAACACTGAGGTAGGAAATGTTAGTATTTAATGGATAGAACATCTCAAAATTAGTTAACTTCAGTAGCACATAAATGAACATTTCTCCAACCTGACAAAAAATACAAAACAAAACAGTATTTACAATGATTAAATTTTGGATCTTGAAAATTCTGTCATAAGGTATCGAACTATTCTATTACTAAGGTTACTAAGGTTATAATTTCATACTTTTGAACCTTCTTCTTTTTTTCCCCCCACTTTTGCACCTCAGTTACCAGTAATTATAAATGTATCTTGCTTATCTAATCAAATTGAGATTAAAGAAATTGTTTTAAATTCCCAATATTTTCACAGTTAAAATTAGTGTTGCTATGTACATTTGAATAATAGCTGTATTAACTGATCTTCCTTGTAGGCCAATGTGTATCATCCCATTAGTGTCAGCATGGTACTTCTGGACAGTACAACGCCATGCCCCATCTTTCATCAACAATATAAACAGCAACTATACATGTGGACCTTACAAAATAGATGTTGAAATCTTTTTTTTATTTTGTTGGGATGATGCACGTGTCGCCATTTCTCGTCAATTTGTCAGTCCCAGCATAGCGGACCATATGATTTTCTGATTCAAAATGGGCAACACAGCCCATATCAGTTCACTTGTTGTTGTTGCTACATGCTGCCAAGTTGGTTCTATCCCACAGCAACCCTGTACAGGGTTTCCAAGGAGTGGCTTCTGAACTTGAACCACAGACCTTGCTGTTAAAACTAATCATGTAGACCAACTCATTAACCCACAGTGCCACATCAGGACTCCATCAGCTCACTAGTGTCTAGAATATTAATCTATATGCATTCTATTTTAACCAAAAGACTTCCTAATTATGTGCACTGAGATATGAAATATAAAGCACCTAAAATGAAGTGCCTTCTATTTTCTGGAAAAATCTAGCCTGATAACCATATTTAAAAATAATAAGGGTTTCAGAAAAATGGCTGCTTAAATATTGGAAAGTGGGATTGATTATTTTGTGTTAATAGATAGGGAATCTGTGATCATTAATGAAGAGGCAATGAGCATGGCTTATAGGAACTTAACAGTTCAGTTTGTTTTTATGTTGTTGTTTTTTTTTAAAATTCTACAAGGAGATGATATAAATAAATTTGCTATTAAAGCACTTTGGGGGAGGCAAGTGTTATGTCATTAAAAAAAGGATTTGTGAGTTTGTTACTTATAAGTGCTTTGGAAAGACTGCAGAAAGAAAAGGGCAATATGATGATTTAAAATTATCATTTTGATTAATGATCAGAGAATCAGAAAGCTTCCATGCAGTCTCTAAAATACTAGCACAATTTGTTTTTGCAACAAGAAACACATTTTAAAAAATCAGACAAATTATAAACCCACAAATTGCCAAATCATAATCTCTAGATTTGTCAGATTTATAAATAGAAAATTAAAGTTTTGAAAGAGTGGAACCATGATGACTGGAATTAAGCGTGGTTATTAAGATGAAAGTGTGTTCTGAACCCTGTTTCTTTCAGAAACTCCTTAACCTGAAAAGCAATTCTCCTTTCCCATACTGAAGTTACTCTCCCCTTGCTTGAAATCCACAATGATCTCATTTACAGCAGCTGTCTTGTAGACAAGTTTCTCAAAATTTACCCCTGACTCCTCTCATCCTTTCACATATAAAATCAAGTTAGTCCTGTAGGAGAGGATGAGAAAAAAATGCACAGAAGATGTTGGCATACACATCAATTACCTGCTATGATTTTGTCAACTTATGAAATAAATGTCATGGAAATACATATATACAGGAATTTGGTCTAAGTGTGTTAGACAGAGACAAAAGGACATTACACTGAATCAAGTAGAACATGTCAAAATGAGTCAATTTACATATATAGATTCTGAATTCTGACTTAATGGTATTAGTCTGAACAGCAGGAAGTGTCTCTATTAGTTTGATTTTTTTTTTTTTTTGATTCATGTACTGATGTACAGATGATCTATGTTAAATGTCAGAAGTTTGTTTAATATGTTGGAAAAATTCTAGCGCTTATGCACATATAACTATTAATGTGTGTTCAACTAATTTTTCATTCATTTTCTTTGGGAGAACCCAGAGTATACTCCATTCAGAAACATAATAAGAAATACATTGGCAGTGAGATTGGGTAGGATGATAACATCAATGAATTGTCAGAATTTCCCAGTGCAGGAAGAGTATGGTAGTAAAAGATACCAAAATTCAAATATATCCTCTGGATCTAAATGGACCTTTAAGTTTTTGGAGTAACAGAAGTCTAAATCTTAGGAACTGTAGAAAAGATAAATTTGGTTATCATAATGTACAATAAGGTTGGTATAGAAAGGAAAGTGTTTTTACTAAAGCTTTATTATTATTATTATTATTTTAAATCATCATGTAGTAAAACCTGCCACCTCTCATCTGTCAATTTGTAGAACTGTGGCAGCTTGCATATTTCTGTGATTCAGGAAGCTATGCCACCGGTATTTTAAATACCAGGAGGGTCACCCATGGTGAACAGGTTTCACCTGAGCTTCCAGAGGGAGAGACAGACTACTTCCAAATATTTAATCACTGAAAACCTTATGAATGGCAGTGGATCATTGTCAGACAGCACCAGAATATTGAATACTGAAACATGATTAAGAACACCAGAGTATTGTCAGATACAGTACCAGAAGATGAGCCACTCAGATTGGAAGGCACTCCTCAAGGAAGAGTTGACCAAGATGATGGGAATGGAATAAAGCCTTTGGAACCTTCATTTACTGATGGGGGCACAACTCAATATGAAGAGAAACCGCTATAATAGCCAATAAGGATCAGAATACAGAATACATGAAGTATGAATCTAGGAAAGTTAGAAATTGTCAAAAATGAAACAGAACACATAAAAATCAATATCCTAAGCATTTGTGAGCTGAAATGGACTCATATTGGCCATTTAGAATCTAACAATCACATGATTTGCTTGCCAGGAAAGACACATTGAAGAGGAATGGCATTGCATTCATCATCAAAAAGAACATTTCAAGATCTGTCTTTCAGAACAACTCTGTCTGTAATAGGATAACATTCATATGCCTACAAGGAAGTCCAGTTAATACAACTATTATTCAACTTAGCAAACCCACAACTAAAATCAGTGATGATGAAATTGAAAAATTTGACCACTTATTCAGTCTGAAATTGATCAAACATGCAGTCAAGAGACATTGATAATTACTGGTGATTTCTATGGGAAGGATGGAAACAAAGAGGAAGGATCAGTAGTTAGAAAATATGACCTTGGTGATAAAAATGATGTTGGGGATCACAAAATAGAATTTTGCAAGACCACTGACTTCTTTATTGCAAATACCTTTTTAAAATAACATAAAAGGCTATGGATCTCACCAGATGAAATACACAGAATTAAAGTTGACTAAATCTGTGAAAAGAGATGGTGAAGAGGTCCATATCATCAGTCAAAAGAAGCCCAGGGGCAAACTGGAAACGACCATAAATTTCTCATTAGAAAGTTCAGGTTGATGCTGAAGAAAATTAAACAATTCTGTAAGAGCTAAATATAAACTTGAGCATATTTCACCTGAATTTAGAAATCATCCGAAAAATCGATTTGATGCATTAGACATTAAAGACCAAAGACCAGAAGAATTATGGGATTCCATTTAGAACATCATAAAGGAAGAAAGCAAAAGGTCATTAAGAAGACAAGAAACAAGGAAAAGACCAAAATGGATGTCAGAAGAGACTCTGAAACTTGCTTTCCAGTTTGGAGATGCACAAGCATATGGAAGTGAAGAGGTACAAGAGCTGAACAGAAAATTTCAAAGGTCAGCTCAAGAAGACAAAGCCTGATATTATAACAAAATGGGAAAAGACTTGAAGTTAGAAAACCAAAAGGGAAGAACACATTCAGCATTTCTTAAGCTGAGGATACTGAAGAAAATAATTCAAGCCTCAACTTTCCATATTGAAGGATTCAATGGGAAAAATACTGAATGATGCAAAAAGCATCAAAATAAGATGGAAGGAATACAAGAGTCACTGTATCAAAAAGAAATGGTCAATGATTAACCATTTCAAGAGTTATCATATGATCAAAGGCCAATGATTATGAAGGAAGAAGTCCATGGTACATTGAGGGCACTGACAAAGAACAAGATACAGTGAACTGATGGAATACAAATTGAAATATTTCAACAAATTTATGAGGCAATTATCTTTACCAAGTAATTTAGAAGACAGCTACCAGGATAACTTACTAGAAGAGATCCATATTTGTGTCCATTCCAAAGAGAGGTGACCCAACAGAATGCAGAAATCATCAGTCAATATCATTAATATTACATGCAATTAAATTTTTGCTAACGATAATTTAAAAATGGTTGCAACAGTACATTGACAGAGAACTGCCAGAGGTATAAGCAAGATTCAGTTGAGGACGTGGAATGAAGGGCATCATTGCTTATATCAGATGGAACTTGGCTGAAAGCAGAGAATACTAGAAAGATGTGTACATGTGTTTTATTGAATGGAAAGGCTTTCAGTTGTGTGGATTAAAATAAGCTATGGACAATACTGCAGAGAATGAGTATTCTGGAACACTTAATTGTGTTCATGAGGAACCTGTACAGAGACCAAAAGACAGCTGTTCAAAAAAAAGAACAAGGGAACAATGAATGGTTTAAAATTAGCAAAAGTGTATGCAGGGTTGTATTCTTCCACCATTGTTATTCAATCTGTATGCTGAACACATATTTTGAAAAGCTGGATTATATGAAGAAGAATGTGGCATCAGGATTGAAGGATGACTCATTAACAACCTGCTATATGCTATGAGTCAGAACAGACTCCACGGCACATAACAACAACAACAATATGCTTATGATGCGAACTTGCTTGTTGAAAGCAAATATGACTTAAAATATTTATCAATAAAGAACAAAAATCCACACCACTGGACCAATAAATAACATCAAGATAAATGAAGAAAATATTGAAGTTGTCAAAGACTTCATTTTGCTTGCATCAGTCATCAACTATCATGTAAGCAGCAATCAAGCGACATATTGCCTTGAGCAAATCCACTGCACAAGGTATTAAGATCAAAGGTATCACTCTGAGGACTAACATGTGTCTGACCCAAGCCATGGTATTTTCAATAATCCCATATACATGTGAAAGTTGGATAGTGAATAAGGAAGACTGTAGAAGAATTGCTGCATTTGAATTATGGCATTGGAGGAGAATATTAAAAGTACCATGGATTGTCAAAAGAACAAATCAATCTGTGTTGGAAGAAATACAGCCAGAATCTTAGTTGGAAGCCAGGATGGCCAGATGTCTTCTCTCATACTTCAGAGATATTATCAGGAGGACCAGTCCCTGGAGAAGGACATAAAGCTTGGTAAGGTAGAAGGTCAGTCAAAAAAAGGAAGGCCACCAGTTAGATGGATTGGATAGGAGCAGCAGCAATAGGTTCAAGTGTAGCAATCATTACAAGGCTGGTGCACCACTGGTCAGTGTTTTGTTCTGCTGTACATAGGGTAGTAATGAGTCAGTACTGACTCAGTGGAACCTAATAACAAACAACAGTAAAGACTGAAATAGATAGGGTGTCCAGAAGTTCTATTTCATTTACATTGGCCAAAACCACTATGTCTGAATAGCCATATGGAAAAACAGTTGGGCAAATTATGGTTCATTGTGAAAAATTTCAATAAACCAACATAAATACATACTTCTTGTTTGTCTTCCCCAAAGGAATCTGTAATTAAAAAAAAAAAAAAAAACATGGAATGCTACATTTTTAGAGGTTCCTAGTGTGGCGTTATGGGATAAAGCACTCAACCACAAGGTTGTTTTGAATTGCAAGGTTGGAGGTTCAAACTTACCAGCCGCTCCTTGGAAACCCTATATAGGGTTTCTATGAGTTAGAACTGAGTGAATGGCACTTAACACAACAACAACTCAGACTATATGAGTATGTATATATGTGTGTTTGTTTACATGTATATATATACATGTAATATACACACATATATTTTTGTTTGGTGCCATCACTAAGATATTTTATTCATAGTGAGCTCATTTGACATAGAAGACCTGCCCTATAAAGATCCTAGTGTATAATCTTATTGATGCATACCTCCAGGTCTTTTCTCCTGAAGAGGCTCTGGTTGAGTTTGAACCATCAATCATTTGATTAGCAGCAAGTGCTTAATAATAAGAGGTTATAGAATATTCATGGATAATGGAATTAAAAGATAATAGAAATTTTCCATGAACATTTTGAAGTACCCTTGTGTTTATGTTTGTGTATTTTTTGTGTTTATGTTTGTGTATATTTTCTTGGTGGTATTCCAAGATAGATAGATAGATAGATAGATAGATAGATAGATAGATAAATGTTGTTGTTAAGTGCCGTCGAGTCGGTTCCGATCCATAGCAACCCTGTAGAGAGTTTCCGAGCAAACCCTCTTTACGGGAGTAGAAAGCCTTATCTTTCTCCGGCGGAGCGGATGGTAGTTTCGAACAGCTGACCTTAAGGTTCGCAGCCTGATTCGTAACCACTACGATACCAGAGATAGATAGGTAGATATAGAGGGAGTAAGTCCTGGTGTGGCGCTGTGGATTAATGTACCAGACTGCAAGCCATTTGAACTACAAGGTTGGTAGTTCAAGTTCACCAGCTGCTCCTCTGAAACCTTATACAGGGTCACTATGGGTCGGAATATAAATATATATGTATATATAAAATGTTGTTGTTATGTGCTGTGGAGTCGACTCCGACTAATAGTGACTGTACAAGTTTCCAAGGCTTTAAATCTTTACAGGAGCAGAAAGCTTCATCCTTCTCCCACAGAACAGCTGATAGTTTCGAACTGTTGCCCTTCAGGTTTACAGCCCGATTCATAACCACTACGCTAAAGTGCTAATATAGATCAGTTGATCAAATAATAAATTTAATTGTGTTTATATGAGAAATGACATTATAATCCCAGGCATACAATCTAGTCTTATGTCTCCAGATCCTAAATGCATAGTAGATAGAGACAAATAATAAATGAAATAACTGATAGACTTTTCAGATTGCTTCTTCAATACAAGAGAGTTATAATGCATGAAGTGGCCTCAGAATTTTTATATCATAAATTAGAATTATTGGAAATTGGCATGTCTATTTCTCTCTTGTAACAGGTTCCACATGAGTACTACTAAGTTTTATGTAATTTTTCACAATGTTGTCCATAGTTTGCTATGATACACCCAGTCAAATGCCTTTGCATAATAAATAAAGCACAAGTAAGCATCTTTTTGGTATTCTTTGGTATTCTATTTCTATATCTGGCTTGAATTTCTATTTATGTACTACTGTAACTATGTAACTCATTTTGAAATGTTTTCAGCAAAATTTATTTGTTCGTGATATTAATATTATACTATAATTTTTGCATTCTATTGGGTCACCTTTCTTTGGAATGGGAATAAATGGGTATTCCGTTGTTTAAAATCAGGAAAGTGTACATCAGGGTTGTATTCTTTAAACACCTTATTCAATGCTGAGAAAATAATCTGATAAACTGGAATGTATGGGAAGAATGCATCATCAGAATTAGAAGAACTCTCATTAACAACCTTACATATGCAGATGACACAACCTTGCTTGCTCAAAGTTAAGAAGATTCAAAGTAGTTACTGATGAAAATCAAAGACTACAGCTTTCAGTATAGATTACAACTCAATGTAAGCATAACAAAAATTTTTACAACTGGTACCATAAATATGATGATAAATGAAGACCAGATTGAACTTGAAATTGATTTCATTTTATTTTGATTCATTGGTCATGAAAGCAGCAGTCAAGTAGATATAGTATTGGGCAAATCTATGTAAAAGACTTCTTAAAATGTTAAAGAGAAAAGATGTCACTTTGAGGTCTTTTTTCTAAGGTACACCTGACCCAAGTCAATACATGTTCAATCACATCATATGCATGTGAAAGCTAAACAATGAAGAAGGAAGATTGAAGAAGATGTTGATACCCATGGATTATGGCTCTGACAAAAAATATTGAAAGTACCATGGACTTCCAGAAGAATGAACAAATAAGTCTTACAGAAAGTACAGCCAGAATGTTCTTTAGAACAAGGATGATAAAGATTTTGTCTCGGACTTAAAATACTTACTATTGAAGACCAAAGACTCCAAACTTCAATATGGATTATATCTCAATGTAAAAAAAGACAAAATCCTCACAACTGGATCAATAATTTATAACACGATCAATGGAGAAAAGAATAAAGTAATCAAAGCTTTCATTTTGCTTAGATCCACAAACAACACTCATGGAAGCAGCAATCAAGAAATCAAAAGACATATTGCATTAGGAAATCTTCTGCATAAGACCTCTGCAAAATGTAAAAAAGCAAAGATATCAGTTGTGAGGATTAAGTTGTGCCTGACCTTTTCCATGGTATTTTCAATCACCTCATATACATGTGCAAGTTAGACAATGAATAAGGAAGACTAGAGGAGAATTTGACTTATTGTGTTGGAGAGGTAGTAACTTCTCTAAAGAAAAGGAATAGGCAAAGGTTTACAATTAATGATTAATAACATTTATCTTATAGTCAGAAAAGAGTACAATTACTTCAGATATTAAAAATAGCCACTGGGACAAATAATATTTATGATTCTCTGTTATTGGTAATAAATATAACTGCATGATATACTCTATATTCTACTACCAAAATGGCAAGTTTCAAAAAAATTGACTTACTTTCATGTGATGAAATTATTTTTAAAAACAATCTGCCTTCAGATATTGTTCTGTTTATTAGTATTAGCACAGCATGACTAAATTTTATTGAAGTATAACATTCCTTATCAAAAAAGAAAATGCAGTAAACTAAAACATAAACATAATGTTCAATTTTTTTTTTTTTTTACATATTCACATACCTATGGAATTACCACTCAGATTGTGAGCTTTCTAGTCAATTCTAATTTATAGAAAAGTTATATGGCAGTGTAGGATTTTCCCAAGGGTTTCTTAATCTTTATATGACCTTGATGATAGAGATGATGCTAGAGATCACATGATAGAAGTTTACAAAACCAAGGACTAAATCATTTTAAATACACTTTTTAAATAACATGAAAGAAACATGTACACATGGACCTCACCAGATGCAATACACAGAAATCAAATTGACTACATTTGTGGGAAAAGATGTGGGAAAGCTCCATATCATCAGTCAAAACAAGGCCAGGGGAAGAATGTGGAATAGACTGATAGTTTCTCATATACAAGTTCAAGCTGAAGTTGAAGAAAATTTAAACAAGACCACGAGAGCTAAAATATAACCTTGGATATATCCCACCTAAATTTAGAGATCATCTCAAGAACAGAGTTGATGCATTCGGTACTAATGATTGAAAACCAGAAGAGTTGTGGAATGACATCAAGAACATCATACAAACAGAAAGCAAAATGTCATTAAGAAACGGGGAAAAGAACAAAACGGATGTTAGAAGATACTCTAAAATTTCCTCTCCAGCATACAGATGCTAAAGCTAATAAAAGAAAGGAGGAGGTCAAAGAGCTGAACAGAAAATGAATGTCGAAGGGCAGCTCAAGAAGACAAAGTCAATCACTATAATGAAATGCACAAACACCTGGAGTTAGAAAATCAAAAGGGACATACATGTTCAGCATTTCTGAAGCTGAAAGAACTGAAGTAAAAAACCAAGCCTAGACATGAAATATTGAGGGATTTTATGAGCAAAATATTGAATGACATAGAAAGCATCAAAAAAGATGCAAGGAAAACACAGCATCACTGTACTCTGAAGAAATACTCAACGTTCAACAATTTCAAGAGGTAGCAAATGATCCAAGAGTCAATCGTCCTGAAGGAAGAAGTCCAAGGTGCACTGGAAGCACTGGCAAAGAACAAGACTTCAGGAATTGATGGAGTATGGGTAGAAATCTTTCAAAAATCTGAGGCAGCACTAAAGAAACTTACTCATGTATGCCAAGAAAGTTGGAAGACAGCTACCATGCTAACTAACTGGAAGAGATCCATACTTGTGCCTATTTAAAAGATACATGAACCAACAGAGTGTGGAAATCAATGGCATATATCATTGCTATCACATGCAAGTAAAATTTTGCCAATGATAATTTAAAAATGGCTGCAAAAGTACATTGACATGGAACTGCCAGAAAATCGATCTGATTTCAGAAGACATGGAAAGAGAGATATCATTGCTGACATCAGATGGATCTTGAATGAAAGCAGAGAATACCAGAAAGATGTTTACCTGTCTTTAATGACTATGTAGAGACTTTAGAATGTGTGGATCATGACAAGCTATGGATAACATTGTGAGAAATGGGCATTCTAGAAAACAAAATTGTGTCGCGAGGAACCTGTACATAGACCAAGAGGCAGTTCTTCGAATGGAACCACGGAACACAGAATAGTTTAAAATCAGAAAAGCTGTGTTCCAAGGTTGTATTTTTTTTTTTTTATTATCATATTGATTCAGTCTATATGCTGAACAAATAATCCAAGAAATTGGATTTATGGAATCAGATCACAGATCTTTCTCCCACGGGTATTTGCTTCTGAGTTATCAGCAGAGCACTTAGCCACTGCACCAGCGGGATTTCTTTTAATCTTTTCACATTAAAAATAACTATGTCAAAGGGATCTAAAGCAAGAAAAACTTGAAGCACTGATGAAATAAAAAACTACAACTTTCAGTATGGATTAAAGCTCAACATAAAGAAAGAAAACAAATATCCTTAGAAGTGTATCAGTCTGATAAATGGAGTAATTTTCAAGTCAAATATTTCACTTTATGTGTAGCCACAAGAATGCGTATTGATGTGGCCATTAAGTAATCAAATGCATTAGGCAAATCTGCTGCAAAAGGCCTATTTAAAATTTTAGAAAACATAGATGTCACTTTGAAGATGAAGGTGCACTGGATTCAAACCATGATATTCCCAATGACCTTCTGTGTATATAAAACTGGTCAGAAAATCAGGGAAGAATTGATGAATTTGAATTAAGGTGTTGGGGAAGAATACAGAATATACCATGAAGTCTTGGTGTGATGCTATAGGGTAAGTATTGGACTGACAGGAGAATGAAAACTTTGTCTTGGGAGAAGTACAGCCAGAATGCTCTTGAGAAGTGAGGATGGTGAACTTTGGACATGTATCAGGAAAGACAGAAGGACCTCATACTTGGTAGAGGGTCAGTGAAAAAAAATTAAGACGCTCAATGAGATGGATTGATACAGTGACTACAGTATCAAGCTCAAATATAGGAACAATTGTGAGGATGGAGCAGGACCAGGTACTGTTTCATTCTGTTATACATAGGATCGCTATGATTAAGGACTTACTTGATTGCATATAAAAATAAGCAATTGCATCTTTGACACATTATATTACAACCTCAAATACTGTATTACAAATTTTCCAGTACTTCCAGTCCCATTCTTAATACACATGCAAACAGTTAGAGATAAAATCACAGCTGAAATTATGTTAGTTGCAAGGAAGGAAGAAAGAAAGTAGCAATGGCAGATTCTCTGCTACTTGCTTTTTAGCCTCTCAATTACAATTTTATAATGACTGAGGCTCTGTAAACACTGCATGAATCTCTTTGAAATGTTTTAAATAAAAACATCATTTAAGAAATAAACTAAATTTTAGGTCAATTGTCTGCAATGTTTCTTTATTAGTAAATTTTTGTTTTACTCCTTAATGTGCTGAAATATTTAATAACACTTAGCGAACATCATCTCATAAATTGCAAATTCACACAAACATGGGCACTCACAATCTAGTCATAAAAAAGCCTGTTACTTTAAAGTAACATAAAACGTAGTATTTGTCACTAAAGTGGTGAATAATATTTGATAAGGAAAATCACGTATTCCTGTATTATATTTTTCTTTCTTTGAGTAGCAAAGTGTTATCTTGCTTTAAGGCAATAACTTGCTGCTGTATGTTTTTGGAAATAATTCCACAAGAAGGAAACACTTTCAAAGTTATCAAGGAATTCCAGTAGTCTAAGCTTTACCCTTCTTTCCAGAGTTTTAGCCACTGATGATAATCTACAAAGACCACAGAGCTTTAAAACAAAACTTTATTTTAAAATAAAATATAAGAGGAATAAAAAAAAAAAAAAAAAAAGAACCAGGATGAATTTACAGACTCCAGTCTTTTCCCTCAATCTTAATGAAATGGTAATTGCGCTCCATTTAGGCTAATTATTCAAGGTCACATAATGTCACCAGGACCCTGGAGTCCTCTTCTAGTGTTTCTCATTCACATTTTCAGTTTGCAGACCTTTTAATAAGTAATTAAGTTGTTATTATTTCCTTATTAAGGATTTTTTTCCCTCTTCTTCTGCTAAGATTTTTGCACAAAAAGCATGCTTAGTTTTGCCATGAGATAGCAAGTTATATTGGCGATGTTTTCATATACATCTGTGTATTCTCCTAATGTGTTTGGTATCTAAACTTCTAATTACTTCATTAACCTGATAAACTATGCAAATTGCATAGGTGGAAACCTTGTATTTCATAATTACTTCACCAAAATGTCTTTTGCTCTGTTTTCTGTAGATTCTGACTTGCCACTTGACAGTTACAGAGTAAATATACTGTGAACCACAAGGTCTGCAGTTCAAACCCACCATCTGCTCCATGGGAGAAAAATGAGACTTTTTGCACCTGTACAGATTTACTGTCTTGGAAACCCTATACAGGGTCCCAATGGATCAGAACCAACTCGACAGTGCTTAACGACAACAAAAAGGGAATTCTACATCTTTCCCTTACAAGTCTCCATTCTACTTAAAGGTTTCAAATGAATATATCACCTCAATTGTCCAATCTTATAATTACTTTATTCTGAAGTTTAAAAAATGAAAGAAGCTCTATCCCAAACTAGCATATATTGGTGGTTTTGTTAGGTACCATTAAGTTGACACTGATTCACAGTGACCCCATGTATAATAGGACAAAACAACATTCACTTCACAAGTGATACTTTGTTTAAATTCACTGTATAAATACAGCTCATTGAGGACTTTGTAGTTTCCACTGTGCCTCTACTTTCCTAAGAATAATGTCCATCTTCAAAGATTGGCCCATTCTGATGACTAATCTAAAGTAAGAGAGGAAGTCTCACTGTCCTCTGTTTTGAGGAGTATTTGTATGTCTTCCTGCTATCAAAATCCTTTGTTTGTTATTTGCCTACTAGGTCAATCATGGTGGACAGGTTTCAGGTGAGTTTCTAAACTAAGACAGACTCCGAACAAGGAAAGGCGGACTACCTCCAAATGTTTAGCCTCTGAAAACATTATGAATAGCATTCAAACACTGTCAGATAGCACCAGAATACTAAATACTGAAATATGGTGAATAGCACAAGAATATTGTCAGATATAAAGCAGAAAGATGAGCCCTTCAGATTGAAAGGCACTCAAAATACAACTGGGGAAGAGCTGCCTCCTCAAAGTAGAGTTGATCATCATGACGTGAATGGAGTAAAGTTTTTAGAACCTTCATTTGCTGATGGAACATAAGTCAAAAGGAGGAGAAAGAGCTGCAAATATACATTAATAATTGGAACATGGAATATGCGAAGTTTGAAACTAGGAAAATTAGAAGTTGTCAAAAGTGAAATGGAATGCATAAACTTCAATATCCTAGGTATTAGTAAGCTGAAATGGACTGGTATTGGCCATTTTGAATCTGACAATCACATAGTTTACTATGCTGGGAATGAAAAATTTAAGAGGACTGTCATCATATTCATCATCAAAAAATAAAACAAAAACATTTAAAGGTCTATCTTGAAGAAGAATGTTGTCTGTGATAGGATAACATCCATAAACCTACAAGGAAGACTAGTTAATACCACTATTGAAGGTTATTGAAGCCAGTGATGATAAAATTGAAGAATTATACTAAATTCTTCCATCTGAAATTGAGCAACCATGCAATCAAGATACACTGATAATTACTTGTGAGTGGAACAAGAAGGTTGGAAACAAAGAACAAGGATTAGTAGCTGGAGAATATGGCTTTGGTGATAGAAATGATGCTGGAAATTGCATGATTTCTTCATAGCAAATATCTTTTTAAGCAACATAAAAGACAATTATACATACAGATTTCATCAAGTAGAAATTTGATGTAGTTAGTTAGTAAATTTACTACATCTACCTAAAGAGATGATGGAAACTTGCATATCATCGCCAAAACAGTGAAGACTGTGGAACAGATATTCAATTGATAAAATGCAAGTTCAGACTGAAACTGAAGAAAATTCAAACAAATCCACAAGAGCCAAAATATGTCCTTGAACATATCCCACATAAATTTAGAGGTCATCTCAAGAACAGATTTGATGCATTAGACACTAATGATCAAAGAAAAGGGGGATGACATCAAGAACATCATACAGAAAGAAAGCAAAAGATCATTAAGAAGCAAGCAAGAAAGAAAATACCAAAATGGATGCCAGAAAAGACTGAAAGTTGCTCTCCAGTGTAGAGATGCTAAAACAAATGGAAGGAATGAAGAGGTGAAAGAGCTGAAGAGAAAAATTAAAGGGCAGCTCAAGAAAACAAAGTATAATGAAATGTGCAAAGCCTGGAGTTAGAAAACCAAAAAAGAACATGCTCAGTATTTTTAAAGCTGAAAGAACTGACAAAAAAATGCAAGCCTCAACTTGCAACACTGAAGGAGTCTTTGGGCAAAAAAGTAAAAGATGAAGAAAGTATTGAAAAAGGTGAAGGGAATACAAAGAGTCACTGTACCAAAAATAAATGGTTGATGTTCAAGAGGTAACATATAAGCAAGAGTCAATGGTGGAAGTCCAAGCTGCATTAAAACTATTGGCAAAGAACAAGGCTTCAGGACTTGATTTAATACAAATTGTAATCTTTCAAGAAACCAAGGGAACACTGGAGGTACTTCCTCAACTTTGCCAAGACATTTTAAAGAAAGCCAACCAATTGGAAGAGATCCTTATTTGTGCCTATTCCAAAGAGAGGTGACCAAACAGAATGTGGAAATCAATGGGCAATATATTTAATATCACATGCAAGTAAATTTTTGCTAATGATAATTTAAAATTGGCTACAACAGCACATTGACAGGGAATTTCCAGAGATTTAAGCCAGATTTAAAGCAGTACATGGAACAAGGGATATCATTACTGGCATCAGGGGGATCTTAGCCAAAAGCAGAGAATACAAGAAAAATGTTTACATATACTTTATTTACTATGGAAAGGCTTTCAATTGTGTGGATCAAGACAATCTGTGGACCACATTTCAGAGGATGAGTATTCTGGAACACTTAAATGTGCTCATAAAAACCAGTACATTGACCAAGAGGCAGTAGGAGCATTGAATGGCTTAAAATCACAAAAAGTGTGTGCCAGGGCTGTATACTTTCATCATACTTATTCAATCTGTCTGCTAAGCAAATAATCTGAGGAGCTGAATTATATAAAGATAAATGTGGCATCAGCATTGGAGGAAGACTCATTAACAACCTGAAATACGCAGATCATACAACTTTGCTTGCTGAAAACAAAAAGGACTTAAAATACTTACTGATAGAGATCAAAGACCAGAGCCTTTGGTATGAGTTTCAGCTCAATATAAAGAAAACAAAACTCCTCACCATTAGAGCACCAAATAACATCATAAAAAATGGAAAAAAGATTGAAGTTTTCAAAGACATTATTTTGCTTGGTTCTACCATCAACACTCATGGTAGTAGCAGTGAAGAAATCAAACAATATTTTATATTAGGCATATCTGCTGCATAATACCTCTTTAAAGTGTTCAAGAACAAAGATGTCTGTTTAGGACTAAAGTGAGCTTATCTGAATCCATGGAATTTTAAGTAGCCTCATAAGTATGTGAATGTTAGACAATAAATAAGAAAGACCATAGAACTGATTCATTTGAGTTATAGAGTTGGAGAAGAATATTAAAAGTACCATGGACCACTGTAAGAACAAACAAATCTATGTTGGAAGAAATCCAACCAGTATGTTCTTTGAAAGCCAGGAGGAATAGATTTCTGTCATACTTCAACATATTATTAAGGAGAGATCAGTCCCTGTAGGAGGACATTATGCTAGGTACCGTGGAGGGTCAGCAAAAAAGGGAAAGATCCCAATGAGCTGTATTGGCACATTGGCAGCAGCAATGGGCTCAAACTTAACATCAATTGTGAGGATGGCGCAGGACTGGGCAGTGTTTCATTCTCTTGTACACAAGGTCACTATGAGTCAGCATCAACTTGATGGCACCGAACAGCAACAACAGCAACAATACTGAATGGACATTCTCCATGACTGTTTCCATCATGTTAGATTAAAGGGAAGAAAAGAAGCTCCCATCTGTGTTTTGTTCTAAGTGAATAATAAGTGAACAAATATTCAGTTACAAAGATCTTTGCCTATTATGTATGTTTTACAAATTACCATTTGTCTTAGCTACCCTGTATGTCATTGCATTCCAGTAGCATCAACTGATATCCATGTTTCAATGGTGGACACATCATGTTAAATAAATATATATATA
>NW_006408527.1:31679458-31682416 GCF_000296735.1 Chrysochloris asiatica | reverse complement strand
TTCTGAGTTATGGTGTTGGAGTGCCATGGGCTGTCAAAAGAACGAATAGATCTGTTTTGGAAGAAGTGCAGCCAGAGCGCTCCTTGGAGGCCAAGATGACCAAACTTCGTGTCTCATACTTTGGACATGTCCAGAGGAAACAGTCGCTAGAGAAGGATATCATGCTTGGTAAGATGGAGGGTCAGAGAAAAAGAGGAAGACCCTCAACCAGATGGATTGGCCAGGTGGCAGCATCGATGAACTCAAGTGTGGCAACAGTAGTGAGGTTGGCGCAGGATTGGACATTGTTTCGTTCTGCTGTGCATGGGTTCGCTGTGAGTCAGTTCCAACTCGATGGCACCTAACAACTACAACATAAGACATTAAATTATTTTTGTGGGAAAAAGATAAAGATTTATGCTCCCTCAATGATTTAAAAGCCTCAGAAACTCTACAAAGGGCCAATGTGAGTTGGAACTGACTCTACAGCATTTAACAAAAAATTAGTTTTAGGACCCACTCTATTCCAGTATGACCTCAGTATCATAACAAAAGTAATATGCTATTTCCTGACAGGTTTACATTAACAAGTACAGAGATTAGGACCTCAAAAAGAACGTTTTAAGGGTACACAAATAAATCTATAACAATTAGTATTTGGCAGATATTGTGGAGAATTATAACTCTAACCACAGACTGTCCCTATTGTCTACATGATTAATTTGACCAGGACTGTTTGACAACACAGTAACTTTCAAATAGTAGGAAAAAAGTACATGTGTCAGCCCAGAGTCAGTAACATAGCTACAGAGGACTAGAGTGGAGGGTGAAACATCCAGAGAGGGCATATGCATAAGAACATCCACACTTGCAGATAATACCCACTCGACCTGGCTTCAATGACTGGATGATCAGAGCTCAACTAGAAAAAGAAATAAGAGGAAAATAAAAAGAGTAATGTGATACAATTTGTTGAACTTGACCTACATCTATGGATGCAGTAGCTCAAAAGAGGGAACAAATCATTATAGTGAGGATCATTCTCACCCCCTCCATACAGAGAGTAGACAGATATGGGCAACTTGGACACTGGCTACCCAAAATGGGGGGCTACAAAGGCAAGAAGTGACTGGCTTACAAGCTTTCAAGAGGGAGCCTAGATCCAGAGGGAGCAGAGGAAGTTAGGATCTCTACTGAGTAGTATCCAATCTGTCTGGGCAGGGCTAATGAAAGGAGATGGAAATAGATTTCTTGTGGTACAATGGTGAATAATTGTTATCAGGACTGACTGCAAGGATTGGAAATGTAAAGGTGGACGTTTTGTAGCCAAAGGAGAGAAGTGACTGACTATGCAGTCCAGGAGCCGAGGTCCCTGGAACCATCAAGGGAGAAGAGTGAAGTGCAAGACCCTACCCAGAGACGTAGAGATGGAGGCAGAGACTACGATGTGGAGAAAAGCCTGTACATTGAACATCCTCAGCTCAAGGACTGTGACACCAGAAGAATAACAGTGGAGCAGAAAGCAGATGCAGAACCAACAACCAGAGCACAAGACAGAGTGATGGGGCTTCCCAGCCTTAGGAGAAAGTAAAGCTAAATGGCTTGGGACAGGAGACTTGCTTGCAGAATGGGATACCTCTTGGTATGTAATTGGAGGAGCTTGGTTTCCTGACCCATGGAACTGGAGTTGAGTACCTTCAGGCTGAGGCTTATGATGTAATGGTGTGTCCTGTGGCAGCACTAAAATAATTTTGTAGTACTAAGGGGGAAGAGAGAGGTCTGACTGTGGGAACCTCAGAGGAAGGGCTGGCCTGGCTCCAAGAACTGTGTCCTGAAAATTTCTGACCCTGAATTTTATCCTGCTAACTTCTCTAATAAACTCATAACTCTGAGAATGGAATCTAACTTTTGTGTGGCCATTGCAATGAATTATCGAAGCCACATGAGTTGAGAGTGATATGGGAGCAATAATTATCGTCATTATTTTCACAGGAGGAACGGCAGATGTTTTAGAGTGTTATTATCCTCTGATCCCAATTATATGATGTATATCGCAATATGACCAATATAGACTTGAGATACCTTGTTTTCTATGGTCAATAGGAATAAATAAGGAATATATTTTTTTTTCTAAAGAATTAGTAGAGTCTATAATTGTGGAATGGAAATAGTTTGAGAAATGGATTTAAGCAATCATATTTAATGGTTAACTTGGGCCCTATCTTTTAGTAGCTAATCCCACGACAGAAATCAGACGCAATTGAAATCAATACCACTGATTTGCTGGGCATAGTTGGCTGTCCTGTCCACAGTTTTACTGTCTCTATTAATTGTGTAGAGAGACTGGCATGAAATTTCTGTACTATATTGCTACTATATACGTTATCCTTTCAATAATTGTAACAGTGATTTAATAATGTATACATTAAGATGAGTACGTTTGTGTTATGATAAAATATAGACATGCACAAAAAATGTTATTTTGTCATTTTTAAGTCAGTAGCATTAATTGCTTTCTCCATGTTGTGAGGCCATCACTGTTTCCAGAAGTTTCTCATCAACCCCAAAAGGAGCAAAAGACCCATTAAACAATAAATCCTCATTTTCCACTTCCCCTTCACTCCTGGTAAACACTGAAAAAAAAAATTGCATATTGTGGGATCATAAAATAATTGTCCTTTTGTGTCAGGCATTTTACTTAACATAATACTTTCAAGGTTCAACAATGTGGTAGCACATACCAGAATCTCATTTCTCTTTATGACTTACTAATATTCCATTTTATTCACCTATTGATGGACACTTGTGTTCTTTCCACCTTCTGGCTATTGTGAATGCTGCAGTGAACATTGTTGTTGTTGTTGTTAAGTGCCATCGAGTCGGTTTCGACCCATAGCGACCCTGAATAGGGTTTCCGAGGCTGTAAATCTTTACGGGAGCAGATCGCCTCATCTTTCTCCCGCGGAACAGCTGGTAGTT
>NW_006408527.1:31675551-31678414 GCF_000296735.1 Chrysochloris asiatica | reverse complement strand
GTAGTGAGGTTGGCCCAGGATCGAACATTGTTTCGTTCTGCTGTGCATGGGGTCGCTATGAGTCGGTTCCGACTCGATGGCACCTGACAACAACAAAGTCTCCTATTTATGACAGTGTCCTGAAATTTTTATTTAAAATTAAATTTTATTTTTAACTAATGCTACTTAGGATAAAATATACTGAATAAGATCATGCTGTAGGCCTGGTCTTCACTCTAGTGTGTTGCTGTAGGATAAACACCAAAATGTCAGTTTGAACTGCATGGTCGGTAGTTCAAACCACTAATCATTACTTGGGAACCCTATACAGGCTTGCTATGGGCTGGAAACTACTTGAAGGCACTTAACAACAACAACAATATAGGCCTGGTTGACAATGTATAAGTCACAGACAACTCTACACTGAACATTTAGATAGAATGTTTCCCAATTTGCTATTGATTAAGACTTCCAAAACCAGCATTGACTTCATTGTAGATCAGGACAGAAACTGCTATACTGTAGTATTCTGAATAGTAAATCACAAACTTGAACATCTTTAAGTAAACATCTGAGAATGATAACATGAGCAAATTATATATGTATTACAACATTGCATGTAATATAACTAACTATAAAAAATTTTTTTTAAATAAAAGAAAAGAAAGAACTGTAGTACGTTTGGTCATAACTTAAATACCATAAGCCGGGGACTACCTGTATTCAATTATTAAATTAATGTCTTGCAAAATTATAGTATGAATTATAACAATGGATATATTATTGAGATCAATAGTACTTAAGATGTTCAGAAAAGTTCTCCTTATTCCTGAATGAGAAAGCCTAAGTATCTAGTGAGTTATGCAATTTATGAATGAAACCCAAGGCTTATTCACTACTTATTTATCTCACAGTGCACATGCAGTTTACCTTAAACTCTGTCTCCAGATCCCAAATACCCACCAAAGTACTGGAAGGAGAATTCTACCCAGTAGTACCAACCACTCCATAAGTCCATTTATCTTGATAAAGTGGTACACACAAGATATGTACATGTAAAAGCCATTTTAATTATTCACTCACTTTAACTTTGATATTTATTTAAACAAACCATTAAAATTCAGGTATATAGGTACAATGGTTTGTACCAAAGCCTAAAGATGTCATCAGTAAAGAAAGAATTACAGTATTTTGGTCATCTGAATGATTACCTTTTTTCATCTGTGCTCAGACATTGAATGTAAGTATTTTGGTGACCTGATGTTGGTTCTAAGAATAAGAATATTCTGTCTTTATAAAAGTATTGCTTTTTTTAGTATTAACCACATAAGTTGCAACCAGAACACCTTACATAAAAAGACTAATATTTGGGTTTCATTTTTATTTGTTTATAAAATCTAACCACCAAAACAGAATGTTTGTAATATTTTATCTCACTTGCTAACAAATAACTGTGTGTTTAATAAATGGTGGAAGTATTTTACATGGTACTTTCATTCAGGAGTGTTTTCATTTGCTAATGCTACCATAACAAAATATCACAAAATGGATAGGATAGCTTTAAAGAACAGACTTTTTTTTTCACAGTTAAGAATGTTAGATGTCTAAATTCAGTATGTTGGATCTAGAGGATGTTCCTTCCTTATCTTTTTCAGCTTCTATTAACTGTAGTAATCCTTGATGTTCCTGGGCTTGTAGAGTTATCTGTTTGTTGTCCCTTAGTGTATATCTGTATCTATTTTACTCTTCTTAAAACACAGAATACCAGGCCAAGCAGGCACAGGGGATGGTGCTGGAAACTCTGAACTGCATATAAAGGAATATTTAGAGGATTGGAAGGCTTACAGGTAGGGGAATTTGTAGGAGAATCAAGAAATCCATTGCTTTCTAATTCAAGACTCTCAGCTATTCCTGGAGCTGCCATCTTGGGAGAGAACAAGTGGAGGTAGGATCAGAGCAGCCACAAACTCCTGGCAGAAACGAGGAGATACAGGTGTGGACATTCTTTTGTTTTTGGTATCTGTCCATTGTTCATTGGTCTCTCCCTGACTGTGCACCTCCATTCTGGTAACTAGAGGGGATACCTGAGTGAATGTATACCCCACTTCCACCCCTGGAGGGTTCTATTATGCATGTGAACAGAGCTCCTCAGAAATTTAAAGGGACAGTTTCCACATAAAACAAAATGGCCACCATTTGTTTATGTGTCTTGCTGTGGTGACTTCAGTTGCTGTGATTCTGAGGGTTATGCCACCGGTATTTTAAATAGCCATCAGGGTCACCCATGGTGGACAGGTTTCAGATGAGCTTCCAGACAAAGACAGACTAGGAAGAAAGAGTGATGAACTACTTTCGAATCTTTAGTCACTGAAAACTTTATGTATAGCAGAGAAACACTGTCAGATACAGTGCGGGAAAATGAGCCCCTCAGGTTGGAAGGCACTCTAAATGCGACTGGGGAAGAGATGACTCCTCAAAGTAGAGTTGACCATGATGACGTGAATGGAGTTAAGCTCGTGTGAAAAAAGCCCACATAACCTTCATTTGCTGATGGGGCACAACTCAAAATGAAGAGAAACAACCGTAAACATCCATTGAAAATCGGAACATGGAATGTACAAAGTATGAATCTAGGAAAATTGAAAGTTGTCAAAATGAAATAGAACAAATAAACATCGATATCTTAGGCATTTGTGAGCTGAAATGGACTGGTTATTTTAAATCTGACAACCACATGGTTTACTATGCAGGGAATGACAAATTGAAAAGGAATGGTGTTGCATTCATCATCAAAAAGAACATATCCAGATCAGTCATGAGGTACAATGCTGCCTATGATAGGATAATATCCATGCGACTACAGGGAAGACCAGTTAATACCATT
>NW_006408527.1:31648182-31670432 GCF_000296735.1 Chrysochloris asiatica | reverse complement strand
ACCCTGAATAGGGTTTCCGAGGCTGTAAATCTTTACGGGAGCAGATCGCCTCATCTTTCTCCCGCGGAACAGCTGGTAGTTTCGAACTGCTGACCTTGTGAGTCGCAGCCCGATTCGTAACCACTACGCTACCAGAGCATTAGTGTTTGGTTATTTGTTTGGGTTTCTACTTTAGAGTCTATTGGCTATATACTATGGAGTATTTCTAGAAAATATGATAATTCTATGATTCAATTTTGAGAAATGCCCAAACTATTTTCCACATTTAATGTTGTTGTGGTTGTTGTGAAGAGCCATCAAGTCGGTTCCGACCAATAGCGACTCTTTATAGGGTTTCCGAGGAACAGCTGGTGAGCCTGAACTGCCGACCTTGCAGTTCAAACAGCTTTGCAGTCTGGTGCATTAACCCACAATGCCACACAAGGACTCCATACAATATTTTAAATTCCCATGAGCATTGAAGGAGGCTTCCAATTTCTCCACATCCAAATGAACATTTGTTATCTGTACCCTTTGTAGTTAATGATGTTGTTTCCTGCAATAGCTATTCTAGCAGGTAAGTAAAAATAAAATTGCTACAAAACTGTAGAATCCTTTATAAAACAAGGATATCAAAATGTGAAGCTATTGTTTATCAATATATCCTCCATTTACGTCAATAAACTTCTGAAGGTCATCTCTCTAATACTTTCCCAAATAATTCTGTTCTCTTTGGTTTACATCACATTAAAATGACAATTATGACATCCTCAAGTGATGCAATTTATGTTCCTTTTAATATTCTTTGAGTTTGAGGATCAAAAATAAAAACTGTCTGAAGCATCAATATCACAGCCCAGACCTTCTCCATGCTCACAATTGTTAGGTTTAAGCACATTGCTGTGCCACTGTGCAAATCCATCTTGTTGGGATTCTTCTTCTTTTGCATTGATGGTCCACTTTACCAAGCAGGATGTCCTTCTCCAGGACTGTTTCCTCCTGATAATATGTTTGAAGTATAATAGATGAAGTCTCTCCATCATGGCTTATAAGGAACATTCTGGTTGTCCTTCCAACACAGATTTGTTTGGTCTTCTGGTAGTCTACTGTGTTTCAGTATTCTTCTCCAACATCAAAACTCAAATACATCATTTTTTCTACAGTCTTCCTTATACATTGTACAATTTTCACTTGAATATGAGCCTACTGAAAATACCATGGCTTGGGTCAGGTGCACCTTAATCCTCAAACTGCAACTTTGTTCTTGAACACTTTAAAGAGGACTTGTGCAGCAGATTTGACTAATGCTATACATCATTTAGGAGCTCTGGTAGCATAGTGCTTATGAGTCAGGCTGCTAATCTCAAGGTTAGCAGTTCGAAACTACTAGTGGTTCCATGTGAGAAAGATGAGGCTTTCTGCTCCCATAAAGATTTACAGCCTCGAAAACCCTATGCAGGGTCGCTATGTTTCGGAATCAAATTGACTTGACGGCACTTAACAACAACAACATACATCATTTGGTTTCTTGACTGCTATTTCCATGAGTGTTGGTAGTGGATCCATGCAAAATAAAATCTTTGACAACGTCAATCCTTTCTATTTATAGGTCCAGTTGTGAAAATTTTTGCTTTCTTTAATTTGAGGTGCATCATACTGAATGCTGTGGTCTTTGGTCTTCATCAGCAAGTATACTATATTGAATCATACTTTCTTATCTATCTGTGACCCTTTGCCTTTGGATTGTAGAATTAAATATATTTAAAGTTATTGTTAAATATGAAAGATTTCTGCTATTTTACAATTTGCCCCCCCCCCAGGTCTTATATATCTTACCTCCCCCACCCCATGTTGCCTTCCTTATTGGTTGTTATTTCTGTGGTTACCATTTCCATTACTAGTAACATCCTAAATTTATAGCAACCTAATTTATATGATACCATCTATGGTTAAGGATCTCTGGTAGCATAGTGGTTACGAATCAGGCTGTTAATCTCAAAGTCACAAGTTTGAAACTACCAGCCATTCCGCAGGAGAAAGATGAAGCTTTCTGCTCCTGTAAAGATTTACAGCCTCGGAAACCCTGTATAGGGTTGCTATGAGTCAAAACTGACTCCAAGGCACAGGACAACAATAATAACATCTACAGTTGAATAACTATACACATCTTTTTCTTCTAAGAAGTAGATTTTAAAGGTTCATGGAAATATGGAATAGAAGATAATGGCATTTTTTTCATGAGCTCTTTGAAGCTCCCTCATATATATTCTCCACAATTATGTTGTCACAAATTAAAATCTTTACAGTGTATATACAGTTATGTAAATTATTAAGTATTATTTATGCATTTTTCTTTAAATAATCAAGACAAAACATGTTATAAATAAAACATCTATGCCAAGATGTACAAATATTTATCTTTGATTAAATATTGATTGAAGTCCTGGTGTGGCACTGTGGTTAATGCATTGGACTTCAAAGTCGGTTTGAATTGCATGAGACAGAACTAACTTGATGGCACTTAACAACAATAACAACAACAACAATAACAACAACTTCACAGATCTTGAAAGAAATCCAAAGTAATTAAACAAAAATCATCAGTTTTTATTTAAACAAAATTTAAATAAGTCTTATTTACAGTGTAAGTTTTGGAAAGATAAGTATAACATTCCTCATACTTACTAATATGCAGACATTAATTGTTATGAAATGAATTGTGTTCCTCCAAAAATTATGTTGAAATCCAGATTTTTGTACTTTGAATGAGATCCTGTTTGAAAACAGGGTCCCTGAAGATGTTATCATTCAGGATAACCTGATGTGATGTAGGTTCTAATCCTGCATGACTGGTGCTCTTATAAAAGGGGAGAAGATCTGTGAACATAGGAAGACAGTGAATGGGCATTTTGTGACATTACAGTTGCTAGCCAAGTCAAGCCTAGAGCTAAGCTACCAGAGCTAGGAAATACAACCAAAACCAAACCCACAGCCAGTGAGTTGATTCTGACTCATGCCAACTCATGTTGAATTTCCAAGGCTGTAAATCTTTGGGGAAGCAGAAAATATCTTTTCTCCTCAGAGCAGTGGGTGTATTTGAAATTTTGACCTTACAGTTGGCACTCCACAGTGCTACTAGGCCTCCTTGAAGCTAGGAAAGAGGTATAGAATAGACTCCCCCTCAGAATCTCAGCAGGAATTGACATGGCCACATCCTAATCTGAAACTATACCTTCCAGATTGTGAGAAAGTAAACTTGTTTTAAGCTATTCCATTTATGATATTTCATTATAGCAGCACTAGGAAACTGATACAGCACTCTAATATTTATAAAATCAATTCATAAATACTACATAATAGATAACAAAATGCAATAACATATGTTGTTGAGGAAACAGAATATTTCTTTACCCAATCATAGCTTTTGAAAACTTCTATTGCTTATTCATGATATGAAAGCATATGGAATAATTTAATTCAGATTGATTCTGTACAGATTCTAAATTATGTAAAAATAGATTTGAATTTACTTCTTGGCATTATAAAAAATTTAAGCCAGTTGTTATTTAATTATGAGGAATGCTGCTAACACAGTGGTGAAATGCTAAACTGCTAACTTTTAGCTTGGTGGTTAGAATCTACCAGACATTTCATGGGGAAAACATGTGGCACTTGTACTAGGGGACAAATTCAATGCTTCTGGTAGGGTAGTGGTTATGAATCGGGCTGCTAACCTCAAGGTAGGCAGTTCGAAACTACCAGCAGTTCCGCAGGAGAAAGATGAGGCTTTCTGCTCACGTAAAGATTTACAGCCTCGGAAACACTGTTCAGGGTCACTACGAGTCTGAACTGACTCTATGGTATTTAACAACAACTAAAATATTGTTAACATTTAAAGTTTTGATTCCTATGAAAATGAAAATATTTAAATGAATAATAGCTTTAACCAGAGTTGTTGCTAAGTGTCATCTAGTCAGTTTTGGCTCATAGTGACACTGTCTAGGATTTCTGAGGCTGTAAATTTTTGTGGGAGTGGCAAGTCTCATCTTTAACCAGACTTTTAAACTAAAATTCCTATCTGAAAAAGGCAATTCTGAAGTTATGTAAAAACTGAGCGCCGGAAACTGAAATCTTACTAATAAATTTTTAGTTAAAAACAAGATCAGGACTGAAAACAGAATATCGAATTAGTTTCCAGTTCTTTGTTTGAGTTCCTGGCACAGAGCAGGTAAAGCATACATATTTAATTTTAAAACCTTTATATCAAACTATAAATATGATTTATGAATAACAAAATATTGAAAAGTTAAAGCAGCAATTTTCATTTTTCTGTTGATTTCTAAAATGGTTATGGAAGCTTTGAAAAATGATCCTTTTACTGGAATTAAATGGACTAGAAGTCTGAGGGAACCAAGGGAGAAATCCACTTTGAAGTTAGTTTTCACACTTTAAGTGTTTTGTGTGTGTAACTTTCTAAGCTGAGTGTGAGGGAACATTTCATCTATCATTACTTTGACCCAAAATTATTAACCAGAGAGATAAATAATATGTCAATTAGTTCATGATACAAGATATACTCATCTTTTTCAAAAGCAACTGGCCTGACAGAATGATGAAATAGCTTTCTAAAGCCTCAATTAATAAAACAGCTTTGGAATATTACCATACTGGGTTAGGGCTCTATCATCAAAAATGCATTATATACATTAAACTGCCAGTCAATATATGATGCTACATTTCTAATGGTATCTGGGACAGAATATCACAGAAGAGTTCTTCATCATATACAGATTCTTTTTACCATTTGCGCTTTCATTTCCACAATGTTACATTTTATAGATTAGGTGTTCAGGTTTCAGAAGTAAACATATCTGAGAAGACAGTAAGAAAACCCTGACCTGGAAGTGCAAGTATCATCGCCATTTGTCAATTGAACAGTTGTGTTAATAGATGAGGTATTCAGTCTAGATTGTCATATTGACCTAGAAGCTTTGCTACAAAATAGGGCAGAGATTGTTAATGCTGTGGTTAAGTGCTTTGGGACTGGTTCTGACTCACAGTGACCCTGTATAGGGTTTCCAAGGAGCAGCTGTTGGATTTGAACTGTTGAACTTGAAGTTAGCAGTCCATGTTTATCTTACAGTACACAAGAGTTATATTAATAGATGGGGTACATTATAGATTTTACTTGGGGGGGGGGATAGCATGTCTGGAACCATGAGGATAACCTAGGGTTACCACTTGGTGCACTTGGACTCAGCCATATCTGTCAATGGGCACAAAGCAAGGTTATTCATGGATAAAAGTCTGGTCACCAAACCAACAAGCAACGCAAACTAACTAATTTTTTGTTTCAGTATAATAAGATGCTAGAATAGTTTGTTATTTTTGTTAGATTCTATCCAGTGGATTGTGACTAAAGTGACTGTATGTACAGCAAAACAAAACACTGCCTGACCCTGCAACTTATTCACTGTTATTATTCTATTTTAGTCCAATATTGCTGCCCACTGTGTCAGTTCATCTGTTCAAGGGTCTTCCTTTTTTCATTGACCCACCACTTTACAAAGCATGATACACTCCTCCAGGGCCTACTTTCCTGAAAACATGTCCACTGTTCAAGAGATAAAATCTGAGCATCTCTGCTTTGAAAGAGCAATTCTGCCATATTTGTACCCAAACATATTTGTTCATGCTTTCAGCAGTCCACAGTAATTTCAATATTCTTCACCAACCATAATTCAAATGCAACAGTTCTGCTCCAGTATTTCTTATGAATTGTCAAACTTTTGCATGTATATGAGGTGATGGAAAATACCATAGATAGGGACAGGAGTAACTTTTTTCTGAAAATGCCATCTTTGTCCCTTAATCTCTTGAAGTCTTTTGTAGCACATTTGCCTGATGCAATATATCATTTGATTTCTTGACTATCACTTCTATGAGTATTGACTGTAGATACAAGTTAAAAGAAATCTTTCACACCATCAATCTTTTCTATATTTATATTAATGTCATTTATTGGTCCCATGTGATGTTTTTTGGTTTCTTTATACTGAAGTGCAATCCATATTGAAGGTTGTAGTCTTTGGTTTTCATCAGTAAATACTTTATGTCCACTTTGCTTCTAGCAAGCAAAGTGATGTTATCTGTGTATCGAAGGATGTTAATGAGTCTTCCTCCAACTCTGATGCTATGTTCTTCATAATATATATAGCTTCTCAGATTATTTGTTCAGCATATAAAGTGAATAACTATGGTGAAAAGATACAACTATGACTCACACTGTATCTGATTATAAAGCACACACTACCCCCTTGTTTTATTTGAACAATTGCCCTGTGGTCTATATACAGCGCATTTAAGTGTTCTGGAATGCCCATTCTTCACAATGTTATCCTTAGTTTATTATGATCTACACAGATGACTGCCTTTGCATGGTCAAAAAATCACAAGCCAACATCTTTCTGGCATTCTCTGCTTTAAGTCAACTTTCATCTGACATCAGGAATGATGTCCCTCATTCCATATCCTCTTCTGAATCTAACTTGAATTTCTGGCAGCTCCCTATTGATGTACTACAACTGTTTTTTTAATTATCTTAAGAAAATCTTACTTTCATATGATATAAATGATATTGTTTGATGATTTCCACATTACATTGGGTCACCTTTTTTTGGAATGGGCACAAATAAGGATCTCTTTCTGTCAGTTGGCCATGTAGCTGTCTTTCAAATTTTGTGGCATTGACAAGTAAGCATTTCCATTGATATATCAGCGTGTTTAAAGATATTCAGTTAATTCCTGGAGGCTTTTAGTTTGTTCAAAGATATTCAGTTAATTCCTGGAAGCTTTTAGTTTGTACAAAGATATTCAGTTAATTCCTGGAGGATTTTTTTTTTTTTTAAACCAATGCCTTTAGTGCAACTTGTACTTAGACTTCAGTGCAACCTGTTCTTGAACATATGCTACTTAATGAAATGGCTGAACATCAACCATTTCTTTTTAGTACACAATTCTCTGTATTCCTTCTATCACCTTTTGATGGCTTTTGCATTGTTCAAATTTTTTCCTACAGAATCCTTTAATATTGCAACTTGAGGATTTTTTTTTTTCTTCTTTCAACTCTTTCAGTTTGAGAAATGCCAAGCATTTCTCAGTTTGGGTTTTCTGACTCCATGTCTTTGCAATTCATTATAATATGTTACATTACCTTCTCCAGCTGGCCTTTGAAATTTTATATTCAGTGATTTCATTTCATCATTTCTTTTGGTCACTTTAGGTTCTCTGTGTTTCAGAGTCTCTTCTTATATCCATTTCGGTCTTTACTTTATTATCTGTCTTTTCAATGACTTGTACTTCCTTCATGTATGATGTTCTTATGTCACTTCACGAGTCTTCCATTCTTCTATCACTGGTGCCTAATGCATCAAACTGTTGTTAAGATGGTCTCTAAATTCAGGTGGAATATTCTCCAGGTCAAATCATTTTCATTGTTGTTAAGTTCTGTTGTGTTGGTTCCAATAGTTAGTGACCCTCTATAGGGTTTTCAAGGAGCTGTTGGTGAGTTTGAACCACCAGCCTTGTAGTTCAAACTGACCTTGCAGTCCTGTGCTTATCCTACAGGACTCTCTTATACTTGTTTTCATTTTCTTCAGCTTCAGCTTGAATTTGCACATGATCAAGTAATGAATTGTCCCACAGTTGATCCCTGGCCTTGTTTTGACTGATGATATTGGACTTTTCCATTGTCTCTTCCCACAGATACAGTCAATTCGATTCCTCTGTATTGCATTTGGTGAGTTTCACATGTATAGTTGTCATTTATATTGTTCAAGAAAGGTATTTGTAATGAATAAGTCATTGGTCTTGAAAAATTCTATCATGGACTCTCCAACAACATTTCTATCACCAAGGATATATTTTCTACTGCCAATACTTTCTATTTGTTTCCAACTTTCATATTCCAATCGCCATTTTCTTTTAATGTACCTTGAATGTATATTTGATCAATTTCAGACTGAGGAAATTGGTAGAATTTTTCAATTTCTTCATCATTGACTTTATGATTGGTGCATATATTTGAATTACAGTGGTACTAACTGGTCTTCCTTGTAACCGTATGGCTATTACTGTTCACTGAAAGCATTGCACTTCAAGATAGATCTCTTCTTGATACCAAATACTATGCCATTCCTCTTCAATTTGTCATTCTCAACATAGTAAACTATATGACTGGTGGATACAAAATGGTCAGTATTAGTCCATTTACTAATACCTAGTATACTGATCTGTATGCATTGCATTTGGTTTTTGATGACTTCTAATTTTCCTAGATTTAAACTTTATTTATTCAGTGTTCCTGTTATTAAAGGATGTCTGCAGCTTTTTCTTCTCATTTTGAGTTGTGTCCCATCAGCAAATGAAAGATCCAGAACTTTGGTTTCATGCACATCATTTAAATCTACTATACTTTGTGGAAGGAGATCTGGTGGCTTGTGGCTTCAAGTCGGGCTGCTAACATCAGGATCAGAAGTTTGAAACTTCCAGCTGTTCTGTGGAAGAAAAATGAGGCTTTCTTCTCCTATAAAGATTTACAGCCTCAGAAACTCTATACAGGCTGGCTATTGAGTTGGAACTAATTCCTCAGCACATAACCACCACTACCACCACTACTACCACCATACTTTGGGGAGACAGCTCTACCTCAGTCACATTTTCAGTGCCTTCCAACCTGAGGAGCTCAGCTTCCAGCAATATATCAGACAATGCCCCACTGGTATTCATTAAAGTTTTCAGCAGCTAAACATTTATAAGTGGTTCATCTCTCTTCTTCCTAGCCTGTTTCAGTCTGGAAGCTTTTTTGAAACTGTCCTCAATGGATGATACTACTGGTATTTAAAATATTGGTGGCATAGTTTCCAGACCAACATACAGTATGGCAAAATGACAGATGAGTGGCAGGGAATAGATGGTAGGAGAAGGAAATAATGATCATCATTAACAATCCAGAGCCAGCCTACTGTAATACTTATTGCAACAGAAACCTATCAATTTGTATTTGCCTCCTGGTATTCTTTGTTTCCCTTCTTTTTCTGATCTGAATTTACAATTTTACAACAGTAAAGCCTAAATACTAAGTTTGGCCTCAAGCTCTATAATCTAAGGAACTCAGAAAATAAAAGAGATTCCCTCAGAGCAAAACAATATAATAAGAGTATAGGTGATTCCAAGTCTGAATACAGAAATTGGCATTTAATTTGGTGGTCTGTTGGATAAGCACTCAACTACTAACCACAAGGTCTGTGGTTAAAACTCACCAGCATTTTCATGGGAGAAAGATGAGGCTGTACGTTTCTGTGAGGATTTAGTCTCTTGCGCCCTGTATAAAGTTGCTATGAAGGAGAATGAACTCAATGTCAGAGGACTTGATTTTTGTTTTGGATAAATCCCATAGGTAAGGATTAGTCATAAAGGCTTGTATTTAACTATGCTGATCAGATATTAGGTAGAGGCTTATTTTGTTAGCGTTCTTTGCACAACCAATTTTTCCCTTTTGGGCCAGTTTTGCTTTAATTCTAATGAATTTGATGTTCAAATAAAAGTAAAATAAAACATTGTTTAAATTCAAGCACAGAAACTCTAAATAATAAATAGCATTCTTCTAGGTAGCAAGCAAATCAAAGTGTAGTATAGAAGAAACAGTCGAATCTCTTTTACAAAAGAAGACACTTAGGATAATAAGTACCCTTTTAACTGAATTCACTTTATAATAGACTTCATTATGCAAGCTCCAAGAAGTTTTTAGTCAAATGAAATAGTTGTGTGTGAGTGAGGGGTGTGTGTTTATATCAGTGTTTTTTTTGCCCCCTTAGGCTTTGAAAGCCAATTTGAGTGATAGGTCTTCAAGACCCCTAAAGAGTATATCCTGATTTAAGAGCTGACAATAACTCACAAGCCAAATTGCTTTGCTGTTACACTCTATGATCTGTCTTCTGTATCTGATATACAAGGTTCCAGGTGATTCTTGAATTTTTAGTGTTAATACTTTTTTCATGAATTGGGAAGAGGATTTACTAAATAGGAGAGGATATGAAAAGATGAAGTTTGCATTAAATAATCCTGTGGACAAATGAAATAATTTTCTTAAGTTACATTACTCTATGGATAATCCTGCCTACTTTCTAGAAATCTAGCATGCATATTTGACTAATTTGGTAAATATTCACTTTGTGTTGTTGTTAGGTGCCATCCAATCAATACTACTCTTAGCGACCCTATATACAACAGAATGAAACACTACCTGGTCCTGGGCCAACCTCACAATCGTTGTCACGCTTGAGCCCATTGATGCTGCCACTTTGCCAATCCATCTCGCTGGGGGGGTATTCCTGTTTTTCTCTGACCCTCTACCTTACCAAACATGATATCCTTCTCCAGAGACTGGTCCCTCCTGACAATACGTCCGAAGTCTGAGTGATATACTTTGTCCATCCTGGCCTCCAAGGAGCACTCTGGCTGTACTTCTTCCAACACAGATCTGTTGGTTCTTTTGGCAGCCCATAGCAGTTTCAGTATTCTCCTCCAACACCATACTCAAAAGCATTAATTTTTCTATGGTCTTCCTTAGTCACGGTCCAGCCTTCACATGCATAAGAGTTTAGTGAAAATACCATGGCTTGGGTCAGTTGCGTGTTAGTATTCAGGCTGACATCTTTGTTCTACAACACTTAAAAAAAAAAAGTCTTGTGCAGCAGATTTGCCTAATGCAATATGCCATTTGATTTCTTGGCTGCTGCTTCCATGAGTGTTGATGGTTAATTCAAGAAGAATGAAGTCCTTGACAACTTCAATCTTTTCTCCATTGTTAAGAATGTTGTTTATTGGTTCAGTGGTGAGGATTTTTGTTTTCTTTACATTGAGATGCAATCTATACCAAAGGCTGTGCTGGTTGATCTTCATCAGTAAACATCTGTCTTCTCTAGCTGACCTTTGAAATTTTCTGTTCAGCTCTTGTATCTCATTTCTTTTCATTAGCTTAGCATCTCTGAGCTGAAGAGCAAGTTTCAGTTACTCTTCTGACATCCATTTGAATCTTTTCCTTCTTTCTAGTTTTCTAAATAACTTTTTACTTTCTTCCTGTATGATATTTGATGTCATCCAACAACTGTTCTGGTCTTTGGTCTTTAGTGTTTAATGTATCAAATCTGTTCTTCAGATGATCTCTAAATTCAGGTGGGATGTGTATTCAAGATCACATTTTGGCTCTCATGAATTTGTTTTCATTTTCTTCAGCTGAAGGAAATATCCTGACAGCATTTTGTTTCTATCTTTTAAATATAAAAATATTACTTGATTATTTAATTTCCTATTTATTCTTTCAATCAGTATATATAATAAAGTCAGAGCCTAGACTATTATAGCATGAGTAAAGCATAGTATGCTAAATGTAAACTATTTAAATGTCAGAGTACTTTACAATCTAGCAAGAAAACATAATTAATCTGTCTTCTATTCCTAAAGCTATCCCAAACATAGCCCTAAGGAATTTATTATTTTCTCTGGTTTTTACACCACAGAGCTCTAAAGATTCATTGCGTATTTCAGTAACATTTAATCCTACTCTAAATTTTAAATTTTATTGACCTATTAAGGAAGTTGAACTAATGATTTAAAACTGAAATCTTTTTTTTTTACTGAAATATAGGCCCAGAATAGTAAATTTTAATTATGTGAATATTTTCCCACTGATATAACGACATATAATTTCACTAGAAAGTAGTCATTTTTCTCTATAATTATAAATATTTAGAGATACTTCTGAAATGGTATATTATTTAATAATATAATTTCTATTTTTATTTAAATTTCATATACTTAGCTAAAATTATAATCTAATGAGAAGTAGAATATAAGTCCCTTTAATTTTAGATATTATTATTGTATCCTTTATTATTATAAGACATAGCCATGTATATTACATTCATAATTATATATGTTGTTAATAATGCATTACACACTAAAAATTTCAAGTGAGTGAAACGGCCATATGATCATTTTCTCCAGGAATCGGATGAAAAAAAAAAAGCAAAGTAATGTTGTTTGTCTTATGCTAATTCTGTTAATAATATAAGCTGCTTGTCTTCTTGTTATGTCACAAATATTTTTACCTGATGTATCGTTGTGGAATTATGCACTAGACTGCAAGGTCAGTTTGAACTTCAAGTTCCATGCTTCAAGTTCACCAACTGTACCTTGGAAATACTATACAGGGTTGCTATGCATCAGAACTGACTTGAAGGCACTTAACAACACCATACTATTCATCTCAGATACTTTAAATAAATAACCATTAGAATTTATTTAAATATTTTACATTTCATTATGATGTTGTTGTTGTTCTATGCACTCCAGTAAGTTCCAGCTCATAGTAAATCTATATAGGGTGGTGGTTGTGGTGGTGTGCTGTTGAGTTGGTTCTGACTCATAAGGAGCCTGCATAGGGTTTACAAAGCTGTAAATCTTTATGTGAGCAGAAAGCCTCATCTTTCTTCTGCACAATGGCAGGTACTTTCAAACTGTTGACCTGTAACTACTATACTACCAGAGTTCCTGTATAGGGTAGTTATCCATATTTATTTATAGTAATTGGTCATTTTATCTCATAAAATTAAATACTGTATTTAGAATTCTAATGAGAATCAAATTTTTGTCATTAAAAAAAATAGCGCATATATCACTGAATAAAATTTGTTGTTGTTGTTAAGTACCATGGAATCTGTTCTGACACATAACGACCCTGTCTAGGGTTTCTGAGGAGTGGATGTAAGTTAAAGATATTTTATCTTTAGTTGGTGATATTTTATCTACAAATATTCAAAGATATTTGTGTTTTTCTTTTCAGAAAAATAGATTTTTCTTATTTTAATGATATAAAAAAATAGGATAGTGGCAAAAGCAAAGCAGTGAGACTATCATAAAGAATTATCTAAAGAAGACTACCTGATAACTTGTAATACATAATTCTTGCAAGAATAGAAAACCACTTTTATTTATGCCATATCTCATATTTCACTATTATTTAATTCTAGGTCTTGTTCTAGTTCCTGAGAATATTCTGATGAGATCCACAAATTCTTGACTTAAACAGACTAATGAGGCCCTAGATATATATAATGCAGAACGATCTGGAAATCACCAGGAACACAAAGAAGAAAGGCTGTATATTTATGGAAATCTTTATTCATATCATAAGTGGCATCTTCTAAATTAAGTTTTACAGCAGAGTAGATAACAACATAAAAGTAAGAATGAGGGTTAATCACTAAATTTATTCCAGACTAACTAAGAGACCAGAGACATCAGATACTGTTGAAAAGTTAATCATTTTTAATGAGTCTCACACTGCTACAACATAAATTTTGAGGATAAATCATTTATACATGAGATTAAAGAGTTTGATAAGTATTCATCTATAAATGTACTTATATAGTATGGAAATGCAATAAGGATTTCATGAAGAAATATGAAAAGAGTTACAATAAGAAAATTGGTTTTTATAAAGAACATATCAGTAGTGGTATTACAAATAAGCCCTAAGACTCAGAGATTAATAGAAGTAGAATATCAGGTTACAGGCAGAAGAGTATATGAGCCTGAACAAAAGCAAAATTATTCATTGTAGAAACCAAAGAAATTTGGAAATAGTAAGGCAGAATTGGTCAATTTTGATTCATTTGAATATCAAGGATACAGGAAATAAGGTGTCAAGGAGGGACCTATGGTTTTTGTTTGACTGGCAGAAGGAATAAAAGAAGAGACACTTTTAATCAGAAACATAATTTGAGCAATTTTAGATACTTACAGTTATGGTGGAGTCCTGATGTGGCACAACAGGATGAAGCAATAGACTGCTAGGTTAGTTTGAATCATAAGGTCAGCAGTGCAAACCTCCTATCTAGTCCTTGGAAATCCTATATAGGGTCAGTATGAGTTGGAATTGACTCGATGGTGCTTAACAGAAGAGTTTGTGGTATGCCTTTTGTCAAAGAGGAAGCATATTCTATAGGTATGAAACTTAGAAAAGAAGATTTGTTGGAGATATTTGGAAGTGAGCACATAGGTGATATTTGGAGGTGAGCATGCAAATATAGCTAAAGGAAAAGTCTGGATAATGTTACTATTCAATTAACAGATTGAGAAAAAAAGATGTCTACAGAATTTGTGTTACAAAAGTCAAACCTGAAAATTTTAAAAATGACTAGATGATTAGATGGTGCCAAGGACTAAAGAGAGATATTGTTGTCGTTAAGTGCCATCAACTTGATTCTTACCCATAGCAATCCTATATAGGGTTTGCAAGAAGCAGCTGGTGACCTTGAAACACCAACCTTGCAGTTCAAACGGCTTTGCAGCCTGGTGCATTAAATTATATTAAATTGTGTAAATGCTTGCTAGATTGACAACAAGAAGAGTACTAATGACCCAATATAATTTTTAATAGAGTAAATATTCTGAATGACTAGTTATTGTTACTAAGAATGGAATGCAAGACAAAATTAAGTATTAATCATGATTGAGAGTTGTTGTTGTTTTTAGGTGCCATCAAGTCGGTACCAACTCATAGCGACCCTATGCACACCAGAACGAAACACTGTGCAGACCTGGGATAACCTCACAATTGTTGCCATATTTGAACCCATTGATGCTGCCACTTTTCCAATCCATCTCACTGGGGGTGTTCTTCTCTTTCTCTGATCCTCCACCTTACCAAACATGATATCCCTCTCCAGTGACTGGTCCCTCCCGACAATATGTCTGAAGTATGAGAGATGGCGTCTGCCATCCTGGCCTCCAAGGAGCACTCTGGCTGCACTTCTTCCAACACAGATCTATTGGTTCTTTTGGCAGCCCACAATACTTTCAATATACTCCTCCAACACCATAACTCAAATGCATTAATTCTTCTATGATCATCCTTATTCACTCTCAAATTTTCACATACATATGAGGTTATTGAAAATACCATGGCTTATGTCCAGCATATGTTAGTCCTCACGCTGATATCTTTGCTCTTCAATTGAGAGAAGGAAATTTAAAATAGTGCCCAATCTTTTCACTGTCCAATACACTTAATGTGGTTACTGAGCATTTAAAATACACTTTAGTTATTTAAAAAGAACACTGAAGTTTAAAAATTATGTATGAAACAAAGTAAAACAGTTCAATAATAATCTTTTATAGTTTCATGTTAAAATGATATTTTATATATATCATGTTCAATAAAGATCCCTGGGTAGAACAAATAAAGAGATCCTGAGCAGAGTTTTATAAATATTTTACCTATATTTCTTATACAATTATATTGTAAAAAATGATGTTGAAATTTAATGGAAATTATCTATAAAATGGAACAAAAATATGTATTGGCTGTTGTTGGTGTTAAGTGCCATCAAGTCAATTCTGACTCACAGAGACCAGGTACATGGTTTCTAAGGAGCAACTGGTGGGTTTGAACCACTGACCTAATGGTTAGCAGTCCAGTACATATCGTACAATAGGCAGTATGAGCAAAATATGGGGAGCACCTTTGCTTTCCGTGATTAGCACTGGACTATGAATCACAAGGTCAGTACTTTAAGGTCACCAGTGCTCTATGGGAGACAGATGAAGCTTTTTGGTCCAGCAAAGAAGTGCAACATTGGAAACCCAATACAGGTTTGTTATGAATCAGAACCAGCTCAACAGTACTTAACTACAGCAATGAAGAATAAAATATGGAGTGTTGTTGGCACAGTAGGATAAGCACTAGTCTGCAAACCAAAAGTCAGTATTTTAAATACACCAACTCCTCCAAAGGTGAAAAATTTGGCTTTTTGATCTCATGAAGATGTATAAGCTCAGAGCAATACCACAGAATACCAGTCAAAGTGGTTTCAGGGGAGAGCTCCCAATCTCTGAATGACATAGGTAGGGATATTTTAAAAGTTTAAAGGCTTATAGCTCGTGGAACTTGTAGCAGAAGTAAGAAATCTCATACTTTAGAATCTGCTGGGCTCAGTGGCCTGGAGCCAACAACTTGGGCAAGACCAAATAGCAAGACCAAGTGGGGAAGCAAATAGACACACCACAGAATAACACTGTGGGAACCTCAGAGTAAAGGTGGACAATATGCTTATTGGTTTTGCTTTGTTCTCTTTTTTTTTTTTTTTTGTTTTTTGTTTTTTGGTATCTGTTCATTGGCCCCTCACTGTCTGCGTACCTCTATTATGGTTCTTAGAGGGGGTGCCTGAGCAATTAGACACTCCCCAGGCCCACCACTGAGTGGGTTCTTCTACCATGAACACACACAGAAATCCTCAGCATTTAAAGGGCCAGGCAGCTAAAAAAAGACCACACCCGGTCCTGAACTGTTTATTAATAAGGAAAAGGCCAGAACAGGGGGTGTGGTGAGACAGAGAGTTTAAAAACAAAACAGACTGAAAATTAAATCATGAGGTACAGCATAACACCCAACAGTGGCATCTAGAAATTTATTGAACAGCCTTGAAGGTAGAAGTTGAAAGAGGACATTAAAGTCATATTCATATTAGGCTACAGATTTTATTTTTTCTTTCTTCTCTATCTCCTCTTCTCTTTCCATGATTACAGAAAACAGTATCCCATCTATTTGTTTTGTTTTTGTTTCTTATGTGTGTCTTTCTTTTCCTTGCTTTTTTGCTGTTGCTGGGGTTTTTTTGTTTGTTTGTTTGATTTCTGTTATATTTTGTTTTTTTCCTCCCAATTTTACCTATAGGGGGCTCTTTCTCTCCCTATACTACCCAAGAAGAGACAGCAATTGTTGCCATATAGTCAAGATACAATTGTACCCAATAAAGCCCCCAAATCCAGGCAAGAACGTCTGCCATGCATCAGGGAGGCAGAAAACAACTGTGAAGGTACTCTGAGTTAAGCAATAAGAAGAGTGAAAACAGAAGCTGATCTCCTGTTCACATCTACCTGGAGGCTACCAGAAAGCATAAAAAATACCAAAACACACTCCATTAAGTATTAAGGCCACAGCTAAACATGTCCAAAAAGCAAAAACAGATGACCATATCAGCACATATCCAGAAACAAGATAAACTGTCTGAGACAAATGACTTAGAGGGACACCTGAACTCCATTCTGGAAGGAGGGTAGGCCTTGGAAATGCCTGAGAAGGAATTCAGAAAAATTATTATAAAATGTTTCAAAACACTTTACAATGGAGTTGAGAAAAATAAGAAAGAAGTCAGGAAAGCGCTACAAAAACAAACAAATAAGACAGATACAGCATTTGAAACAATTCAAACCTACAGAAAGAGGTTCAAATGATTAATAATAGAATATCAGAAACAGACAATACACTGAAAAGGCACAGGAGTAGAATAGATGAGATGGAAGGCAGAGCAGTGAGCTGGAAGACAAATCTCTCAATACCACTAAGATAGAAGAGCAAGCAGAAAAAAACAATTAAAAAATCCAAAGAATGTCTAAGATTCATGTTGGACAACATGAAGAGTAATAAGTTAAGAATTATCAGCATTCTGGAACAGGAAGAATCACACAAGTCCACAGAAGAGAAAGTTAAAGAGAAAGTCTAGGGCCAGATGGCTTCACTGGTGAGTTCTACCAAACATTCAGGGAAGAGCTGCTACCAATTCTACTCAAATTATTCCAGAAGATAGAGGAGGATGGAAAACATCCTATAAATTTTATGAAACAAGCATAATCCTCATACCATAACTAGTGTAGGACATCACTAAGATTATAGACCAATATCCCTCATGAACATACATGTAAAAATTCTCAACAAAACACTAGCCATCAGAATCCAGCAACACATCAACAATATAATACATCATGATCAAGTGGGATTAATATCAGGGATGCAAGGATGGTTCAACATTAGAAAAACAATTAATGTAATCCTCCATATTAATAAGAAAAAAGAAAAGAACCATATGAGCATATTGATTGATACAGAAAGGCATTTGACAAAATCCAACATCCATTCCTGATAAAAACACTCAAGAAAGTAGGAATTGAAGGGAAATTCCTCAGCATAATTAAGAGCATATATAGCAAACCAGCAGCCTACATTACTCTTAATGGAAAGAAACTGAAATCCTTCCCTCTGCAAACAAGAAGCAGACAAGGAAGCCCTTTGTTACCACTCCTTTCAACATTGTTCTGGAAGCCTTAGCAAGAACTATATGGCAAGACATGGAAATTAAAGGCACCCAAACTGGCAAAGAGGAAGTAAAACTGTCTCTATTTGCAGATGATGTAATCCTATACATAGAAAACCCCAAATACTCAGTAAAAAAATCTACTAGACCTCATTGGAAGATTCAGTAAAATAGCAGTATGTAAGACCAACCTACAAGAATCAGTTGGATTCTTCTATACCAACAATGGCAATGCTAAAAAGGGCATTTGGAAAGCAATACCATTTACAGTGGCCACCCAAAAGATGAAATATTTTGGAATAAATGTAACCAGAGAGATAAAGGACCTATACAAAGAAAACTACAAAACACTATTACAAGAAACCAAAAGAGATTTACAAAAATGGAAGAATGTACCATGCTCCTGGATAAGAAGACTTAACATCATGAAAATATCAATACTGCCCAAAGCATATAATGCAATCCCAGTCCAGATTCCAACGACATTCTTCAAAGAGCTGGAAAAAACAATGACAAACTTTATACGGAAAGGAAAGACACCCAGGATAAGCAAAGCACTACTTAAGAAGAAGAATAAGGCTGGAAACCTCTCACTCAGCTACAGTGATCAACACAGCTTGGTATTGGTACAATGAAAGATACATTGATCAATGGAATAGAATTGAGAATCCAGAAGTTAATCCATCCATATACAGCCAATTGAACTTCGAAAAAGTACCTAAATATTTTGTCAACAGTCTCTTCAACAGATGATGCTGGCAGAACTGGAAAGTGATATGCAAAAGATTTATACAAGACCTTTAACTCATGCCTTATACAAAAACCAAGTCAGTATGGATTAAAGACCTAAATGTGAATCTCAGAATTATGAAGGCCATCATTGAAAAAATAGAGACAAAGGTGAGGGCTCTAATTAAAAAAATACCCAGACTACCAAACATTTTGAAAAGTATACAAACAAAAGTAGACCAAATAGATGATTGGGACATACCAAAAATCAAAAACTCATGTGCATCAAAAACTTCACCAAAAGAGTAAAAAGAGAATCCACAGAATGGGAAAAAAATCTTTTGCAATGACACATCAGACAAGGGATTCATTTTAAAAATATATAGGAAACTACAACACATCTAAAAGAAAAATTCAAATAACCCAATTAAAAATGAGCACAGGACATGAACAGACACTTAATCAAGGAGGAGCTTCAAGGAAGCCAACAAACATATGAAGAAATGTTCATGATCACTAGCCATCAGAGAGATGCAAATCAAAACAACAATAAGATATCATCTCACACCAGCAATAACAGCAAAAATCAAAAAAAGTAGAGGACAATAAATGTGGCGACGATGTGTAGACACTGGGATGTTCCTGCATTGCTGGTGAGATTGCAAAATGGTCCAATCAGACTGGAAAGCAATATAGTGATTCCTCAGAGAGTTGGAAATAGAAATACCTTATGATCCAGCAATTCCTCTAGCTCGTATTTACCCCAAAGATATATTATGCACACCAATGCTCATAGCAGCACTATTTACAATAGCAAAAAGATGGAGATAGCCTAAGTGCCCATCAACTGAAGAATGGATAAACAAACTGTGGAACATAAACACAATGGGATATTTTGCTACCTTGAAGAATTACAAGAAAGCTGCAAGCCACCACATAACATGGATGAACCTTGAGGACATTATACATAGTGAAATTAGTCAGTAACATAAAGAGAAATAATGCACAGACCACTATTGAAAAAGAGTAAGAAAAAGAGCTCATACTAAATGGAGGTGGATTCTTTGCTGGTTACCAGAATGTGGGGGGTGAGGTTAGGGGAAGCAGGAGAAGGTGGAACACAAGGTAGGGAATAGACACTGGATAGTTTGGGTGCTATGGAGGGGGGCTATACACAAGAAGGGATAGAGAATGGAAGAACAAGGCAGAAGGGAGAACAATTAGGCAGGTTTGCATGGGCTATGTGGGACAGAGGTAAATAATGATATATGCACAACCTTGGAACCACAGAGCTCTGGGATACAGGGAGTGAGTCATGGTTGGAATGGACAAAAGGGGGTAAACAATGTTAATATGCTTGGTTGTCTTTTGAATCTTGATTTCCCTTGTATACTATTATAAAGGGGAGACTTGAGAGGGAGAGAAAAGAATAGCCAAAAATATCACCATAGAAAGCTTCTGTTTTCTGCCTATAACTGATAGGAATACATACAATGGGGCTACAACTTACCCAGTGAAGGAGGCTTCCTGTTGAGCCTCTGCATTACATAAGACCATTGGTGGAGACCTGAACCCCATGCAGAATCTTCTGAGGTGGAAAATTCCCACTTGAAAGGACAAGCAGACCATCCTAGAGCAGCTAGAAGAACAGAAGATACTTCTTGAAAGAAAGACCGACAGGAAAAATACAAAACAATAATGGCAGTCTGAATGACTACTACAAGAACAAGCAAGATGCTCACACAGGAGACATCAAGGCAAGTGGTCAGGTTCCCTCAGGGCAAACCCCCTTCCAAGACTAAGACTCAGTGGGAATACACAAGCAAACATGTTCTCTGACAGGTGACCGTGTTCATCACCAATAAGGGGAAGTGAGGGAAAAACAGCAATGAAGATGTGAGCTAAACCCTACCACATCCAAAAGACTCCTGTGAACCCGGGTGGAGACCTGGATGGCCAGCAATATGGCAAGACCTGGGGACTCCTGGGCCCAGAGTCAGTGGCATAGTCACAGAGGACTAGAGTGGAGAGTGAAATGTCCAGCTGATAAGAAGAGATGGTATGTGCACAAGAACACCCACACTTGCAGATAATACCCTCTTGACCTGGCTTCAATGGCTGGATGATCAGAATTCAACTAGAAGAAGGAAGAAGAGGAAAAAAAGAGTAATCTGATAATGAATGCAATAGGTCAAAAGAGAGAACAAAGCAAGGATCATTCCCACCCCCTCGATACACAGGATAGACAGGGTGAACAACTTGAATACTGGCTACCCAAAATGGGGAGCTACAAAGGCAAGAAGTGACTGGCTTACAAACTTTCAAAAAGGGAGCGTAGATCCAGAGGGCACAGAGGAAGGTAGAATCTCCATTGAATAGTATCAGATCTGTCTGGGCGGGGTTGATGAAAGGAGATGGGGATTGCACTCTTGTGGCACAATAATGAATAGTTGCTATCAGGACTGACTGTGACAGTGGGAAATGTAAAGGTAGACATTTTGTAGCAAAAGGAAGGGAGTGGTTGACTTTGCAGTCCAGGAGTGAAGTTCCCTGGGACAATCAAGGGAGAAGAGCGGAGTACAAGAACCTACCCAGAGAAACAGTGATCCCAGAGATGGAGGCAGAGATGAAGATGTGAAAAGATGGAGCGGCTGGGGACTTTAGGGGTTGTGTGATGACGACCAGGGGCAGCCTTGCATAGTATTACCTTTGGCTGGTTGATGATGCATGGAGGAGATTGTAACCATGGCAATGAAACGATATATGGTATGATGAATATAAAGCTAATGTTCTGCCACATAAACTATCACATAATTCACAATACCACATTAAAAAAAAAAATTATAACCCCAGAAATCCTATACAGGGTCTTTATGAATCAGAACTGACTCCACCGTATTGAACAACAACAAGAACAAAATAAAGTTGCTTTCAGTAGTCACATTTAAAGATTTGTTAGCAAAATTTCAATTACTTCTCTTCTTGTAATGCAATTTCTTTCCTTTTAGCTATTTAGTTCTCCAAAGGAGCAAAACCAATGATATATATATGGTGGACTTTGCATACACACACACACACACAGGTGTATATATATGTATATGTATATAAAAGGAGCTCTGGTAGTATAGTGGTTACGAATCGGGCTGCAAGCTGCAAGGTCAGCAGTTTGAAACTACCAGCGGTTCCGCGGGAGAAAGATGAGGCAGTCTGCTCCCGTAAAGATTTATAGCCTTGGAAACCCTGTGTAGGGTCACTATGAGTCAGAACTGACTCCACGGCACAAAACAACAACATATATGTGTGTGTGTGTATGTATGTATGTATGCATAT
>NW_006408527.1:31637592-31648082 GCF_000296735.1 Chrysochloris asiatica | reverse complement strand
TGTCATCAAGTCATTTCCAACCCATAGTAACCCTGTATAGGGTTTCCAAGGAGTGGGTGGTGAGCTTGATTTGCCCACCTTGTTGGTCAAACTGCCTTTGCAGTCCAGCACATTAACCCACAGTGTCATAATAGGACTCCAAGTATATGTATATATATGAGGAGGCTTCAAAATGTTCATTAAAAAACTATCACCTTTCAATTCTACTTTTCCATGAACTGTTTTAAGCCCCCTCATATAGAAAGTAAAATTTATTACAAGGAAATGGTTTACTCATTTGTGGAGATTGGAAGGCCAAAATCCACGGGTCAGGCATCAGGCTAAAGTCATTTTCTGATTCACATTGTTACAAAGGCTAACAAACCCATAACTGGCAGGTCAGATGGCATGTTGCTGACTCACATTTCTAAGAACCAAAGAGAATTATGAGTCAGGTGTAGGATGAGGATAGAGTTATCATTGCCCAAATATATTGGATGCAGGCCACAACCACCCCAAAAAGCTATCAGCCTTTCAACTGTGTGGCTATTTGTCTGATGAGCTGTTCATATCAGAAATCCAAATTAGAGGACACGGAATGCGGGATATCATTGTAGATATCAGATGGCTCTTTGATGAAAGCAGAGAATACCAGAAAGAGATTTGTGTGTGCTTTATTGACTATAAAAGGCTTTCAACTGTGTGGATCATATCAAGTTATGGATAATATTATAAAGAATGGGTATTCCAGAACACTTAATTGTGTTCATGAGGAGCCTGCATGTACATCAAGAGACAGCCATCTGAACAGGGCAAGGGAATATTGTTGTTGTTGTTGTTAAGTGCCGTCTAAATGGTTTTAAATCAGGAAAGATGTGTGTCAGAGATATATTCTTTCACATACTTATTGAATCTGAATGCTGAGTAAATAATCTGACTAACTGAATTATATGAAGAAAGTGGCATTAGAATTGGAGGAAGACGCCTTAATAACTTGTAATATGCAGATGATACCACCTGTCTTGCTGGAAGATAAGAGGACTTAAAATACTTACTGATTAAAATCAGTAGCCACAACATTCAGTATGGATTTTACCTCAATGTAAAGAAAGCACAATCCTCACAGTTGGACCACTAAATAACATTATGATAAATCAAGAAAGGATTAAAGTTGCCAAAGACTTAATTTTCTTGAATCCACATGCACACAGTAGCCAATGGATTGCATTAGGCAAATCTGTTGCATAAAATTTATTTAAAGTGTTCAAGAGCAAAGATATCAATTTGAGGACCGAAGCACCTAATCCAAGTCAAAGTATTTTCTATCGCCTCATATGCATGTGAGAGTTGGACAGTGAATAAGGAAGACTGTAGAAGAATTGATATATTCGAGTTATGCTGTGGAAGAAGAATAGTGAAAGTACCATGGACTGCTAGAACCAACAAATCTGTGTTGGACGAAGCACAGTCAGAATGTTCCTGAGAAGCCAGAATAGTGAGACTTTATGTCTCATACTTTAGACATGATATCTATCAGGAGGGGTCAGTCCCTGGAGAAGGACATCATGCCTGGTAATGTGGAGGGTCAATGAAAAAGAGGATGGATTGAAACAGTGGCAGCACCAATGGACTCAAGTGCAACAGCAGTTATGGGGATGCTTCAGGACCAGGCACTGTTTTCTTATATTGTGCAAAGGGTCACTGAGTTGTATCCAATGCCATAACACCTAACAAAAACAACATAGACACTAAACCATTCTTAGTTAAGAAAACTGTGTAAACATATGGAAATTAAGATAGAAGGAAGGAACAGAGCTGGAGAGGAAAGAAAGAAGGAAGAAAATTACATTGAATAGGGATTTCTCTATGATGGAAACTTTGCAAATTAGATTTTTCCATACAATCTGATGACCCAACAAAGGAGCCTTTAATAATGTCCTTACTCTAGGAACTCTATTTCCTGATTTCTTGTGAATAGAAGCCAGCAGATAGTGTTAGCCCTTCAAGTGGTTATATCACAATGAGTTTCCTTTATATGCTTATTGACCATGTGTCTTACAGTTCCCTTTGTAAAGTGTTAAAATAAGTCTGTTTTGATCATTTCTAACTTGGTTTTTGGTATGTTTTCTTGCTATTGATTTGTATATTTATCTGTCTACATATGCAAGTGCCAAGTCAGTTCCAACTCATAGCAACCCTGTGTAGGGTTTCTGAGGAGCAGATAGTGGGTTTGAACTGCCGACCTTGTGGTTTGCAGTCCAGTGCTGAGATTATATATATATATATATATATATCAAGATGCAATAGCAATATTGCAATATTGATAAAAGATGGATTATATACTTTTAATTCTTATATTTATATAATTATATGCTACTGTATTTTTTCTGTATGAAAAGATTGACTAAAACACAAAATATGTGATAAATGATTTAAAGTTTATTATGATGTACTTCTTATACATTTGTTGTTGTTAAGTGCAGTCAACAGTCAGCTCTGACTCATAGCACCCCTGTGTAGGATAGCTGAGGCTGTAAATTTTTACAGAAGCAGAAAACCTCATCTGTCTTCCATGGATCAAATGGTGGACTTGAACCCACTCACCTTATGGTTGTAGTCACTGCTTATTCTACAGTCACCACACTCAATATTTTACTTGTACTGCCCAATAAGTATATTTATTCATTTTACATATAACTTATATTATTATTAGACATATAATGTCTTATTTTCTAGTGAACATTTTTTCTCACTTTTGCACAAGATTTCTTCTACTAGTTAGAATTCATATATATACTTTTAATGACAGTTTTCCAGTGTGTGAAAATCATCTCACACAAAATATCCAATCATATAAGTGATGAATTTTAGGCCTTACGGTATATAGATTCGTAAACTTAATTTTCCAGTACAAACATGGTAACTGTGCTTTAAAGTACTAGCATATATTCATTTGATAGGTAATGATAGTTATTTTCAAGTACAACTGCATGGGCTGTACAAACCAACTGTCAGTCAGTTGATTTATTTCTCTTGCACTGCTGACTTTAAATTGGGATGTCTAGCAAATTCATACACACCAGAATTGCATGAATTATAAATATATAAGAAATAATCATAATAAGATTTGTATGATACAAAGTAAAATATGAAAAAGTAGGCTCTCTGGGGATACTGTACAATCATGGCTTTATAATAAAGAACATTTCTTCCTTTGTTATCAATTGTCTTCAAAGTTCTATTTTCTGTGTCACATGATATTACATATGTAAAAAGCACTAACAGCAACTATTCAAATGCCTTTTAGAAATCCTATAAGCACAAATATGTATAAAATTGTTGTTGTTGTTATTAAGTGCCAATGAGTCAGTTCTGACTCCTAGCAATCCTGTATAGCATTTCCAAGGAGACACTGATGAGTTTGAAACAGCTGACTGCATAAAATTAGTTTTCATAATTATAAAATTATCTTCATAAAACACATATAACTTTTCACAGATAAATATATTTTAACAAAAAATGTTAGCATACATATGCACTTAAAGTCAACGTATATTCAAATTTGTTCATATTCCATTTAAATGTATGTTATGGCAAACATAAAGATTTCATCTGTGTGTGTGTGCATGTGTGCTTATTTTGTGGCACAGTAAATGAGTAAACTCAATATAATGTTTGGTGGTAATAGAACAAATTCAAGAGTCCATTTATTTAATTTTTAAAAGCTTATTGGGATCAAAGTTACTGTGTCATTTTTAGTGAGTACTCTTGAATGTGGAGTCCTGGTGTAGTGTTGTGGGTTAATGTGCTAGACTTCAAAGTTGGTTTGAACTGCAAGGTTGGCAGTTCAAGCTCACCAGCCACTCCTTGGGGACCCAACATAGGTCCACAATGGGTTGTAACAGACTTGACAGCACTTAACAAGAATAACAACTACTCTTGAATGTAGATTGTAACCTTAAGAACCTGATAGCCTCTGTTGAGTTGCCAAGCATTTATATATTAAAGTAGTTACATAAAGATGATCTGTGAATTGAAGAACTGTATGAATATCATTGAAGAACTCTAGCATATATAATAGACATGGAGGTTAAATCGACAGAAGGTAACAACAACAACAGAGAGAGGAGTTTTGCTGAAGAAATTGAAGAACATTAACCAATGGATATGAGGAAATTCAGGAAACTTTAATGTCATCTTACCCACTGTAATTCATTAACAGAGAAATAACAAAGGATGGAGGCAGGTGAAGTTAAAACAATTCTCCATGTCTTTTTCTTTCTTATTTAATTTTAACTAGGTGAGTAGAACATCAACTAAGAGCGAACAAAGAGCAGGGATGCTCAATAATTGTAAGAGTAGAACCAAATCATCTACCACAGAGTCAATTCTGACTCAGAGACCACACAGAACAGACTAGAACAGTTCCATAGGGTTTCTAAGACTGTACATTTTTATGGTAGTAAGCTGCTTCATCTTTTGATAAGTAGTCAAGTGCTTTAACCACTGTATCATCAGGACGTTGAGAAGAGAAGCATAAAAATGGAATATGAAGGAATTTATATATATATATATATATATATGTGTGTGTGTGTATATTGATCTTGGATCACTGTTTTACCTGTAGGAATAGTACAAGAATTAAGATCAAAGGAAATTCAGTAGATCATCAAAAGAACATGTTCAGATTGACCATGACTTTGAAGTGGAATAAGATAACCACCACCACCACCAACAACAAAGCATTGCTATTGAGTTAATTCCAATACATGGCAACCTAATACGTGTCAGAGTAGCACTCCATTAAGTTTTGAATGTCACCAGGCCCTGCTTCTGGGACCTCTGGATGAATTTGAACTGCTAATTGTAGATGATGAATGAACAGGAAAACGGATTGAATTATGAACTATACTTGTTATGGAAATAGCTGGGCATGGAAGTTAGTTCAATATAAGTTTCTTCTCTTGACTTTCTTATTCATTGTCCAATTTTCACATCTATATGAGCGACTGAAAATATCATGGCTTGATTCATATGCAACTTATTCTTCAAACTGATATCTTTGCTCTTTGATACTTTGAAGAAATATTTTGCAGTAGATTTTCCTAATGCAATATATCTTTTCATTTTTTGACTACTGCTTCCATAAGTAATGATTTTGGACCCAAGCAAAATTAGTCTTTGGCAACTTCAATCTTTTATCTGTTTATCATGATGTTATTTATTGTTGTGAGTTTTGTTTTCTTTACATTGAGGTGTAATTCATACTTAAGACTATATTCTTTGATCTTCATCAGTATTTCAAATCCCTTCACTTCCAGGAAGCCAGATTGTGTTATCTGCATTGGTAGGTTGTTAATGAGTTTTCCTCCAATCCTAATAGCATATTTTCCTTCATACAATCCATCTTTTCTCAGTATTGTAACTCAAGGTATATATATATATATATATATATATATATATATATATAATTGTTGTTAAGTGCCGTCAAGTTGATTCCGACCCACAGCAACCCCTGTATGGGGTTTCTGAGGAGCAGCTGGGTGAGCTTGAACCACTGACCTTGCAGTCCAAATGACTTTGCAGTCTGACACATTAGCCTTCAGTGCCACATATATATATTTACACATACACAGATATATATACAAATCAATATTAAAAAGATGGGCCAACAACTAAATTAGAAATCATCATAATAGACAAAAATACACTCTTTACAAAAGAAACTATATAAAATAATATATGTGGTCAATAAATACATGAAAGGAAACTCATGGTAACAAAACCACTCGAATGGCTGATATTTGAAGAATTGCACTACTATATATTGATGAGTATGTGCATATAGTTATCGTAATGTGATATGGTATCAACATATTGGCAAGTTTTGTAGATTTAAGTATACTTACGTTGTTGCTTCTATTAAGTGCCATTGAGTTGGTTCTGACTCATTGCAACCCTGTATAAGCTTTCTGAGGAGCAGATAGTGGGCTTGAACTTCTGACCTTGCCATTCAAATCAATCTTGTAATTCAGTACTTATACTACAATGTCATACCAGGACTCCAAGTTACATGATCCAAAAATTCTGCCCATATCTACTTATCCAAGAGAAGTAAAAATACACATAAGTTTTATATTATATAAATATTTACATCAGCTTTCTTCATAACAGCAAAAAGTGCAAACAACATGAATATCCATCAACAGGTGGCTTAATAAAGAAATTGTGATATATCCATTTAATAAAATGCTATTTTGCAATAAAAGGGGTACACAGAATAATGAAAATTAACCTAAAATTCTTCTTCTGAGTGAAAGAAAACAATCCAAATTGATACCACTATGTTATGAAATGAATTATAACTGCCAAAAAGATATATTGAAGTTCTAAGTCCTGAACCCGTGAAAGACAGAATTTTTCTTTGTAGAATGTTATCAGTTCTATTAACAAAGTCATATGTAACTATGTTGTTGTTTTTGTTGTTAAGTGCCCTTGAGTTGGTTCTGATCCATTGTGATCCTGTATAGGGTTTCCAAGAAGTGACTGGCAAACTAGAACTGCCAACCTTGTGGTTCAAACTGATTTGATAGTCCAATGCTTTAGCTCACAGTGCCACACCAGGACTCCATATGTAAGTATAGTGGGTCTTAATAATAATCCTTTCAAAATGACCTTTTATAAAAGAGAAGGGGAGACAGAGAAAGGAAGTCACACAGACACAGAAGGCAACATGTGAGGATCCCGCTAGAAGCCAAAGAATAACAAGTACTTCTAGAGACTACAAAACCTAAAATAGACAAGGGAATGATTTAGAGGTGACTTAGAAGACAGACCTGCTAGTGACTAGAATTCAGATTTCTAGTTCCTAGAGCTGTAACAAAATAGACTTCTACTTTTTAAAGTCACTCACTTTAATGCATTCAATTATGGCTGTTGTTAAGTGCCATGGAGTCAGTTCAAACTCATAGCGAACCTATATAGGGTTTATAAGGAGTGGCTGGTAAACTTGAACCACCAACGTCGTGGTACAAACCAATCTTGCAGTGCAGCGCATTAACCCTCAGTGCCACACCTGGACTACGTAATTAAGACCCTGTCTCTGATGTTGTTAAGTGTTAAAGAGTCATTTTTGATACATAGGGACCCTCTAAAGGGTTTCTGAGGAGTGGGTGGTGGGCTTGAATCATTAACATTGAGGTTAGCAGTTTAGTGCTTATCCTACAGTGTGACTCTAGTCATATGAAATTTGAAGTACACAAATATAAAATACTGGGGCAGGGTTGTGGACAAAAAAGAAACAAGAGGAAAATTGTTTTGGACAATAGATATATTTTTTATCTAGATTTTGGTGTTGGTTACATAGTTGTTTAAGTCCCTGGGTGATGAAAACGGTTTGTGCTTGAGTATTGGTGGTGCTGTAGGGTAAGCACTGCACTGTTAACTGCGAGGTTGGCAGTTCAAACCCACCAGCGGTTCCTTGAAAACCCTATACAATGCCAATATGAGTGGGAAATGACTATAGGGCATTTAACAGCAATCACACCACTAGTCTATACAGGATGCCTGACGGCACAGTGGCTTACAATTCTAATTCAACGGCTGCTCCAGGAGACAAAGAGGTGGCTTTCTGTAATGATTTATTGTTGTTGTTGTTGTTGTTGTTGTTGTTAGGTGCCATCAAGTTGGTAGTGACTTACAGCTAGCTACCTTATGCACAACAAAATGAAACCCTGCCTAGTCCTGTACCAACCTCACAATCATTGCTACAGTTGATTACACTGCTCCTGCCACTATGCCAATCCATTTCATTGGGCATTTTCCTCTTTTTTGCTGACCCTCCACTTTACCAAGCATGGTGTCCTTCCCCAGGGACTGGTCCCTCCTGTGAAGATTGATAGTTTTGGAAACGCTATCAAGGGCGGCTCTGGGTGGGAATTTGATTCAGTGACAATGGGTTTGGATTTTGGTTTTGGCTACTAGTGCTCTTGTAGTTCTCTGGGATAAGGTGTAGTTGTTGTTAAGTACCATGGAGTTGATTCCGACTCATAGTGGCCCTGCACAGGGTTTCCGAGGTTATCAATCTTTATGGGAGCAGAAAGCCTCATCTTTCTCCTGAGGAATGGCTGGTAGTTTCAAACTGCCAACCTGGAGGTTAGCAGCCCGATTTGTAACCACTACACTACCAGAGGATAAGTACTGGATTGCTAAACTGCGAGCAATTTAAATCCACCTGCTGCTCCTTGTAAACCCAATTGTTGTTGTTGTTATGTGCCATGGAGTCGGTTCCGACTCATAGTGACCCTGTACAGGGTTTCTGAGGCTGTAAATCTTTATGGGAGCAGAAAGCCTCATCTTTCTCCCACGGAACAGCTGGTAGTTTTGAACTGCTGACCTTGTGGTTCGCAGCCAGATTCGTAACCACTACGCTACCAGAGCTCCTTAGATGGCCCCTATGAGTTGGAACCCACGCAAGGGCACTGAACAACAAACCTCTAAGTTGACAACTGAAACCCACCCACAGCAGAGAAGAGCCTGGAAAGCCGTTTTCACAAAGATTATAACCAAGAAAACCCTATGGAGCAGTTCCACCCTGTAATTCAGGGGGGGTCATCATCAATTGTAATCAACTGAATGGCAAAAGATTTGTTGTGTTTGGTTTTACACAGGTGTATAGCGTAGTGTGGCGCTGTGGTTTTACACAGATGTATGGTCCTGGTGTGGCGCTGTGGGCTAATGCGTCAGGCAGCAAAGTTGTATGAACTGCAAGGTCGATGGTTCAAGCTCACCAGTTACTCCTTGGAAACCCTATTCAGGGTCGCTATGGGTCAGAATTGACTCGACGGCATTTAACAAGAAATAGCGTAGTGGTTACGAATCCGGCTGCAAACCTTAAGGTCAGTAGTTCGAAACTACCAGCTTTTCCGCGGGAGAAAAATGAGGCTTTGTGCGCCGGTAAAGATTTACAGCCTCGGAAACCCTGTGCAGAGTCACTATAAGTCACTTCCGACTCCACGGCACACAACCACCACCACCACACATTTGGTAGGAGTCCTGGTGTGACGCTGTGGGATAATCACTTGACCATAAGTTTGGTTTAAATCACAAGGTCAGTGGTTCACACTTACCCGCTGCTCACTGGACACCCTATACAAGACCTCTATGAGTTACAATTGACTTGATGGCACTTCACAACAACATCACACATTTGGTAATGCGTTGAACTATATGAGGGGGCTTCAAACACTTTGTTGAAAAATGTCATTATCTTTTAATCCTGTTTTTTCAACAAAATTTTGAAGTTCCCTAATACCATTACAATTTAAAACGTGGCACATTTAATTGTTTTTCAAATGATAACTAAATTAACCTGTTGACAGTAGAAGAGTAGGAGGAACAAGAACAGAAAGTAGTAGTTGCAGTTTGACCACTATAAAAGTAACTGTTAAGGAAATACATTTTAAGTATATTGGTTTTCTTTTATTCCCTGATACTAACTGCTCATTTAGTTTATTGTTTTTTTTTTTTTTTTTAATTTAAGGTTTTTATTGTGGATTGAGTGAAAGTTTACAGGGCACATCATCAGTTTCACATTCAAACATTCGTATACCTTGTTTCATTACATTGATTATAATCCCCTCCATATACCATCAGTTAACAGTGTTTCTCTCTATCTGATTTAGCTTTTTTGGGGGGGCGGGGGGGGGGAAACTTTGCCTTTTTGGAATTTACAGTCTCGGCTTTTAGGGAAGGAAGGTTTTTACATTTATCTGTGGAAATCCAGGGCTCATGTATGGAATTACTAACCATTTAGTTTATTCTTGAGTGACAGAAGATGATTACTACATTAATGTTTTTTTTCTTTGAAAGAAATTGCATTTATAGTATTGAAAAATAGAATCCTCCTATGATTCTAACTGTAGAAAATAATTTCATGCACTATGCATTTTATTGTATATTTTTGCATCTAAATGCATTTCAGAACAAAAGAAAGCTCCAATGTCAAAGTATTGGACATACATAATTGATTTATATACAATAATCCCTTAAATTAATACACATATTTTACAAGGGGCTTGTAAAAGGGAAAAACAAAACTTTAAATTCTAGGTCTGCATGAAAATTATTCATTTTCTTCTGACTAAACTGTTGTGATATTAAGTATCTCCAGAGCATTTCTTCATCCTCCAGCAAAATAACTTTTTAACTTGAATCTAGACAAGGTCACGTTCTCCACAAATCAAAGCTATTTGCAACTTGGGCCTTTATTTAAATAACAAGGTTTGTGGAGTCTTTTGTTGCTAGAATATTACTTAAAAACATTTTTAACAGCAATTCCCCATTCATATTGTGCATTGTTTATGCCACTTCATGTTTGAATTGTTTTCTTCTATCGAACAAGGATCCTAATTCAACATTTTCATTAGACTATTTGTTTATATATTGCTTTCAGACTCCTATCTATTAGAGCTGTGTGAAATATAGCAAAATTAACTTGCATTAAATGAATA
>NW_006408527.1:31620282-31637492 GCF_000296735.1 Chrysochloris asiatica | reverse complement strand
AACCCACCAGCTACTCTTCGCAAACCCTATACAGGGTTGATATGAGCTGGAACCAACTCAATAACACTTAACATCAATAATAACACCTCTCCTAAAGGAGTAGATTTACCCAAGCTTTCTAAAGATGACAGAAACTTCTGAATTTTCTAAGACCATACCCTAAAACAAATGTTTCATAAAATGTGGACATACCATGGCAATGAAACTATATACGATAGGATGAATGTAAAACTTATGTTCTCCCATGTAAACTATCACATAATTCACAATAAAGCATTTTAAAAAATATGGATATAGTATTTTTCCTATTTTTCTTATAATATGAACTATAATGTGTTCTTTTTTATGCCATTTAGATAAATATGGGTAGTGGTGATTGAGTTGATTCTTATTCATAACTACCCTATGTAGGGTTTTCAAGGTTGTAAATCTTTATGGGAGCAGAAAGTCATCTTTCTCCCACAGAGAGACTAGTGGATTCGAACTGCTGACCTTAAGGTTAACATCCAGGTTTATTTGCACTTATTGTCTTGCTATTAATGACAATTTATGTGTATAATTTCCCATTTGCACTCAAATCACTGTTTCATTATTACCAGCACAGCTATAATAAGCAAGATGGGTGGTTCGAGCTCACCAGCTGCTCCTCATAAACCTTATACAGAGTTGCTATGGGACAGAACTAACTCAATGACACTTAAGAACACTAATATGCATAGCATTTTATAATTTAACAATGAAACTGCTGATATGTAATAAGAATCTACTCTGAATCAGGCACAAGGAAACTAGACTTTGAGGCGTCAATGGCTGTTGTTGTTGTTGTTAAATGACATAGAGTTGGTTTCAGTCCTTTGTAACCCTGTGTAGGGTTTCCGAGGAGCAACTGCTAAGTTTGAATTGACAACATTGCGGTCCAAATCAACCTTGCAGTCCAGTACATTAACTTACAGCACCACACCAGGCCTCAATACAATTTGGTAATTGTGAACATTTGGAAAGTCATAGAAAACAAGAAGTATGGGCCTGAGGATAAGGGAATTGGCACTTTGGGAGAGATATTGTCCTGCTAATTGACAGCTCAGCAGTTCAAAACAAACAGGGCTCTGCTCCCATAAATATTTAATAAGAGATACACTACAAAGCGTCACTTGTTGTTGTTGCTAAGTACCTTCAAATTGGTTCTGGCTGATAGTAACCCTGTATAAGGTTTCCAAGGGACAGCTGATGAGCTTGAATCATAGACCTTGCAGTTCAAACCAACACTGCAGTAAGCGCATTAACTCACAGCGTCATACCAGGACTCCACGAAGGGTCACTTAAGAGTCAAAATTAACTTGATGGTAGTGCGACAATAAGTTTGTATTTTGTTTTATTTACTCTATTTGTTTCTTTCAGGAGGGGTGGTAGTTCAATATCTTCCTAAAAACGATATACATGATGGTGGGAATATTTTTAAGGGTCTTCAAGGAGGAGATAATGATTTATGGGACAAAACTGAAACACATTGTAGGGAACTGAAAATACTAATAGTAAAAATTAAAATAATTAAAAATAAAAGAAATCATTGTTTAACTCTTTACCAGTATGGTGGTGTGCCATGGAATCAGTCCTGAGTAATTGGGACCCTGCATAGGTTTTCAGAGGTTGCATATCTTTACAGGAACAGAAAGCCTCATCTTTCTCCCACAAATGTCTGGTGGTTTCCATCCACTGACCTTGGAGTTAGCAGCTGACTCATAATCAATATGCCACCAGCCATCTCATATAATTCTCTTTTTTGCTGTTATATACTTTTAATATAATTTCAAGTGTTATACATTTTTTTTAAGCTTTTATTGTGAGGTTTACATGAAAAAATATCAGCTTTATATTCATCCTTTTGTATTTCGTTTCATTGCAATGATTACAATCCCCTCCATGCATCATCAAATAACCACAAAGGGTACACCACACAGGCCCGCCCCCCGGCTGCCAGCACACAACCCTTCTCCCTCCCTGAGTCCAGTGTCCCCAGCCACTCCATCTGTCCAAGTCATCGTCTATGTCTCCATCCCTGGCATCCCCGCCTTTCTGGATAGGGTTCCGCTCTCCGTTGTTTTCACTTGATGGTCTCAGGGACCTCTGCTCCAGGGCTGCAAAATCAATCACTTGCCTCCTTCTGTCATAAAAACATCTACCTCTATATTTCTTACACTTACAGTCAGTCCTGATGGCATTTATTCATTATTGTGTCACAAGAGTCTTATCCCCATTTTCTTTCACCAGCCCAGTCCCAAGGGATTAGAAATCATTCAGTGGTAAGTCTACATTCCTCCGCCCCATCTGGAACTAGGCTCCCTCTTGAAAGCTTGTAAGCCAGTCACTTCTTGCCTTTATGTTGTTATTGTTGGGTGTCATTGAGTCGGTACTGACTCACAGTGACCATATGCACAATAGAACAAAACAATGCCCGGTCCTGGGCCAACCTCACTACTGTTGCCACGCTTGAGTCCATCGATGTTGTCACTTGGCCAATCCATCTCATTGGAGGTTTTCTTTTTTTTCTCTGACCCTCCACCTTATCAAACATATCATTCTCCAGTGACTGGACCCTCCTGACAATATGTCCGAAGTTTGAGAGACGAAGTTTGCCATCTTGGCCTCCAAGGAGCATTCTGGCTGCACTTCTCCCAAAATGGATCTATTGGTTCTTTTGGCAGCACATGGCACTTTCAATATTCTCCTCCAACACCATAACTCAAAAGCATCAATTCTTCTATGGTCTTACTCACTGTCCAGCTTTCATATGCATATGAAGTTACTGAAAATACGATGGTTTATGTCAGGCGCACCTTAGTCCTCAAGCTGACATCTTTGCTCTTCAACACTTTAAAAAGGTCTTGCGCAGATTTGCCTAGTGCAAAATGTCTTTTGCTTTCTTGATTGATGCTTCCATGAGTGTTGATAATTGATCCAAGAAGAATGAAGTCCTTGACAACTTCAATCATTTCTCTATTGATAAGAATGTTGATTATTGGTCCAGTGGTGAGAATTTTTCTTTACATTGAGATACAATCCATACCGAAAGCTGTGCTCTTTGATCTTCAAATGTTTTAAGACCTCTTCACTTTCAGCAAGCAAGGTTGTGTCATCTGCATATCACAGGCTGTTAATGAGTCTTCCTCCAATCCTGATGCCATGTTTTTCTTCACAGAACTCAGCTTCTTGGAATATTTGCTCAGCATACAGGTTGAATAAGTGTGGTGAAAGAATACAAACTTGTCACACACCTGTCTTAATTTTAAACCATTCAGTGTTCCCATGTTTTGTTTGAACAACTGTCTCTTTGTCCAGGTACAGATTTCTCATAAGCTTAATTGTTTAACAATACTCATACTTCACAATGTTGTAACATACCTAGACTGTAGAAAATTAGTTGGCTGTATGTGGATGGGTTAATTTCTGGATTCTTGATTCTGTTCTATTGATCAATGTATCTTTCATTGTACCAGTACCAGGCTGTTTTGACCACTGTAGCTGTGTAGTAGATTTGAAAACCAGGGAGTGAGAGGCTTCCAACCTTGTTCTTCTTCTTGAGCAGTGCTATGCTTATCCTGGGTCTCCTTCCTTTCCATACAAAGTTTGTAATTGTCTTTTCCATTTATTTGAAAAATGGCATGTAATCTGGATAGAGATTGCATTATATATGTAAATTGCTTTGGGTAGTATTGACATTTTCACAATATTGAGTCTTCCTATCCAGGAACATGGTATGTTCTTCCACTTCTGTAAGTCTCTTTTGATTTCTTATGGTAGTGTTTTGTAATTCTTTTTGTATAGGTCATTTGTTTCTCTGGTTACATTTATTCCTAAATATTTCAGCCTTTGGGCAGCTATAGTAAATGGTATTTCTTTCCTAATGTCTTTTACAGCTCTGTCATTGTTACCATAGAGGAATCCAACTGTTTTCTGTGTGTTGATCTTATATCCTGCCACTTTGCTGAATCTTCCAATCGCCCCTCCTCTAGTCACCACCGTAGAGGTGCGCAGATAGAGATTAAGAAGTTAATGGGTGAAAGACTGTCTACTATTTTTGTCTCTGAAAGTCAGTTAGGTATCTGCGTGTGCACAGCATAATTCTCGAGATAGTTCCATCCTTTTATGTTGGGGTTTTACAGATTGTTCATATGGTTTGTCTGTCAGGACTGATGGGCCTGCTTTTTTTCTTGCTAGATAGGCCAGAGTAAAGGGTCCTGCACAAGTTAATTTTAGGGCTGTGACCCTGAGGCTGATGTCATAAACAGCTACCAAATTCTGTCTCTCTGTGCGGTGGGAAAACTGTGGGGTCAGTGCTGGACTTTTTTGGGGGTGTGCATGCACCTGCCTGAAGGGGTCAGGGCAGGGCAAAGAAATCACCACAGGAAAGAGGAGGAAAAAATGTGTAGACTCCCCAGGCACCTCATTTTGCAAATGCCACTGCACCTTTTTTAGCGTTGGTTTCCTGTGCAGGTCTGGCTGTAACCCCCCCTCCCTCCCCTCTCCCCCTCCCCCCCTCCCCCGCCATCTGAACTCCACCTGGGCACTGCGGCCACAGAGGGAGTCCTGTCTGGGGTGATTTCTAACTTGCAGTATTTTGCATTATATTGTGATTTTTCCACTTTCGCGTGCGGGAAACTGACGCCCTGGACCTTATGCTAGATCCAGAGCTGTGGTGTTGTTCCGTGAGCACAGCTTCTCCGGGTTTTCACTCCCTCCACCACGGAACCTTTCCTACCTGGCTGCCTCTGCTGCCACCAAAACCAGAACCTCTCATATGATTCTTGCAAGAAAGTATGTATTTCTTTTAAGTGGCTTTTAAATTAAGTCTAATTTGTATTAATCTAATGTGGCACCATAGGATAAGTACTCCACCTCAAGATTGATTTGAACTGCAAAGTCAGCAGTTCAAACTCACTAGCTGCTCCTTGGAAACCCTATACAGGGTTGCTATGGGTCAGAACCAAGGGTACTGAACAACCACAACTATGAATTAGTGTATTAATCTGTTTCAGTCCATTGTGGTTAGTATGTAGTAGCAAGTGTATTCCTTTTCTCTAATTGTTGTTGTTGTTATGTGTTGTGGAGTCGGTTCCAACTCACAGCGATCCTACATACAATTTCTGAGGTTGCAAATCTTTACGGGAGCAGAAAATCTCCTCTTTTTCCCTCAGAGCTGCTGATAGTTTTGAACTGCTGACCTTGAGGTTTGCAGCCCAATTCATAACCACTACGATACCAGAGCTGCTTAATGCCACACATATTTGCCAATGTCAGCGCTCCACAAACACCCTGAACTAGTAATAGTTTTGCTACTGTTGATGTTCCCCTTTGTTAAGGAGTGAAAGACTTTCGTCAATGGAATGTTTTTCTTCATAGAACACAACTTCTCGAGTTATTTGCTCAGCATACAGGTTGAATAAGTATGGTGAAAGAATACAACCTTGTCGCACTCCTTTCTTAATTTTAAACCATTCAGTGTTCCCATGTTCTGTTAGAACAAGTGCCTCTTGGTCCAGGTACAGATTCCTCAGGAGCACAATTAAGTGTTCCAGAATACTCATACTTCACAATGGTGTCCGTAGCTTGTCATGATCCACAAAATCGAAAGCCTTTGCATAGTCAATAAAGCACAGGTAAACATCCTTCTGATATTCTCTGCTTTCAGCCAAGATCTATCGGACATTAGCATTTATATCCCTCATTCCACGGCCTCTTCTGAATCTGGCTTGAACCTATGGAAATTCTCTGTAAATGTACGCTTGTAGCCATTTCTGTATTACCTTTAGCAAAACTTTACTTGCATGGTATATCAAAGAGATTGTCCAATAATTTCCGCTTTCTGTTGGGTCACCTCTCTTTGGAATGGGCACAAATAAGCATCTCTTCCAATCAGTCGGCCAGATAGTGGTCTTCCAAATTTCTTGGCAGAGACGAGTGAGTGCCTCCTGTGCTACCTCACTTTCTTGAAGGTTTCAATTTTTATCCCATCAATTCTCGGTGCCTTGTTCTTTGCCAATTCCTTCAATGCACCTTGGACTTCCTCCTTTAGTATCATTGGCTCTGGATCATATGATCATAATATTCAACTCTTAAAACAGTTGAATATTAACTATTTCCTTTTAGTACAGTGACTCTGTATATTCTTTCCATCTTCTCTTGATGCTTTTTGCATCATTCAATAATTTGCCCAGAGAATCTTTCAATAATGAAAGTCGAGGCTTGATTTTTTTCTTCAGTTACCCTAGCTTCAGAAATGCTGAGCATGTTCTTCCTTTTTGGTTTTCTGACTCCTGATCTTTGCACATTTTGTTGTAATATTTGACTTTGTCTTCTCGAGCTGATCTTTGAAATTATCTGTTCATCTCTTGGACCTCTTCATTTCTTCCATTTGCTTTAGCATCGCTACATTGGAGTACAAGTTTCAGTGTATCTTCTGACATCCATGTTGATCTTTTCCGTATTTCTTGTCTTTTCAATAATTTTTGCACCTCCATCCATTATGTTCTTGATGTCATCCCACAACTCTTCTGGTCTTTAGTGTTTAATGTATCAAATCTGTTCTTCAGATGATCTCTAAATTCAGGTGGGATATATTCAGGGTCATATTTTGGCTCTTGTGAACTTTTTTCATTTTCTTCATCTTCAGTTTGAATTTGCATAAGAGTAATTGATGGTCTGTTCCACAGTCTGCTCTGGCCTTGTTTTCACTGATGATATGGAGCTTTTCCATGGTATCTTTCCACAGATGTAGTCAATTTGATTTCTATATATTTCATCTGGTGAGATCCATGTGTATAGTCGTCTCTTATGTTGTCTAAAGAAGGTATTTGAAATGAACAAATCATTGGTTTTGCAGAAATCTATCATTCGTTCTCCAGCATCATTTCCATCACCAAGGCCATATTTTACAACTACTGATCCTTCTTGTTTGCTCCCAGCCTTTGCATTCCAATCACCAGTAATGATCAATACATCTTGATCGCATGTTTGATTGATTACAGAATGAAGGAGTTGGCAGAATTCTTCTATTTAATCCTTACTGGCTTTAGTGGTTGGTGCATGAATTTGAATAATAGTGGTGTTAACTGGGCTTCCCTCTAGGCGCATGGATATTATCCTATCATAGGCAGCATTGTACCTCATGACTGATCTGGATATGTTCTTTTTGATGATGAATGCAACACCAATCCACTAATTCCTGGAATAGTAAACCATGTGGTTGTCAGATTCAAAATGACTAATACCAGTCCATTTCAGTTCACTAATGCCTAAGATATTGATGTTGATGTGTTCCATTTCATTTTTGACAACTTCCCATTTTCCCAGATTCATACTTCATACATCCATGTTCTGATTTTCAATGGATGTTTACAGTTGTTTCTCTTCATTTTGAGATGTGCCCCATCAGCAAATGAAGTTCCCATGGGCTTTTTTCCAAACAAGCTTTACTCCATTGGCACTATCACGGTCAACTTTAAATAAAAACTTTAAAAGGACAAAAAAAAGCAATGAGGTCTTTCAAAAAACAGACTTTTCTGGCAATAGATTTTCCCCCTCTTTCTCCAACCAAAGTGTATTCATGTGAGATGAATTTGTGTGTGTGATATGTATGTACAGCCCTATAGAGAGGTGTCTGCTTTGCTTGTGTTACTTTTCTTTTAGAGTGCTTGTTGTTAAGTGCCTTCAAGTAGTTTCTAACTCAATGATCCTGTATAGGGTTTCTCAGGTTGTAAATTTTTGTGGGACCAGAAAGTCTCATCTTTCTTCCACAGAGCAACTGGTGGGCTAGAACCACTGACATTATGATTTGCAGTTCAGTGCTTATACTACAGAGCCACCACACTCCCTTTTTGAGAGGACTTAATGTCATTATCATTCTTATTGTGAGATTTTCATTTACATAAGCAGCATGTTTTTCCATCACAACAATAATCATCATAAATAATACCTTATGATCTCATTAATATGATAAATGGAGAAAAAAACTGAGCTTGTCAAATACTTTATTTTGCTTGGATCCACTACCAACATTCATCGAAACAGTAGTCAAGAAATCGAATTTGCTTAATATTGCATTAGGCACGTCTGCTGCACAAGACCTTCTTAAAGTGTTCAAGAGCAAAGATGTCAGTTTGAGGGTTTCAGTACAACTGAGCCAAGCAGTAGTATCTTCAATAACTTCCTATTCAGGTGAAATTTGGTCAATGAGTAAGAAAGACCATAGAATAATTGATGCATTTGAGTTATGGCGTTGAAGAAGAATATTAAAATGCAATGGACTGCTAGAAGAACAAACAAATACATTTGGAAGAAGTACAGCCAGGATGCTCCTTACAAGCCATGATGTTCAGACGTCTTTTCTCATCATTTGAACATATTATCTGGAGGGACCAATCCCTGGAGAAGGATATCATGGTTGGTAAAGTGGAGGCTCAGCAAACAAAAGGAAGACCCACGATAAAATGAACTGGGACAGTGGCAGCAGCACTGCCCTCAAACTTAATGATGATTGTAAAGGTGGCACATGACCTGGCATTGTTTTGTTCTGAGTGGCTAAGTCAATATGAATTGGAACTGATTTGATGACACCTAATACAAACAACAATATGAAAAACTCAAATAAGCAAATATTTACTATGTCCTTTTGGTCCCAAATGGACACACATCTATAGAATAATGGAAAATAAAGAGTAGAAGAATCATCTCTTCTACTGTAAAGCTTTAAAATGTCTTAAAACCTTAAAAGTTTCATTTGCATTTGTGTTATATTGCGGGAATCACTGTGGCTCTGTAGGATAAGCTCTGGACTGCTAACCACAGGTCGTCAGTTGATCCCACAAGCTACTCCAAGGGAGAAGGATAAGACTCTCTTCTTCCTGCAAAGATTCATAGCTTTGGAAACCCTACGGGGTGACTACAAGTCAGAATAAACTGGATAGCACTTAATAAAAACAACAGCATTATATTGCAGATTTATATTCAGCTGACTCATTTGTTCATTATATATTTATGGCATATTGACCATATGTTAGGCAGATACCTTAAATAAATACAAAAATAAATAAATAAATCATTGTCCCTCAGCTTTTTGTTGTTAGGTGCCATCAAGTCAGTGCCAACTCACAGCAACCCTATACACAACAGAACTAAATACTGCCCAATCTTGCGCCAATCTCACTATCTTTGAGCTCATTGTAGCCACCACTGTGTCAATCCATCTTTTGGAGGTTGTTCCTCTTTTTCTCTCACCCTCCACTTTACCAAAAATGATATTCTTCTTAAGAAGAATTATGAGTGATGAAGTCTGGCTGTGTCAGAATTATGAGATGAAGTCTGGCCATCGTGGCTTCCAAGGAGCCTTCTGGCTGGATTTCTTCCAACACAGATTGGATTATTCTCTTGGCAGTCTGTGGTACTTTTAATATTCTCCTACAACATCATAAGTCAAATGCATCAATTCTTCTACGGTCTTCCTTATTCGCTGTCCAACTTTTACATGCATATGAGGTTGTTGAAAATACCACAGCAAATATCAAATCATGCTTTCCCATCTTATATTTACAGACACTGAGACCTTCAATTGGCTGAATTAATTATAATTAAAATTCCATCAACATTTGGCACTCTGCTAGTTCAGTTTCATGCCAAATAAGAACATCTAAGCAGGGACTTAATGACACCCCTTTGTTACCACTGTTCTTTGCATTACTGATTTACTTCCTCAAAAGCAAGGAGGTCTATATCAAGGGAGAAGAGCGGAATGTAGAACCCTATCCAGAAAAGCAGCGACACTACAGATAAAAGCAGAGACGAAATGATGCCTTGACATCAGTTCTGACCCACAGTGATGCTATGTACAAGAGAATAAAACACTGCCCTATCCTGCCCATCCTCACAATTGCTGCTATGCTTGAGCCCATTCATAAATTTATTTGTTGTTGTTAGGTGCTATCAAGTCGGAACCGACTCATAGCGGCCCCATGCACAGCAGAATGAAACAATGTCCGATCCCGGGCCAACCTCACTACCGCTGCCACACTTGAGTCCATCAATGCTGCCACCTGGCCAATCCATCTCGTTGCCGGTCTTCCACTTTTTCTCCTACCCTCCATCTTACCAAACATGATATCCTTCTCCAGCAACTGTTCCCTCCTGACAACATGTCCAAAGTATGAGAGACGAAGTTTGGCCATCCTGGCCTCCAAGGAGAACTCTGGCTGCACTTCTTCCAAAACAGATCTATTGGTTCTTTTGGCAGCCCATGGCACTTTTAGTATTCTCCTCCAACACCATAATTCAAAGGCATTAATTCTTCTACGATCATAAATTTACACAGCTTCCTAAAACCTAGACCTCATGCCCCCTTAGTCTTTCTTCTGTTATCTGACAAATTGTTTCCTATCTGTAAAGGGATTGGTGTTCTGTTTTTCCCCTAGAGCAGAATCTTTAATGTGTATATAGAAAATGACTTTTTTGTTGTTTATATTTTTTTCAAATTTGTCAGGATAATATTAGAATAAAAAATTAACATGGTGATCTGATCATGTAATTAATAAAATCAGTACAGGTTTTATAAAAGGTTAAGGGAAATTTTTCTTTAGTGTGGTTTGTATGTAGGGATGGATGTTATGTATAACAAAATTAACCTTTGTACCAGAAATCCTGAAATGTGGGTGCTGATTTATAAAACAACACAAGTACCTAACAATCATTTCCAATTAAAAAGAATACGTAGGCTATTTATCATTTCCAATTAAAAAGAATACGTAGGCTATTTAAAGTATAGTTTGAAAATAAACCATGATTTGTTTGGTTGCCTTGATTGTTTTCACTTGGGATATTAATTTTATTTTGAATGTAAATGAAGGCAGAGCATAATTTATTTATTTGAGGGATATATAACCTTAGAAAAGTTAGGAAGTAATGCCGTATTATTCAAAAGTGAAGCTCTTAGCTTTTACTAACAAGTACCAAAGCCTTGTGAAAGCATTAGGGAAAGAGCTTCCTATATAACAAAAATTTGAAACATTTCTAATTAAGTGGCTTTGTACTTTCTGGTATTTTTGAGAACATATAGAAAATTCATTTTATCCAGTAGCTCTGTTGGAAAATTTATGGTGTTTTTTAAAATTAATGCATAGAAACAATATAGCAAATTAAGATGTAAGTGAAAACAGGAAAAAGGAGAACACAAGTTGCAAACCGAAAGAAAGTGAAATGAACCAAGAACAGAAAATCTGTTGAAAATATATCATCCTAGCAATGGGATCAGCACATTCATTAATAATAATAATAATAATTTCATCACATTTTGCTGAGTTATGAAAACCAGCGTTGATTGTACAGCACTGAAACTCTGACTGTAGCAATAATGCTGACTATATTAATTATTCAGATATTACATTTTGCAGCATGCAAAGAAAACAAATTTGAAATGGTTGAACAGCTTCCCTTTCTAAGCATGTACAACTATAATAAATGAGAAAAATTTGAAACTACAATTATGTAAATAGAGATATTATATAAAAAATGTAAAAATATCAATTTTAAGTTTAAAAAACAATATATAATAAAAACAGATATAAAAATTCATTATTGAATTGCTCCATAGAGTCAAAATAAATGATATCTTATTAACAGCAATATAATGGTCAATATGATCTTGCAAAGAAAGAACAGAAATATCATTTATTTTTGTTGCAAAATAGTTTTAAAGATACTGTTGTTAGGTGCCTTTGAGTTATTCCTGACTCATAGAGACCCCATGCACAACAGAATGAAACACTGCCGGTTCCTGTACCATCCTCAAAATACTTGCTTTGTTTAAGTACATAGTTTCATCCACTGGGTAGCTCTATCTCATTGATGGTCTTCCTATTTTCTTGCCTACTCTCTGTTTCACCAAGGATGATGTCTCGTTCCAAAGATTTGTCTCTCCCAATAACATGTACTAAGCGTATAAGCTAAAGTCTTTCCATCCTCTCTTCTAAGGAGTATTCTGGCTGTATTTCTTCAAAGCCATGTTTGCTTGTCCTTCTGACAGTCCATGGCCATCACTAATACCTTCTGACAGTCCATTTATCACCAATATCATAATCCAAATATACCAATTCTTCTTCAGTCTTTCTTATTTATTGTCCAACTATTATATGCATATAAAGTGATTGAAAATATCATGGCTTGGGTCAAGAGTACGGTTTTCAAAATGACATCTTTGCTTTTGGACATTTTAAATATGTCTTTTGCATTAGATTTGCTCAATGTAATACATATTTCATTTCTTGACTCCTGCTTCCTTGTGTGTTGATTATGGGTCCAAGTAAAATAAAACACTTGACAAATTCATTCTTTATCCATTTATCATGATATTCTTTATTGGTCCAGTTTTGAACATTTTTGTTTTCTATATGTTGAGGTGTAATGTTAAGGTCTTCATCTGCATCAGTAAATGCTTTAAGTCCTCTTTTAGCAAGCTGCTGCTGCTGCTGTGTGCTATTGAGTCCATTCTGACTCCTATTGACCCTATATACGATCTGCAAGGTTGTAAATTTTATGGAAGCAGAAAGCTTCACCTTTCTCCTATGCAGCTAGTGAACTTGAACTGCTGACCTTTTGTTTAGCAGCCTAACTAAACTGGTAACTCACTTCACTACCAAAGTTCCTTTTCAGCAAGCCAGATTGCATCATTTGCACAACTCAGGGTTGTTAATGAGTCTTCCTCCAATCCTGATGTTACATTCTTCTTCAAGTAGTCCAGTTTCTTACATTATTTGTGCAGCATTCAGAATGAATTAGTATGGTGAAATATATTTGAAAAAAATATGTTTCCTGATTTTAAACCACATTGTAAAATTCTGTGGTGTAAAACTTGATTTGTTGTTGTTGTTATGTGCTATGGAGTCAGTTTTGCCTCATAGTGACCCTGTATGTACATGGTTTTTGAGGCTGTAAATCTTTATGGGAGCAGAAAACCTCATCTTTCTTCCATGGAATAGCTGGTAGTTTTGAACCACTGACCATGATATTAGCAGCCCTACTCATAAGCACTATGCTACCAGATTTACACCACATCAAAATGTAAGTTTGAGTATCCTCAAAGAACTCAGAGTGTGTCCTTTTCAATGTTCTTAGAGTTTTGGAAACATAGAGAAGTCTGAAGGGGCAAGACCATGGCTATAGAGTGGACGAGGTAAGGTTCCCTAATGAAATTCTCACAGGACAGCCCTTATTAGCAGTAAAGAATAAGCAGATACATTGTCAGGATGAAATATATATATATCAGAGTAACTTTGCTTGTTTTTCTCACCACTGTAGTTTCCAGTTTCTTAAAATTTCTTCCTAATAAGGTTCTGTGATTGTTCTATGTCCTTTGAGAAAATCTATCAAGAGCACAGTGGTATACTGAATTATGTGATGTCTCTTCTAGCCTTAGACTTTATAATCCCTACCGAAAGAATCTTTTCCTGTTGGGTCTAGGTAAGAGACTATGAAAGAAGATATTATTATGTGACATGATTCAGCTGTAGATATTATTAGAGTTAATCATACTTATAAAATATTAGAACTCTGTGTATAGAGTGAGCCATCTCAGAAGCAGGAAGGAGGATCTCACTGCAATCAAAGAAGAAGTGGGAAGGCAGCCTGTCTTTTGGACGGTGATATCCCTGTACATTGCAGCTTCTCAACCCAGGGACAGAAGTTGTGACACCAGAGCAGTGGCAAAGAAGCAGTAGCAGCAGAACTAAAGGCCAGAGCATGAGACAGAGGAATAGGTTTCCCAGTCCACGGTTCAAGTAAAGCTGAGTGACTACGCTTACAGATTGGGATGCCTCCAGGAACTTAATTGGAGGGGTTACTTTGCTGACCCATGGAACTAGAGTCAAGTGTCTTCAGGCGGAAGCTTATGGTGGAGCGGTGTCTCCCATGGGGATTTATCAGCAGCTCTCAAGAGCTTTGTAACATTACCCTTGCAGAGGGAGGCTTTCTTGAGGACCTGGCTCAGAACAGGCAGACCGAACTGAAGAACTGTGCCCTAAGCATTTTCTGATGTTGCATTATAACCTTTTAACTCCCCTAATAAACTCCGTAATGATGAGTATGTTGTCTGAGTTCTTTCTATATGGCAACTGCAATAAATTATCGAACCCAGCTATGGAAGACATAGTTAGGTGTCATGTTGTGGTTTTTTTGTTTGTTTGTTTGTTTTTTGTTGTTTTTGCAATTAGACCTTTGGAGTTCCCTAAAAGTTGCCATAATCTTCTAAACTGACTTATTCACCTTCAATTTAGCTGGACAAGTAGGTCCCTTCAGAAGCCACAGTTTTGGACCTTGCTCTTTGGGTCATATTGGTAAATCCCAGACCATCCCCAGTTGTAGTTTAGTTCATAAAACTCTCTTCATTCACTTCAGTCTTAAAAGACTGATGGGAAAATATTTTTGCACAACACTTTTGGCACCCATTGAGCCGAAAACTAAGAGACCAAGATGTTCACTTAAAATTGAAAATACCAAACCGTATAAGATCCTAATGTCAGTAGCTATTGCATCAAAAATAATTCTGTGGTCTTCTTCTATCAGTTTCTGGATTTGAGCCATAGTTTCTTCATTAGTCCAGGTTGACAATCTTTTCTGTTTGGGCTTATCTTTGAGGGTTTCTCAGTCTTCCTTAAAACACATAATCCATTTAAAAACTGCTGTTTTAAATGGGCATCATTCCCATAAATTTGTTCTTAGAGTTTTGGAAAGCTTCAATGATTTGGAAAGATGTTGACTGGAATTTTGACAAAAATGTAATATTAGCCTTGATCTCAAAATCATTTTTTTTTTTTTTCATTTTTTGCTAAAGGCACCTTAATGGGTCAAGACAAGTGTAATAATGAAAGAACTTTTCTGCAGCCATTCACTGATGATCTCAGAGACGGGTTTAAATGTGTTTTGTTTGAAATAAACCCATTTATGTTTGTACTGAACTGAAAAACTAGTAGCAACACTTTTTGACTTGCCCTCTTGTATGATTTTTATTCTTAATATTGGCATAATTATTAATAGTGCCTGGATACAATAATATCTCATTTTTAGTGACTTTTTTTAGGCATATACTGTTAGTTATCATTGAGTTGATTATGAGTAGAACCATTCCATGTTTTTTTTCAGTGCTGTAATCTTTCTGAAATTTATCTCACGGCCTGTATTCCTAGTTACTTTTAAGTAGCTTTAAATCAACAACATTTCAGTTAGTAGTAGTGTGTTTTATGCCACTCAGTAACTCTAAAATTTTTAAAACGTTATATGTTTTGAATTTCAAAATAATCCCATGAGGTAGAGCCTATTTTTGTTTATATTGTTATTAGTTGCCTTGTGTCAATTCTGACTCATGTGACTTCATGTGTTATAGAGTACAACAAAGAACTCCCTAGGACTTTGTTGGATGTATTGTTAAAGGGAAGATTATCTCCAGGTCTTTTCTTCCACAGTATTTTTGGGTGGGTTCGAATCACCATTCTTTATGTTAGCAATGAGAACAAACCATTTGTATCATCATATTCAAAGAATGGTCCTTACATTCACCCTTATAATTTTTTATTTACAGCCTAATTCTAAACTGCTTACAGATAAGAAATTGAAGGGAAATATATATATAGACAATGCCTGTTTTCATGTTTATCTTTTGCTATAAGGGCCAGAGAATATAATACCCAGAGAGGTATAATATTTTATCTTTCTTGGCTATTAATAACAATATATCATTTTGAAAATTAATTTCCTAAGCTTTCATTTCTTTATCTGAAATGATGTCACAATACTGTTTTCCTTAGAGTTGTAAAAATGAAGTAGCTAACATAGATTCTAAAACAGACCAAATGTTAAATAAATTGTAGTTTTTAGTATTGTTAGACGTTTGAAAACCAAACCAAACCCAAAGTCAACAAAGCAACAGCAACAGAAATAACCACCTAATACCTTAGAAAATGGCAGTTTCATATCTATGTGCTCACAGAAAAAAAATTGTTTTCTCCTATAGAAAGAGTACAGGATATCAGGAAATTGTTTTCAAAATAAGATTTGTCTGAGAAAAAAAAAAAATTGGTCAATAGTTTGCAGTTTATCTCAGAAGAATGTGACATGTTGTTGGGTCTAAATGCAGTGAAGTATGAGAATGCTGCTTCATTTCACCCAGCGTCCAATGGGGCAATGGAGCTTTTTTTCTCTCTCAGATCATTAGCCAGGCACTCTTGCAAATGTAAAGTTACAAGAAAAGTAGAGTTTGACAAATTGTTTGGTAGCTTAACTTCTTTTCATTGCAAAAGTCTATTTTTCACTCTAAATAGTACATATACACCAATGGATTTTAAATAGAGAGATGAGCGTAGTTTGTATTAGAGAAAAACCTCAAATGGAAGCTTTAATGAATTTTTAAGAATGTCATGATTCTAGACAATGCTTATCTTATGTAATAACCGTCTATTACTGTTGTTATTTTTTTTAAAGAGTGAGTTGTAGAAAAATTCTAGATTGATGAAGTAGTTAAGAAAACCGACTTCTTTTCTTAGAATATAAAAATATATATTAAATGTGCTGTTGTAAATGGAGGTTATTTGTAAAAGTATAGTAGTATGCGAGGGCACAATATGAGGCCTGAACTGTTCTTATGTATTAGTTCATATATATTAATTATTCCAAGTTGTTCACATATATTAGTTACCAAATAGACATTCTGAATGCAGAGATATGCTTTATTTCCTTCATAAGATAATATGAGATTATCCAGTATAATCTTTTTGTTCATTTGTGTGTGTGTGTGTGTGTGTGTGTGTGTGTGAATGATAAATATAAATGTATAGGTCACAAAATATTTGCCATTTTAAGAATCTTTGCATGCACAATTTACAGGTTGCTCATCAATTATCCCTATCCATTCCCAAATTTTCCAGTCACTGGTAACAGAGGTCAGTGTCAACAAAGAATGATGTCTTCCTTTCTGTCTCCATCCCACCCTCCATTGTTGTTGTTGTTAAGTGCCATCTAGTTAGTTACAATCAATAGCTACCCTGCATACGGATTCTCAGGAGTGACTGGTGAGTTTAAACTGCCAAACTTGTGGTTAGTAGTGCAATGCTTATCTTTCAGTGCCACACCAGGACCTACACTTAGTAACCATGAATACATTCTGATAGCTATATATGCTTATA
>NW_006408527.1:31599184-31620182 GCF_000296735.1 Chrysochloris asiatica | reverse complement strand
TTATTTTGAGAATAACATTTTATTTTATTTTGAGATATCTTCCAAATCATAGCCAATTCTTTTATGGGGAATGCTCTTTCAATACAATTCTTCCTGCCACAATCCTTTCCACACATTGAATCCAGAGTGGGGAGCTTCAGACCACAGATGACATTTTTAGATCTGAAAATACAATGAAATTTTCATGCTAAATTTTGAAATTACTTGTGATCTGTGACTCCTTATCTCATTACATTTTCTCCCTTTTGTAATTTTGACTTCTAGTGACCCTGTAGAGGGTTTCCGAGGAGCAGCTGGTAGGTTTGAACTGTCAATCTTGTGGTTCAGAGTCCAGTGCTGATTCTACAGTGCCACACCAGGAGTGCTCCAAGGCAAGACTTGTTGTTAAGTATTGTTGAGTTGGTTCTGACCCATAGTGACCCTAAATAGGGTTTCCAAGAGCAACTGGTGAGCTTGAACCACTGACCTTGCAGTTCAAACAGACGTTGCAGTTCAGCGCATTAACTTGCAATGCCACACCAGGACTGGAAGGAAGAACCTCCCTAGTGCTTTCAGAGAGAGCACAGCTCGTAAAACCCTCACATCAGCATAGTAAAACTTATTATGGACTTCTTAGTGAGGTGTCGTCGGACCAACTCTGTTACAAAGAGTTCCTATAAGACTGAACCTGCTCCTAACAATAATAACAGATCTCCTGTACTATGGAGAAAATTTTATGTAGCTTTAAGCCACTAACTGTCTTGCAATATTACAACTGCCACAAGAAACTAGTATAGGTGAACCACACACATATATAGTGTATGTCTCTGTCCATAGCCAGAATCAGTTAAGCATGGCACATAGGCTTTCTGTTCAAATCTGGCCCAATTACACACTCTTCTATAGGAATTTGGTATAGGAACAAAGTAATTACTTTATAATTTCTCTATTAATATAAAAATCCATTATATGAATGTGGAAATGGTGACAAATATGCCATCATTTTGTCTGTGAAGATTTCAAAGCCTTATTTCTTATTTGAATGGTTTCACAAATGTTAAGCCTTTAACAAAGAAAGAGCCTACATTGGACTCTTAAAGGTGAAAGAGGAAAATATTCAGGAAATTTAGATGTACATATCGTACTAATGATATTCAGTCAACAATAGACAGACACAGAATGTGTATCTGTAAATTAGGATGGTTATGAGAGTGGGCTCACATTGTCAGTAGCAAAATGGTAAAGTCATGTGGTAATATCCAATGTCTACCACTGGTAGTATCATAATGCAAAGTGTGGATCTCATATCAAATGCCAATAGCAGTAGTAGCTTTACCAAATCAACTCTGGGGAATGTCTGCCTATAGCTTGCTTGTACTGTTATATCTGTGTTTCTTTCTGCTTGTTTTCCAAGCCCCTTCTGTCAAACTTTTCAAAGTTTACACAAAGCCTCCTGTATATGTTCAGTGAATTTCCTTTCTTTGTGCAAGCAGAAATCTATGTTGATATTAGAGATATGGTTAAGTCATTTGTCACTTTCTGTGTTATGTAAGAAAAAAAACTGTCCTAATAACCACTTATGAAGAAAAAGCAATACAAGTATTTGTCTGCAAAAAGAATTTCTTCCCTTTTCTCACACTAGTCCTTTCTTTAGGCACATTTGTACTTTTGTAATGAAATTTTATATAAAAAGCCCATTCCCTCTTATTTTAAGCTAACATTTTGCCAGTTTCCACTATGGAAATTTGAAATGTTTACAATTTAACTTTATGAAATTGTGACTGAAGAAATGAAAATGTCACACAATTTCAGTTACTTACTAAGTTCAAAGGACTAAAATAAAAAATCAAGAAATTGTTTTGCTATTGCCTAATGATTTTATTGTATGGAGGTGCTGCATTTTGTTTTTTCTATAAAAAAAAATATTTCTCTGAAAATTCAAAAATTTCAGTGGTTTACTCATATCTATTAAAATAAATCTTAAAAGTTTTGTCTTTATCTTTATAAAAACTTGGTAATATCTACCTTTGACATGATATTATACCTGAGATGATGAAGCATGACAGCACATAATATTGATATAAAATACAGTATTATAGTAACCTTTTATGGGGAATTATTAGACTCCTTTTGCTTTCTTCCTGTATGATGTTCTTGATATCATCCCACAACTCTTGGTAGTCAGTTTTTACTGTCTAATGCATCAAATCTGTTCTTGAGATGGTCTCTAAATTCAGGTGGGATATGTCCAAGGTCTTATTTTGGCTCTTGTTTTAACTTTAGCTTTACTTAAACTTGCATATGAGCAACTGATAGTCTATTCCACAGTCTACCTCTGGTCTTGTTTTGGCTAATGATATAGAGCTTTGCCATCACCGCTTTCCACAAATATAGTCAATTTGATTTCTGTGTATTCCATCTGCTGATGTCCATGTGTACAACCATCATTTATGCTGTTTAAAAGAGGTATTTGCAATGATGAAGTCATTGATCTTGAAAATTCTATCATGCCATCTCTAGCATTGTTTCTATCACCAAGGCCATATTTCCCAACTACTAATCCTTTTTTTTTTCCCCCAATCTTTATAAATACATTTTTATTGCATCTTTGATCTTCATTTTCATTTTCTTTATTTTCATCATGACTAGTTAGTGGTTGGTGCATAAATTTGAATAATAGTGATATTAACTGGTGTTTCTTGTGGCATAAGGATATTATCCTATCATAGTTAGCATTGTACGTCAAAGACCAATGCTCTGAACATTGATGAAATATAAATTTAAATATTTCAACAAAATGATGCAGCACTGGAGGAACTTACTTTTGTATCCCTAGAAATTTGGAAGACCACTACATGGTCAACTGATTGGAAGAGATGCATATTTATGCATATCTGAAATAGAGGCAACCCAATAGAATATAAAAATCATCAAAAAATTTCATTAATTTTGCATACAATAAAATTTTGCTAAAGATATTTCAAGGAGGGCAGAAACAATACATTGAAATGAAATTGTTAGAAGTTCAAGCCTGATTCAGATGAGGATTTGGAAAGATGGATATGTTTATCTGTGCTATTTTGACTCCACAAATGTTTTTGATTGTGTAGATGATGACAAACTATGGACAACATTGTGGAGAATGATTCTCCAGAACATTTAATTGTGCTCATGAGGAACCTGTACATAGACTCAAGAGGCAGTTGTTTGAACATTATGAGGAAACACTGGATGGTTTAAAATTAGAAAAGGTGTGTGCCAGGGCTGTGTTCTTTCACCAAACCTATCCAATGTGCATGTTGAGTACATAATACAAGAAACTGGATTGCATGAAGAAAAACATGACATCAGGATTGGAGAAAGATTCATAAACAACCTGTGATATGCAGATGATAAAACCTTGCTTGCTGAAAGCCAAAAGGTCTTAAAATACCGATGCACCCCAGTTAAAAAAAAAAAAAAAAATAGGAAAAATCCTTTCCACTGGACCAATAAAAAACATCAAGATAAATAGAGAAAATATTGAAGTTGTCAAAGACTTTGACTTGCTCAGATCAACCACCAATATTCATGGAAGCAGAAGTCAAGAAATCAAATGATGCACTAGGCAGATGTGCTGTTTGAGGCCTAAGTGCACCTCACCCAAGCCATGGTATTTCAGTAGCCTCTTATGCATATTAAAGTTTGACAGTGATTAAGGAAGGTCATAGAAGAATTGATGAATTTGAGTTATGGTATTGGAGAATATTAAAAGCACCTACACTGCCAAAAGAACAAATCAATCTGTGTTGGAAGAAGTACAGCTGGAATGCATCTTGGAAGCTAGGATGGCAGACTACATCACTCTTATTTCAGACATACTATCAGAAGGGCCCAACCCCTAGAAAAGAACATCATGCTTAGTAAAGTGGAGACAGGAGAAAAAGAGGAAGTCCTCCAACAAGATGGAATGGCAAAGTGGCAGCAGTAATGGGCTCAAGCGTAACAAGCATTGTGAGGTTGGCCCAGGACTGGGCAAGTGTTTCATTCTCTTGTGTTTAGGGTCACTATTAGTGTGTACCAACAAGATGACACCTAACAACAACAATTAGACTCCAGTGTAACTTGGCAGAATTGTAGATTCCTACCATAATTATCAAATGAAAATTATTTTCACATACACTAATAGTTCCTATTTCAGAGGAATATATTTATATTATAGCTATACTTAAAGAAAAAAAATAGTACAATATAAGTATTTAAAGATTTGATTCAGTAATTTTATTTAAAATTGAAATTAGATAAAGACATTGAACATGAACGGCAATACTATAGTTATGCATAGCGTTCTCATAGGTAATTTCTTGTTGTTGTTAAGTGCTGTTGAATCAATTTTGACTCATAGCAACCCCACATAGGATTTCTGAGTACCAGCTGGTAGGTTTGAATTGCTGACTTTGCAGTTAGCAATCTATTGCTTATCCTAACATGCCACACACACCAGGATTTAGGTAAGAAATATTTCATGAATGCATAATAGAAAAAGTTCAAGTTACATACACTCAAACATGAAGGATAATTCTGTTAATAATTATTTTTTTTGTTTATGTGACTTCTGTGTATTTGTATTTGGGAAGGTATATGTGCATATGTGTGTATGTGTTCATGCATTTGACATCATATATTAAATGAAATGTAATAAATGAAATAAAAGTTATTTCCAAAAATTCAGTATTTTAACAGTGTGAATTACTCTAATACAAGAAAATACATAAAACGAGATTAAAACATAGATATGTTTAATGTGAATCTTGGTAGAAAAATCACTGACAATGAACTTAACTGACAATATCATGCTCTTCCAACTAAGCTGGACATGTGGAAGTAGGGACCATGTATACAAACAGGGATGGATAGGGATACTACTAAACAGTTTATAACACGAGTTGAATCCAATCATTGCTATTTATGTAGGTTTTAATTTTTATCACATAATACTAACTTTTTCAAAAATACCAAAAAATAGGCTTTATATTTGATTTGCAACTCTTTTGCTGGTAGGCAATATTTCTTGAAGCCATTTAAGACAAATAAATGTAATTTGTTTGTTACATGGTAAAAATATGGCAATTTTTACATTAGTTTATCAAAATGCTTTGTTTTACCTGAAATATCTGATTCAATTTTCAGGCAGCAGGGAAAATGAGTTAGTGATTTTATGACATCTTAAGATCCATGAATTAATATATTACAGATACCAAAAGTGTTGTTTCATCAAAATAGCATTAAAAAGAAACAAGAAACTGGATACAAAGGAACAAATACGATGAAAGTCAACTAAGATTTATTCTGCAAAATAACAGTAACATTGGATTTCATGAAGTCTATAAAAATAAAGGTAGTAATTTCTTTAAAATATAAATAATATTTAATTAAGTTTTGGGAAGAAGTTTACACAGCAAGCTAGGTTTCCATTTGATAATTCCATGTTAATTGTTCAGTGACATTAGCTACATTTATTAGAATATGTCAGCATTCTTTTCATTGTGTTTTGTTGCTCCACTTCCTTTCCATGTTCCCTTATATTCTTATCTTCTTTTTAAAGAATGGACTGATTTGCACCATATTGATTGATTATTATGATTATTATGTACAGCATGGATCTTATGGGTAATATTCTTTGCTTTGTGTGACACTCTGCTATTTCCCTAAAAAAGGTGATTTTAGGGCTCAGGTGGGTTTTAGATTTAAAGAGTTTCTCAGGGCAATGGTCTCAGGGAGTTCTCTATTCTCTACAGGTTCAATTTATCTGGCTATCTTTTTAAATAAGAATTTGAGTTCTGCTTTACATTTTTCTCCCATTCTCACTGGGACCATCTACTGTGACACCAGTTAGATCATGTGAGTGGTGATAGCTGGGCACTGCCTACTTATTCTGTATCAGGGTGGATGAGGTTTTGGCTTACACAGACTTGTTTCATCTCTGAGCTTTTGATCATCTTCTTACTGTTTTTTTTCTCCTGTGGAGACTCTTAGTTTTGTTTTAGATGCCCCCTCACAAGGTTTTTTAAGATCCCACACTTTATTCACTTTATTGTTGTTTTTAAGTGCAGTTGAGGTTGGGTCAGTTCCAATCCACAGTGACCTTGTATATGGTTTCCAGATGCAGGTGATGAGTTGAACCAACAAAGTTGCAGTTCAAACCCACAGCACCACAAAAGAACCTCACTTAACTAGGGTGAAAATCATGATTTTGATGAATTATGTTATGCCAGTTAGTGGAGTTGTCCTTTGAGACTGTGATACTAGCTTTCCAACTCAGAAAATCTATCCTGGAAAATATTTGGTTGTACCTGTGAAATAGTCATATTTATTTTCTCAGTGAATATGTGTGCCTGCAACCATATATTTCTTTTTAAGTGCATCCATAAATACTTCTATATGTTTTCACCTACGTATATACCTGAACACACTCAGATGAAAATATGCTTATATTGTTGTTGTTAAGTTCAAACCGACTTTGTGGTTCAAACTGATTTTGCAATCCAGTACTTAACTTATATGGCAGCACACCAGTGCTCCAATGTGCCTATATATACCCATATGTGCTCAAAAATTCATTTTTACTATGTGCTGTGTTCATGACATCCCTATTTGGAATCATTTTTTTCCATTACCAACAACCAACCAACCAACTAACCAACCAACCAAAGATAAATAAATAAATATATAAAACAAGTCTGTATGATCTAAAGCATACTTTCCTCTTCTGCCTCTGCCTGATAACCACCAATTAACATTGTTTTAGATAGATAGATAGATAGATAGATAGATAGATAGATAGATAGATAGATATAGATATAGATAGATAGATATAGATATATATATAGAGAGAGATATAGAGATATATGTAGATATATATGTATATATGTATATATGTGTGTATATATATGTGTGTGTGTATATGTGTATATCTGTGTATATATATGTGTGTGTATATGTGTGTATATATGTAGCTATATAGAGAGAGATATGTAGATATATATGTAGATGTAGATATAGATAGATAGATTTAGATATATGTAGATATATATGCATATAAATATATATATATATATATATACATATCATCAGTCGGCCAGATAGTTGTCTTCCAAATTTCTTGGGAGAGATGAGTGAGTGCCCCTTGTGCTGCCTCACTTCCTTGAAAGATTTCAATTTTTTATTCCATCAATTCCTGGTGCCTTGTTCTTTGCCAATTCTTTCATTGCACTTTAGACTTCCTCCCTGAGTATCATTGGCTCTTGTTCATATGCTACCTGTGAAATGGTTGAACATTAACCATTTCTTCATCATTCAATAATTTGCTCAGAGAATATTTCAATAACAGAAAGTCGAGGCTTGAATTTTTTCTTCAGTTCCCCCAGCTTGAGAAATGCTAACCGTGTTCTTCCCTTTTGGTTTTCTAGTTCCAAATCTTTGCATATTTTATTATATTACATTGTTTTATCTTCTCAAGCTGATCTTTGAAAATTTCTGTTCAGCTCTTGGACCTCTTCAATTCTTCTATTTGCTTTCACTTCTCTACACTGGAGAGCAAGTTTCAGAGTCTCCTCTGACACCCATTTTGACCTTTTCCTTCTTTCTTGTCTTCTTAATGACTTTTTGCCCTCTTCATGCATGATGTTCTTGATGTCATCCCACAACTCTTCTGGTCTTCTATCTTTAGTGTTTAATGAATCAAATCTGTTCTTGAGATGGTCTCTAAATTCAGGTGGGATAAAGTCAAGGTCATATTGTGGCTATCGTGGACTTGTTTTCATTTTCTTCAGGTTCATTTTGAATTTGCATATCGACTGATTGGAAGAGATCCATATTTGTGCCCATTCCAAGGAGAGGTGACCCAACAAAATGAGGAAATCATCAGACAATCTCTTTGATATCTCAAGTGAGTAAAGTTTTGCTAAAGGTAATACAGAAACGGCTACAATTCATACATTGACAGAGAACTTCAAGAGGTTCAAGCTGGATTCAGAAGAGGCCGTGGAACGAGAGATATCATTGCTGATGTCCAGTGGATCTTGGCTGGAGAATATCAGAAAGATGTTTACCTATGATTTATTGACTACACAAAAGCTTCTGATTGTGTGGATCATGACAAGCTATGGACAACATTGAGAAGTATGAGTATTTCAGAACACTTAATTGTACTTCTAAGGAATCTGTACCTGGACCAAGAAGCAGTTGTTCGAACAGAGCATGGGAACACTGAATGTTTTAAAATTGAGAAAGGCGTGCAACAGGGTTGTGTTCTTTCACCATACTTGTTCAATATGTATGCTGAGCAAATAATACGAGAAGCTGGGTTCTATGAAGAAAAATGTGGTGTCAGGATTGGAGGAAGACTCATTAACAACCTGCAATATGCAGATGATACAACCATGCTTGCTGAAAGTGAAGAGGACTTGAAACATTTACTGATGAAGATCAAAGAACACAGCCTTCGATATGGGTTGCATCTCAATGTCAGGAAAACAAAAATCCTCACCACTGGACCAATAAACAACATTCTTATCCACGGAAAAAAGATTGAAGTTGTCAAGGACTTTGTTCTTCTTGGATCAACTATCAACACTCGCGGAAGCAGTAGTCAAGAGATCAGATGACATATTGCATTGGGCAAATCTGCTGCACAGGAACTTTTTAAAGTGTTGAAGAGCAGAGATGTCAGCTTGAGGAATAAGATGCGCCTGATCCAAGCCATGGTATTTTCAATAACCTCGTATGGATGTGAAAGTTAGACAGTGAATAAGGAAGATTGTAGAAGAACTGATGCCTTTGAGTTGTAGTGTTGGAGGAGAATACTAAAAGTGCCATGAACTGCCAAAAGAACCAATAGATCTGTTTTGGAAGAAGTGCAGCCAGAGTGCTCCTTGGAGGCCAGGATGGCTATGCTTCATCTCTCATACTTTAAACATATTGTCAGGAGGGAACAGTTGCTAGAGAAGGATGTCATGCTGGGTAAGATGGAGGGTCAGAGAATAAGAAGAAGACCCTCAACGAGATGGATCAGCCAGGTGGCATCATTGATGGCGTCAAGGGTGGTAGCGGTAGTGAGGTTGGCCCAGGATTGGACATTGTTTCATTCTGCTGTGCATGGGGTCGCTATGAGTTGGTTCTGACTTGATGGCACCTGACAACAACATATATAGATAATAAAACAAATGTTTTATGATTCCTGTTTTATAACAAGACAATATATAGATCGACGAAGATGAGATTTTCTGCTCCCACAAAGATTAAAGCTTTTGAAACCCTTTCAGTAGCTATGAGTCGGAACCAATATGATGGTCCTTATCCTGGTGTGATGCTGCAGGTTAATGCACTGGACTGCAAGGTCAGTTTGAACCACAAGACTGGTGGTTCAAGCTCATCAGCAACTCCTTGGAAACCTTATACACAGTCCCCATGAGTCGAAACAGACTTGATGGCACTTAACAACAATATGCTGTAGGATAAACACAGGACTGATAGCCATAAGGTTAGCGGTTTAAACCCACCAGCAGATCCTCATAAACAGGGTTGCTATGAGTCCCAAACCACACGATGCTAACAGCAACAAAAGAGTATAAACCAAGAAATCATTGTGGCGCTATGGGTTAGACATTGGACTGCTAACCCAAGGTGAGTGGTTCAAAACCACTGGTTGCTCCATGGAGTAATGTGATCCCATAGATTTATAGTCTAGGAAACCCGGAAAAGGATCGCAACGAGTTAGTATTCACTTGATGACAGTAGGTTTTAGAGTGTATATCTAGAAGTAGGATTGCTGGATTATTGGATAATTCTATTTCTAGCCTTTTAAGAAAGTGTCAGACCATTTTCTAAGTGGTGTATCTTTTAACAGTCCCACCAGGATCGATAACGATTCCTATCTTCCCACATCCTTGTCAACATTTGTTGTTGCTTTTGTTGTTGTTCTTTTTTTTCCATCAGTGCCCGTTTAGCTGTTGGTAAGCAGTATCCCATTGTAGTTTTTATTTGCATCTCTCTAATGGCTAACAGATTGTGGAATACTAGTGTGGAGCTGTAGGATAAGCACTAAACCGCTAACTGCAAGGTCAACAGTTTAAATCTACCAGCCACTCCTCAGAAACGCTACACAGAGTTGTTATTAGTAGAAACCGACTTAAGGGTACAAAATAGCATCAACAATGGTTAACGGGAGTCCTGATGTGGCTCTGTAGGATAAGCATTGCCCTGCTAACCATAAGGTCAGCTGTTCAAACCCACAGCCGGAAACCTATGCACGATTATATGAGTTCAAGCCAACTTGACAAGACTTAAAAACAACAACAATGGCTAATTATCATTAACATATTTTCATGTTTGTTGGTGAAGGTTCTGTTCATGTCCTTTGATCATTTTGTGATTACGAATTCTTTGTTTATTGGTTCTTGAATTGCTGTACTTTTCTTTTACTTTTATTGAATGATAATTCCTGAATTTTCCCATTCTGTAAGTTGTCTATTTAATCATTGAATAAATTCTTTTGATGAACGTAAGTTTTAATTTTTATGAAGACACATCTATTTTGTTCTATTCTTACATTCATTGTTATGCTTGTATCCTAGTTTTACAAAAGCATTACGTTACATGGTTTTCTCCCTATATTTTCTTCCAGGAGTTTTATGATTTTGGATTTACTATTCATGTCTTTGACGCATTTTGAGCTAGGTTTTTTTTTTTTTTTTTTTTTTTTGGTAGTTTGATAGTTTGAGTTATGATTTCTATTTCATTTTTCTGCAGGTACATACCCAGTTTTATAACCACCATTTATTAAGACACTATTTCTGTTCCACTGAATGAACTTTAAACACATGTTAAAAACCACTTCTCCAGAGATGGCATTGTGGGTTAACATGCTTGACTGCAAGGTCAGTTTGAACTTCAAGGTCAGTAGTTCAAGCTTTACCAGATGCTCCTTTGTTAAGAGTCAGGGTCAACTCAAAGATATAACAACAACAAAACAGAGATGGCTGGGTTTAATTCTGAGTTTTCCATTTTATTCCAATGGTATATGCATCTATCTTTAAAACAATACTAAGTTGTTTTGATTACACTCCTGTGTATAATTTTTTGTCATTAGGAAGAATGGCACCTCCTGCTTTATTCTTTTCCTTCAGTATTGCTTTGGCTATTCCAGGTTTCTTTCCTTTCCATATGAAATAGACTATTAGTTTTTTCCATTACAGTAAACAATGTTGCTGAGCTCTGTATAGGGTTTGCATTGTATCAATAGATCACTTTGTGTAGAATTGACATTTTCAGTACGTTAAGTCTTCACATCCATGAGTACAGGACATCTTCCCATTTTTATATGTATCTTGTAGTATTGTTTTAATTTCTAAGTGCTTATCATTTTCATTTTATAAGATTTTATGTCCATGGTCACATTAATTCCTAGGCATTTTATCGATTTGTGAGCTCTTGCAAATGGCATTATTTTCTTGATTTCTTCTTTGGATTAGTCTTTGTTAGTATAATTATAATACACTGATTTCTCTGTGCTAATATTGACCCTGCAATTTTGCTAAATTCTTGTATTAGTTACAATAGTTTTTTTTTGTAGAATCTGAAGAGTTTTCTGTGAATAGCTTCATGTCATCTAAAAATAGAGATACTTTTCTTTCGTTTTCATGTGGATAACATTTATTTCTCTTTCTTGTCTTATTGCTCTGGCTAGGACTTCCATTGCAATGTTGATTTCTTAATAATGTGCATACTTATATCATTCTGTTTTTGTTCTCAAAATTTCATTGTTCTCAAAATGAAAGCTGTGAACCTATCTCCATTGAGGATAGTGTTGACTGCTGATTTTCATGCTGATGTTAAGTGCCATCCAATGGGTTCTGACTCATAGCAAAGCTGAATAGGGTTTGCGAGGAGAGACTGCTAAGCTTCAACTGCTCACCTTGCAGTTCAAACTGACTTTGCTGAGCAGTGCATTAACCAAATATGTCCTCAGTCATGCTGAGAAATTCCCTATTTCTGTTTTGCTCAGAGTTTTTTGTTTTGTTTTCTTAAAATCAAGAAAGGGTTTTGAATTTTATCATGTGCGTGTTCTACTTCCTATTTAATCATGCTGTATTATTATTATTATTTTTTTTTGATATGTTGATATGTTGCTGAAGTCTATTGACCTGAATTTTGTTTAAAAAGTTTGCATCAATGTTCATAAGGAATATTGGTCTGCCATTTTCTTTTTTTATGTAAGTGATGTCTGCCTGATTTAGTAATCAGGATTATAATTCCTTCATAGAAATAATTCTTTAGTGTTTCTTTCTCTTCTGTGTATTTGAAAAGCTTGGATAAGATTGTTGTCAACACTTCTCTGAATGTTTGGTATTATACTCCACTGTAGTCATTGGGTTCTGGGCTTATTTTTATTGTTTTTGACAGTTTTTTTTTGGCAGTATCTATTCTTTTCTTTGTAATTAGTCTGTCTAAATTTTCTACTTCTGTCTGTGTTGATTTGGGTAGGTAGTGTTTCTTTAAGAATTTTCCATTTCATCTAGATTTCAGATTTTCTGGACTACAATTTTTCATTGTAACCAGTTTTGATCTTCTTTATCTCTGTTGGAACACTTGTAATGCCAACAATTTCATTTCTTAATTTGGTTATTTGACTCTTCTGGATGTGTTTCTTTTGTCAATCTAGTCAGTAGTTTGTCTATAGTATTGATCCATTTAGAGAATCAACTTCTAGTTTTGATGATTCTTTCTAATGCAAATGGTAGGGCTTGCTTTCCTGTGGCGAAGGTGAAACACACCCTCATGAGTGAGTGTCCCTGCACAGGATATCCCATGGTGTCCCACTGTGGGCAGGGACCTAGCTGTTTACCTCTGTGTCCCTTATCAGTCTGAATTATCCCCCTTGACCTGGTGTCCTTTCAGTTCCTCTGGTCAAAGTACTAGTCAATCTTGGGCTACATTGAGATTTAACAGCACTTTTCTGCAGTGCTGCTGTCTACCTTTGCCCTCCCTGACTTAGTTGTTTGGCCCTAGAATTTTGAAATAGGGAAAAGGATTCCTTATCACCTAGCTTAGAGGTAGCCAATATTCAGACAGGACTCAGAGCAAAGTGTTTAGTGAGTACCAATATTCAAGAAATCAGAGGAGTGGAAATCCCCCAGATCTGTGTTTCAGAGGAAAAAATGGAGAGAGGATTTATAGGGATCTTGGGCTTAGGGTAGGAGACTGAGGAATTTCAGAAATTTCTTTGTTGCTGACCATTCTGGACATGTTGTCTGAAACAGGCATCCTTGGATTTTCCCAATGATGGTTATCAATGACCTTCACAAGAAATGTGCAACTGTTTTTCTCTCTCCCCAGAACAGTCCTTGGAATGGGGATTAACTTCCAATTGAAAGAAGAAATTATTCATCTGTTTCAAAAAAAAATGATATTAACTATGGGGTATTGTCAGGAGGGACCAGTCACTGGAGAAAGAGATCATGTTTGGTACGGTGAGGGACAGAGAAAGAAAGTAAGACCTTCAACGAGATGGATTGACCAAGTGGCAGCATTGATGGACTCAAGCATGGCAACAGTAGTGAGGTTGGCCCAGGATTGGGCCGTGTTTCGTTCTGTGGTGCATAAGGTGGCCATGAGTCTGTACCGACTCAATGGCACTTAACAACAACAACAATTAATGGGCTATGACAGATTATTAAGGAACAAGCTACATTTTAACTGTAACTGGTATGTCTGGATTTCATTTTACTTTGGCCAAGCTAAAACTTTCCTGGTACTCTTAGTTTCTCACTGTCCCATTTCACTTCCATGACCAGTTTGTGCTGCCTTTAAAAACTGAAAGTAGCTTCCTCAGTTAACCTCCCTTTCCTTGTTCCTTGATCCACCCCACAATGACTGTGATGGGAGAGTGCTCCTCCTCAGCTTCTGTGCCACATTCTGCCACATCTGAACTGCCATGTGGAGTTCTGAGATCTCACTTAGTGTTTGTTTTTATTCATTGCCCAGTGAATTGGTTATTGGAAGAGTATATAAGGGCCGTATTTCTTTACCCCTAAAAATACATTTTAAAGATAATGTCTACCTCAAACAAAAATCTCATTGTCACTGAATTGATTCCAACTTATAGTCGACCTATATAAGGTTTCTGAGGCTACAGATCTTTATTAGAGCAGAAAGCCTCATTTGCTCCAAAGGATCAGCTGGTAACTTTGTAGTTAACAGTGTTTATCCTACAATTGCACCAGAACCCCTTAATGTCTACCTAGGTAAAAGGCTGAGTATACTGTTTATCTGGCAAACCTGTGTCAGAAATCACCCTATTGTTTTCCAAGAGACTAGGGATATCATTTTAGTTTAGTTTGTGCAGTCCAGGTCCTGGTTATGAATATAGTCATCTTAGAAGCCAAATCTGTCATTTTGTGAAGTTCAGATACACTTTTAAAGAGTAATTCATAAAAGGAAAATGGCATTTAATTTGTTAAGAGTAGAATAAGTCTATGAATCTATAAGATCATATTTTCTGTCATATTTCTCATGAAGAAAATTTTCATTTTAGTATGTCATATATTGGATGTTATATCTATTTATTTGTAGAGGATGAAACAAGAAATAAAAACTAAAATTTTTATGCATTCATCTCCTTGATAGGACAGGTATCGCCACTAAGACTAGACAAACTTAATCCTTGGCCTGGGGAGCCTAGTCCTTAAATAACCCTTGGAAGGACACTGAGAAAGTTTGTCTCAGTGAGTCTCCTTTTTGTGTGTGTTGTGTTTGAGACTCCTCCATAAGTTCCTTGTGGTTTATTTTTATGCGTTAATAAATGTAACCAGAATACAATGATGGAGCATAACTTCCATAACTTTTCAACTATTTAGGCTATTTCAACATCATTTCCGATAATAACAAACTGTATATCCTCAGAGGCCTAATCATTCCATTTTATTTTAAGTTCTCAAAAGGTAAAAACATTGTCTTATTTACAAATTCCACACTGTAGCTTCAAGACAAATGGTTACCAATAAATTCTTTTGAGTTGAAGTTAAAATTAAGATTAAAGAAAAACTATAAAATATGTACTGCATATAATCTTCGTTAATAATGAATTCTTTGCTAAGGTTTAAAGATAAGTGATAATTAACAATTGAGGAAAAAACATTAACTAAGAACAATGTTTATTTTCATTGAAAGAACATTTATGATGGTCCTTATTCACTGATACTAGCACAATAAAAGAGATATACTCCACTTTCTATAAAGGAAATTCATGTTTTCTATGTAAATTAATTATGAAAGTCTTTGGATTTTTAAAATATAGTTAATTCAAAATAATATATGGATTCCAACTCTGAATTTTTCTGATCTGTTGTTAAGCACCATTGAATCTATTCTGATTCATAATGATCCTGTCTAGGGTTTGAACTGCAGACCTTGGATTCAAAGTGACCTTGCAGTCTGGTGCATTATCCCACAGCACCCCAGAACTCTGTTGTGGTGGTGGTGGTTATGTGCCGTGGAGTTGGTTCTGACTCATAGTGACCCTGTACAGGGTTTCCGAGGCTGTATATATTTATGCGACCAGAAAGCCTCATCTTTCTCGCACGGAACAGCTGGTAGTTTTGAACTACTGACCTGGAGGTTCACAGCCCAATTTGTAACCACTATGCTACCAGAGCTTCTTGAACTCTGTTGTAGACAGCTTTAAAATAAATACCAAACCCATTGTCTTCTAATACATTATAACTCCTGGAGACCACAGGTGTTACAGAGTAGAGCTGCTTCATAGGATTTTCTTGTTTGTGATTTTTACCAAGAGCAACCTAGTTGGCACAGCAGTTTGCTTTTAGTTGCTAACCTAAAGGTTTACAGTTCTAATGCACCCAGAGGCACTAGGAAAGAGAGACCTACAAACTATTTTCATTAAGAAAACCCTATGGAGGTTCTATTCTGTAACACTTGGGGTCACCATTAATGAGATGCTGACTCACCTACAGCTAACAATACCAGAAACAATCTTTACAGAAGCAGAATACAAAGATGGTTTGCTGTGGCACTGCTGAGTGGGTTCACACTGCCACATTTAGGTTAATAGACAAAGCAAACCATTTGTGCTATCCAAGGTGTGCTTTGCTTTGATATAATGACACAATCTGACTTCTTTGTAGAATTCTCTGAAAACAAAGCTTTGTTATGGTTTCATTAATAAATGTGCAATTCCCCCGAAAGAAAAGAACCAATACCTTTAATTTGAACCATATGTATGCAAGACAACAGTTAACACTGTGGAATGTTACGTAAAGGAAACCTAGGAATTATTCACTGTTTTATAAATTGGGAGTCTAAAATTATTTCAAATTAAAAGTTAAAAAAAAGACATTATTAGGGAAAAAATAACAGCCACATGTTCTCAAGTGCTCAAATATTAATTTAGCTCAGACGTGGAAAGAAGACACTTGGTTTTGTATAACAAAATCAATGAAAACCTGTGTAGTGCAGTATCATTTTTCTAATCGCTGTATTTCTCTGTTAGGTTATCAATGCACATGTTTTCAATAAATTGCTGTGTTGCTGCTGTTATTGTTAGTCAGTGTCAAGTTGATTCTAGTTCATGATAATCTCATGAATTTTCAATACACGTAATTTTTTTCCTTATAAAATCTTTCTCAATAAAAAGTACAAGAGCTGCAATATGAGAAGACTTTTAAACATTTGTGGAAAAATAAAATTAAGAGACAATGTAATTTTTATATGCAGTTTTAGAAGTCCCCACATAAATATTTTTAATTAGAGGGTATTATGATAACTAAGGAGTACTGGTGTGGTGCTGTGGGCTAATGTGTCAGACTGTAAAGTCATTTGAACTGTAAGGTCAGTGGTTCAAACTCACCAGCTGATCCTCGGAAACTGTATACAGGGTCACTATAGGTCAGAATTGACTTGACAGCACTTAACAACAACAATAATGATTAACTAAAGAGCTCTGGTAGCATAATGGTTAAGAGTTGGGCTGCTAACCACAAGGTCAGCAGTTTGAAACTACCCTCTGTTCTGCAAGATACAGTTCAAGCTTTCTGCTTCCATAAAGATCTAAAGCCTCAGAAACCCTATACAGGGTCACTTTGAGTCAGAACCAACTCCATGGTGTATCACCACTACCATGGTAACCATGTTTGTATTTTATTCTATTAAATATATTCTGAAATTTTAATTTTCACTTACTAAAAGTTGAGTTTTTCTTTATTTAATTTCCCTTTTCTTAGAAATTTTGATTTCTAAGTGAAAAATAATTTCCCACTATCCGTACATCCAAAACAACTTTTTGTGTATGTGATTTAGCCTCCTCTCCAAACCTGTCTAAACATCTTGAAAATGAATTACTAGAGCAACATTACAAATAGCAAATAAGATACTTTCTTAACTTATTAAAAGTAAGTAGTTACTAAATAGCACAAATGTATTGTTCATGGGCACACCAGAAAGTATGAGTACCTTAACTAACTATTCCACATTCATAAAATTCCAGGAACTTGATTTAAGCAATATTTTAATAGTAACTTGATTGGTCATGACATTTTGCTCCCTAGATGAAAAGCAGTCCCCACTTCTTATTTTATTTCTCATAGTTGCAAATGAAATAGCAGGTTTCTGACAAGTAAATGCCAGTAACATTCAATGAGTGAGACATTTCCTATGAAAAAGAGGCTTATGCAATTCCCTAAGAATAATTCAATCAACTGTTAGTGTTGCAATGGTTGTTTTTATGAGAAAAGTCAAGATTTAAGTGAGCATTGATGGCTTTCTAGCATCATATTTACTAGCTCTAAAACTGTCAATAGTCATTTGTCTTGAGAAGGATATTTTTGCTTTGTTATTTTGTTTTGACAGATACCAAGATTTATTTGAATCTAATATACTGTAAGAAAGACTCCACACTGTTAAAGAGATTCATTTGCAATGTGATAATATAGTAGATTCTATTTAGTGATTCTAAATTCTTAATACATTTTTTCTTCAAACTGAAGATCATAAATATATATAACTCACTTAATTCCTTAGGTCATTAGGTCTTATATTTACTCAAAAATGTCTAAAAGCATGATCTAACAAAATTATTATTATTAATTTACTTAATGATGAAGGAACATAAAGTAACAGTATTTTATACAATCAAAGGGACCGATTAAACCTCTTACAGACAGCAAAACCAAAAAAAAGTTACTATTAGAGAAATGTTTTTCAGAACTTATTTCTCATGAGAAATGTTAACAATTAAAATACATGGCTATAAATCAGTATTTTTTCAATGGAATGTATTAGTGTGCATATTTTTGAGAATCCAAATGTACTTGCTATAAAATAGCTAGAGCTCAGTGCTACTGACATGTTAATTTCATGTGTTTTTAATCTTTCAATAAAGTTAAGACTTTTTTTGTGTCTTAAAGGAATGATATTTTAATATTTTAGTTAGAAAAACTTATTTAAGCTAAGATACTTAGGTAAACATGTCAGGAAAACAATAGAATTCATAATTTCTTAAATATAGTAAGGAACATCAGACCTTGTATCAAACATCCACTTCATGGTGAGAGAAATGTTGTTGATACCGAAAAATGCTCAAGGAATCCAATCTGTACTCATTTTTGTGAGAGTGAGGTTTTCTTTATTTGCTTTTGCAAAATCAGGCACCCAACCTAGTAGGCACAGGTAGATGTGCCACATGGCCAGTCTGTAAACAATTTTATTTCCTTGCCTCAAGAAAACCCCTCCACCAGTTCCACAATCTAGCCTGAATGGGGTCCATGGTCTTAATAACTGTATTCTTATTTAAAGTTCCTAGGCCTAGAATACATTTTTTTCCCCACATCCCCCAATTCATCCTGCTTACTTATTCCTGGGTGTGAATCAACAACCTATGTCTGGTTTAGCAATCTTGTGTGTGCCTTTATTCCTGAAGATGAACCATCTTGAGAATTTCTCACAATGGGAATGTGGTGCTAGCAGATGGGTGTTTTGATGGTTTAATGATCTCTTAGAGAGAAAACTTGTAAATATGCTATAAATAATGACAATACAAACTAGTGACATTGTGCTTAGTTCATTTGCTCCCAGCTAGGTTTGCCCTTTACATTTTGACAGTCCAAGTTCTTTGTACACTTTTTCTGGGATGGATGAACCTCAACTGAGAACAATCATAAAGGTCATTTTTTATTCCCCAATTAAAAAAGGGGGGGTGGGTTTCTAGTTTTTCTAAAAATGAAATTCCCACTTTATTTTTAATGGAGCAGGCGATAATCAACAGGAATTTGTATCAGAGTTAATTGGTAGCAGACTGTTTCTGCTCCCCAGACACTAGCTAAGGATACATGGACAGCTCGGTATTATTTTCAGTTCTTTTATAAATTTATAAAAAGGATTCCCTTCTGGGACTGTGTCTGGTGATGCTATACCTTCATATAACCTTTTATCTAATGACTTCACAGCTTTTAAATGGTTAAACTTTGATTCTCAGGGCAAGAGACTCCAAATAGAAGGCTTTGTTGTAGGTGGTTGTGAAAAGTTCTGTGGAAATGGCAACTGGCAGAAATCAATGCATGTCAAAAGATCTGTGGCCTCAGATTAGAAAAAATAAGAGATTGATAATACCAATTGTTGCTCAGAATGTGAAACAAAGGAAATGCCTACATTGATGCTGGTGGGAGTACAAACCTGGGCAAACAATGTCAATGTCAATTTGACAATTACTCACTAAGAAAAAGATGAAAATAGCCACCTCTCAGAAAAAAATTCTACCCTTGTTAACATATCCTGAAGAAAACATCATACTCTATGTCCAAGGAGACATGGATGGCTAGCATTGTTTGAAGTATTCTTGTTTTTTAATATCAAAATTGAAAACAATGTCTCTCCTGAAATTTACAAATCACAGACATACACATCAGCAAAGCTAAACCTCACAAAATTAAAATTGAGAATATCAGTAGGTTATGCATGTAATAACATTTTATAAAATCATTTATTCACAATTACTAAATATGTAAAACAATTATCATATATTTTAAAGGTACTTTTAATGTAAAAAGCTACTGAATTGCTCAAAAATGATTGAAATGTACTGTTGGCAGTTACCTCTGGTTGGGAAGGAATATGGCTTGGTTGGGAAAGTATATACAGAAGGAATGAGTCCTGTGACATAATGGTTAATTGTGCTGCTGCTAATTGAAAAGTTAGCATTTCAAACCCACCAGCTGCTCTGTGGGGGAAAAGACCTGGTTGGAAATCTGCTGGCTGTAAAGATTATTATTGTTGTTGTTGTTAAGTGCTGTTGAGTCAGTTCTGACTCATAGCAAAATTCTAAGACTTGGTTCTACTTTGTTCTATAGTGCCAGTTACAGTGAGGTGAAATCGACTTGAAGGCATCTAACAAACAAAACTTGTTAAGTGCCAATAGTGTAACTCTGAAGCTGGTAGGTGGACAAACCCGTATTTGGCACATCTGAAAACTGTTTCAAATTTATTTGCTGGGAACTTTCAGAATATTTAAAGTAGTGGTCTTATTATCACTGCCCGAGGCTTTTAGTGTTTCTGTCTCCAAGGATCATAGTTACCATATCCATGAGTTATTTAACCAGCAATTGCCCTTTCTGTCCTTTTCAGGCTAATTGTACTTCACATATATATTGTTTACAGTTTATGTGAACAATATTTCATCTGTGTATTTATTTGGATATTTGTAAATATAAATATAAACAATAAGATATATAAGCACCCAAGTCTATGAGAGCCAAAATATGACCTTGAATTTATCCCACCTTAATTTGGAGATCATCTGAAGAACAGATTTGATGCATTAAACACTAAAGACCGAAGACCAGAAGAGTTGTGGGATGACATCAAGAACATCATACATTAAGAGAGCAAAAAGTCATTAAGAAGACAAGAAAGAAGGAAAAGATCAAAATGGATGTCAGAAGAGACTCTGAAACTTGCTCTCCAGTGTAGAGAA
>NW_006408527.1:31594967-31597814 GCF_000296735.1 Chrysochloris asiatica | reverse complement strand
TGGACAGTGAATAAGGAAGATGGTAGAAGAATTGATGCCTTTGAGTTGTGGTGTTGGAGGAGAATACTGAAAGTGCCATGGGCTGCCAAAGGAACCAATAGATCTGTTTTGGAAGAAGTGCAACCAGAGTGCTCCTTGGAGGCCAAGATGGCTAAGCTTCGTGTCTCATACTTTGGACATATTTTCCGGAGGGAACAGTCGCTGGAGAAGGATGTCATGCTGTGTAGGGGGGAGGGTCAGAGAAAAAGGGGAAGACTCCTAAGGAAATGGATTGGCCAGGTGGCATCATTGATGGACTCAAGTGTGGCAGCGGTGGTGGGGTTGGCCCAGGATCGGACTTAGTTTCAGTCTGCTGTGCATGGGGTCGCTATGAGTCGGTTCCGACTCGATGATACCTGACAACAACAACAAGAAGTCATTCCTGGCTGGTTACCTTGCCTGCTAGCTGAAAGGTAACTGGTTAGAAACCACCAACCACACTATGGGAGAGACAACCTGCCCATTACCTCCAGTAAAGAGTACATTTCTACTCTGTCCTATAGGATCACAATCAGTTAGACTCAATAGTACACAAGAACAACAACTTGAGATATGTAGCTTATTAAAATATATATGATTTATTTTCAATGAGATATAAAATAGCTAAATTATTTTTTCTAGACAATTTTCTTTTCTTTACCTCCTTGGATTACCCCTTCCCTTCCCTCTCTCTTTATTTTAACCAATATGGAAAACATGCTAAGAAGGGTAGTCTTTATAGAAATGTAAATTTGCTCCATTTCAAACTCAGTAATTTCATAAATGTTTAGTGTTGGCATAATTAGATAACCTCAATGAACTTAAATTTCCCAATCCTGGTGTGGAGCTGTGGGTTAATGTGCCAGACTGCAAAGCCATTTGAACTGCATGGTCGGCAGTTCAAACTCACCAGCTGCTCCTTGGAAACCCTATACAGGGTCGCTATGGGTTGGAGTCGACTTACGGTACTCAACAACAACAACCTTTCTTAAAATTTATTGGGAGGATCAAAGAGGAAATGAATGTAAAGCTAATATAATGTCAAACTAAGCAGACAATTTTCTATGTATCATTTTTATTTTTATTGCATAAAATTAATGGTATTATATAGGAACATACTTGTTCAAAAACAACAAATTTAGGATTATAACATTTCATCTTATACACGTTAATTTAAAATTTGTTAATATAAAGTTGAACTAGCATTATGAAAAGCATTGAAATATTTTGATAATTACCCAAACAGGACATGGTGGTAGTGTTGATGTTATGCTGTGGAGTTGGTTCTGACTCATAGTGAGCTTGCATAGTGTTTCTGAGGCTGTAAATATTTACAGGAGCAGAAAGCCTCATCTTTCTCCCATGAAACAGCTGGTACTTTGAAACTGCTGACTTTGAGGTTAACAGCCCAATTAGTAACGTCTATGCTACAAGTACGTCTTAAGATGGGGCACAGGGACACGAACAGTGGGAAAAATGGTACCAATAGATTTGTTCTACATAGTTACTTCAGATAATCAATTAGTAAAAAATGTAGTATCTGTGAAACACATTAAAGATAAGCCAAATAAAATTATTCATTTCTATATATTCTATGCTTTTTTTGAAGTAGGAATATTGAGTAAAAAAGAGGAAAAACACATTTAAAAACTCTACATGTTCTTTATAACGTTTATTGCAAGTTATGATCTCAAATACTGTTTCATTCAGGCAGGCAGAGAACATGGCAGGGTTCTGCTTTGTCACTTTGTTAAATGCTATAAGAGATACTAAGTGAAGTAAATCATCTCTTTCCTCCAAAATATTTGCTCTCTTTTGAACAGCAAATTGATATCTAGGAATGTATCATATTATGCTTTTGGAATAAAATAAATCATGACTTCAGGGTCATACTTTAAACAGTGATTGTTATAGCCAAACTTAAAGTTCTCTTTTGTTGTTAAAGTGGCCTCTATTCAGTTCAGACACATAGCAAGCCTGTTTAGGGTTTAAAAGGAGTGGTTTAGGAGAACAAACAAGATGGCGGATCAGGTGAAAGTGCAGTAAAGAGCTCTGTCAGCAACAACACAGAATACCATACCAAGCAGGCTCACGTGATGGTCACAGAACTCTGAACCACGTATAAAGGAATATTTAGAAGGTTTGAAGGCTTACAACTGGAGGAATTTGTGGCATAAGAAAGAAATCCATTGCTTTCTAGTCCGGATGCTCAGCTGCTCCAGGAGCTGCCATCTTGGGTGAGACCAAGCCGGGGAAGGATCGGAGCAGCCACAGATGCCTGGTAGAACTGCAAAGATAAAGGTGTGGACATTCTTTTCTTTTGGTAGCCGTTCCTTGGTCCCTTGCTGTCTGCACACCTCCATTCTGGTGACTATAGGGCTGCCTAAGCTACTGGGCAACCCAGCCCCACCCTTGGAGTGTTCTACTATGCATGTGCACAGATCTCCTTGAAATTTAAAGAGACAGTTTCCAATTAATACCAAATGACCACAGTCGGCCCTGAACTGTTTACAACTAGAAAAAAGGCCTGAACGGGGATTGTGGAGCAGGACAAGCAGACAAAAAAGGAAATAAGCCAAAAAAATAAATCCTAAGTTACGTCAAAACGGCCAACATGGCATCTTGAAATTTTTCAAAAAGAAGAGTGGAAAGGGAAGCCCATTTCCTGATCACATCTACCTGGAGGCAACCAGAAAGCATGAAAAATACCAAATACACACCCATCTAAGTATTAAGGCCACAGATAACCCCTGAATATGCCCAAAAAACAGAAACAGATGACCATATCTGCACATGTCCAGAAACGAGATAAAGTGACTGAGGCAAATA
>NW_006408527.1:31579239-31592067 GCF_000296735.1 Chrysochloris asiatica | reverse complement strand
AAATCTTTATGGGAGTAGAAAGCCTCATCTTTCTCCCACGGAGCAGCTGGTAGTTTCGAACCACTGACCTTAAGGTTCGCAGCCCGATTCGTGCCCTGTATACTTTCACTCAATTCACAATAAAAAACTTAAATTAAAAAAAAATAAAAAAGGAGTGGTTTCTGGGTTTGAATAGCCAACCTTGTGGTTAGTAACCTAGTACTTATCCTATAGTGCCAGTCTCTTAGAATGGTATAATTTTATAAGATCATTTATTCAAAATATAAGTTCAAATCAGTGATGGTATGCATTCTATTTATTTTTATCTATTTCAACTACAAATACACCTGATACAAAGTTAATGAATAAATGCTTCTATTTTTTGCAGTTGAATTAGTATGTTTAAATACTTCTTGATGCATTTTGAAAATGGTTAGAAAATGTTCAGCATGATTTATTCTTCGTAAATATATTTCAGAATGCTTTCATATTTAATCCTTTAGAAAAATTCATAATATTTCTCTATTGTCCCAAATGTTATATTATGATTTCCTTTGACATAGTACTTAACTTTTAAATTAACCTGAAGCTTGCTTCTTTTATCTTATAAAAGGCCCCAAATAACCCTATGAAATATGTATTGTCATTTTTCTAGGTGAGATATGAGGACATTCAGAGGCAAATACATCTTTAAAAATGCTCCTCCTAGGGTATATTGGACCACAATTTTGAATATATGAAAATATTTTCAGAGTTTGTGGTCATAACTATTTTAATACATTTTCCCTGTATATTTTTTCCAATATATATGTCCATACATATGAGAAGACTTCAGAAAACTAATGGAAAATGGAACTGAAAGGTAATTTATATTTTTCCACAAACTTCTTGAAGTCTTCTCATGTGTGTATGTATGTATGTATATGTATGCTCTGCTGTGTACTGTAGAAGTACCTGACCAAGAGACAGTTGTTCAAACAGAACGTGGGAACACTGAATTTTTAAAATTAAGAAAGGTGTGCGATAAGGTTTTATTCTTTCACCATACTTATTCGACCTCTATGCTGAGCAAATAATCTGAGAAGCTGAGTTATAGGGAAAAAACAAACAAACAAACATCGCATCAGGATTGGAGGAAGACTCATTAACAACCTGCAATATGCAGATGATACAATTTTGCTTGCTGAAAGTGAAGAGGACTTGAAACATTTATTGATGAAGATCAAAGAGCACAGCCTTCGGTATGGATTTCATTTCAATGTAAAGAAAATAAAATCCTTACCACTAGACAAATAAACACCATTCTTATCAAGGGGAAAAGACTGAAATTGTCAAGGACTTCATTCTTCTTGGATCAACTGTCAACACTCACAGAAGCAGCAGTCTAGAAATCAGATGATGCACTGCATTAGGCAAATCTGCTGATAAGACCTTTTTATTTTTTATTTATTTTAAATGTTTTATTGTGTATTGTGTGATAGTCTACATGGGGGAACATTAGTTTTACATTCATTACATCATACATCGTCTCATTGCCATAGTTACCATCCTGTCCATGCATCATCACCCAACCAAAAGGTATACCTGCAATCCCGCCCATCCTCCCCTCATGGTCCTCAGCACACAGCCCCTCTCTCTCTCTTGATCCCTAGTCCTCAGCCACTCCATCTCTTCGCATCATCCTCTCTCTTCACATCATCCTCTCTGTCTCAGTCTCAGGCCTCAGTGCTCCTCTGGGTGGGGTCCTGATCTCCGCTTTTCTCCATTGATGGTCCCAGGGCCCTCCACTCCAAGACTGAAAGGTTAATCACTCCCCTCCTTGCTATAAAATGTCCATCTTCACATTTCCAGTCCTCATAATCTGTCCTGATAACAATTATTCACCCTTGCATCCGCAGGGACCCATCTGCATTTCTTTTCATCTACCCTTCCCAGACAGGTAGGATACTACTCACTGGAGACTCTACCATCCTCCCCACCCTGTGAATCTAGGTTCCGTCTTGAAAGCTTGTAAGCCAGTCACTTCTTACCTTTGTATCCCTTCTCCCATTTTTGGTTAGTCATTGTTCAAGTTGTCCATCCCTATCTACTCTTTGTGTGGAGGGGGTGGGAATAATTCTTGGAGCAGGGATTTGTTTCCTCTTTTGAGCTACTGCATTTATAGATGGATGTCCAGTTTATCAGACTGTATCAGATGATGCTTTTTTTTTTTTTTCCTCTTCTTTCTTCTTTGGGTTGATTTTTGTTTGTCCCATCATTGGAGCCATGGCAAGTGGGTATCATCTGCAGGTGTGGTTGTTCCTGCATCTGTCTGCCCTCTTCTTATCAGTTGGTTGCTTCAGTCTCCACTCTAGTCCTCTGTGGATGTGTCACTGACTCTGAGCCCATGAGTCCCCAGGTCTTGCCTCACTGCTGGCCATCCAGGTCTCCACCCAGGCTCACCACAGTCTGCTGAACGATGCAGGGCTTAGCTCGCTGCTTCTTCAATGTTCTTCAGTCACTTTTCTTTATGGATGACGTGCATGGTCGCCAATCAGAACACGTTTCCCCATTGCGCCTTAGTCTTAGAGGAGGATTTGCACTGAGAGGACCTGATCACTTGCCTTGATGTCTCCTGGGCAGACACGCTTGCTTGTTCTTGTGGAAACAGTCGGACTGCCCTTGTTGTTTTGTATTTTTTCTGTAGGTCCTTCTTTCAAGAAGGGTCTTCTGGTTTTCTGGCTGCTCCAGGCTGGTCTGATTGTCCTTTCCAGAGAAAAATGTCCCTTCTCTGATGGTCTGGATGTGGTTCAGGCTTCCTTCTATAGTTTTATGCAATGCAGAGGTTCCTCATGAGACCTCCTTCACTAGATACATTGTAATTGTAGCCCCATTTTAGACATTCCAATTAGTTATAGGCAGAAGATGGACTTACAAGCTTTCTATGGTGATATTTCTGGCTATTCCTTTCACTCTCCCTCCAGTGACTGCATGGAAAACCAAGTTTCAAAAGTCAGCCAAGTATCTCAACATTATTCCCCCCTTTTCCCCATTCCAAGCCTGTCCCAGTCTCTGGATCCCAGAGCCCTGTTGTTCCAAGGCTGTGCCTACATCCGTTTTTACCTCTGTCCCACTTAGCTCATTCATACCTGCCTAATTGTTCTCCAGTCTGCCTTGTTCTTCCATTCCCCTCTCCCTACTTGTATATTGCCCCCCCCTCCAATACCCAAATTATCCTGTGTCTATTCCCTGCCCTGTGCTCTGCCTTCCCCTCCCACCCTTATTCCTACCCCTACGTCTTAGCAACCTGCTAAGAATCCACTTTAGTGGATTAGTATGCTTTCTTTTTCTTAGTCTTTTATAGTAGTGGTCCTATGCAGTGATTTTTCCTTTTGTGATTGACTAATTTCACTCAACATAATGTCCTTAAGGTTCATCCATGTTAGGAAGTGGCATGTAGCTTCCTTGTTATTTTTCAAGGTAGGATGGTACTCCATTGTGTGTATGTACCTCAGCTTGCACAAGACCTTTTTAAAGTGTTGAAGAGCAAATATGTCAGCTGAGGACTAAGGTGAGCCTGACACAAGTCATGGTATTTTCAATAACTTCATATGCATGTGAAAGCTGGACAATGAATAAGGAAGACCATAGAAGAATTGATGCTTTTGAGTTATGGTGTTGGAGGAGAATATTGAAAGTGCCATGGGCTGCCAAAAGAACCAATAGATTCATTTTGGAAGAAGTACAGCCAGAGTGCTCCTTGGAGGCCAAGATGGCCAAACTTTGTCTCTTATATTTCAGACATGTTGTCAGGAGGGACCAGTCTCTGGAAAAGGATATCATGTTTGGTAGGGTGGAGGGTCAGAGAAAAAGAGGAAGACCCCAACGAGATGGACTGGCCAAGTGGCAGCATCGATAGACTCAAGCGTGGTAACAGCAGTGAGGTTGGCCCAGGATTGGGTAGTGTGTTGTTCTGTTGTGCATAAAGTCTCTATGAGTCAGTACCCATTTGATGGCACCTAACAACAACAATAACAAACCTGTATCGGAGTGCTGGTGTGGCACTGTGTGCTAATGCAAAGTAGTTTGAACTGCAAGGTTGGTGGTTCAAGCTCACCAGCTGCTCCTTTGAAACCCTATACAGCATCGCTATGGGTTGGAATTGACTTGATGGCACTTAAGAACAGCAAAAGTATAGGGTTTTTTTTGAGATTGTTAAGTCTTTGTGGGAACAGAAAGCCACATCTTTCTCCAAAGGCACAGTTAGTGGATTCAAACTGCTGTCCTTGAGGTTGGTAGCCCAATGCATAACTCACGAAACTATCAAGACTCTATGACTATATATATCCAACTGAACAGAGTGCTATAGGAGTTGTTATTTTGTGCCGAAGTGGAAACAGAAAATGGGCAAGAGCTGAAAATGACAAGGGGCTTGAGGCATCTTTTAAGGTACAGTTTGCAGTTCCTAAAGAACCAAAGCAACCCACCACTGTTTCTGGGCCCAGTCCTTCGGCCCCATACCCACTTTATCCACAACAATCAATGGGGCCTGAGGTCTACCCTGCCGGCCCTATGGGGGGACCCTACCCACCTCCTCAGGGATACCTCTACCAAGCATACCCACAGTAAGGCTGGCAGGGTGTACCTTGGGAACCTCTCCAAACCACAATATGTGTGATGGAATGGGAAAGGAAGATGGCAGATATTGGGTGTCAGGCATCCTTAGCTGCATGCTGGGCTGCCCTCTGCTGCTGCTGCCTCCTGTAGAGCTTGGATTAAGCAGCCAAGACCCAGGTTCTCTGTGGCCTCCAAGAGCTCCTGATTGGCCCACTATTTGCTGTTGCTGGAATAAACAACTAGTGTTGAGCAACTGTTTTTTCTTTTCTTTTCTAATCTGTAAACTTTTAAATACACACATACATATTCACACACATTCTGTATATGTCTATATATGCTCTTTTACAAAGTTTTGAATTATAATTTGTGTAAGGAATCTATTTGTCTTTTGTGTTATAATTCTAAAAAGAATTCTAAATTCCACACCATAATCCCTAGAAATTGTGGAGATGCCAGAGCAGAGTCAATGACCCCACACCCTACCACATTATGATATACAGCACAGTGACCTTAAGATAACTTATCCAAGTGATGCTTCCTTAATAGTACAGTTTTCTCCAAGTGGTAACAGTTACAAAAGTCAAAAACATTTGAAGTTTAAAAAGACTTTACAAACTTAGATGATTGGATTGGTCATGTGAGAGAGAATGTGGAGATCCTATAGGAGTCAAGAGTAGCCCTGGTTAATGGCTAGCCAGGAATAGAATTTCAGACCTATAGCCCAACTTACTGAATTCTTACTGAATTCATCAACAGTGAATTTGGTAGCTGGTCTGAAGCCCCAGATAAGATCTACAGCTACGCCTCAATTTCATAAACTCAACAGAGAACCCTGCCATGCCATCACAGACTTCTGATCTATGAAACTTTGAGACAGTAAATTGTCATGACATTGATAGAAAACTAATACCAATTTTTAGCAGTTTTATTTATTTATTTATTTTTTTACCTGGTATCACACTGTAGGATAAGTGCTGGACTGCTAACTTCAAGGTCAGTGGTTCAAACCCATCTGCTGCTCCTTAAAGATCCTATTTAGGATTGCTTTGAATTGGGATCTACTTGATGACACTTTATAACAACATTTTTAGCCCAGGTAAAAATCATACAAGAATCTCTAAGCTTTCTTACTTACTCAGGACTCTGGGTGGCAAGAGCAATTTGCAATAAGGTACTTAGTCTAAGGAGTTCTGGTGTGGTGCTGCGGGTTAATGCCTTTAACTGCAAAGTCACTATGAACTGCCAGGTTGGAGGTTCAAGCTTACCAGCTGCTCATTGAAAACTCTATACAGGGTCGCCATGGGCACAGTATTGTTTTTCAAACAAGCCCTGAACCAGCTCTGATAGTTTCCTCTGGCAAATCCTCCAGTCAGCTCTTCTGAGGCTTCAGTCTCATAACAAATACTGAAGTCAACCACCATGGGAATTTAGGATAAGAGCAAACGCTAGAAAGCATATTATTAACCTTACTGAAGATCTACATCCCATTCTGTTTTCCAGATTCTTTAACCTCTGATAGTAAAAGTATTGACCTATTTTGCTTTGCAAATTTTTCTTTCTTTTTCCTTATCTTAATCTATATGTTAACATTTTAATATTTTATTAGTAAATTAATAAATAATTTATTTTCTTAATTTAATTTCATCTGCTTTGTGTTGTAATTTAATCTCCCATGGCTTAATTGCATTAATAATACATTCCTTATTTGCATGTTGTTATTGTTAAGTGCTTTCAAGTCAGTTCCAACTCATCGCAACCCTGTGTAAGGTTTCCAAGGAGCTGCTGATAGGTTTGAACTACCGACCTTGTGGTTCACATTCCAGTGTTGATCTTATGGAAATATGTTTTTTTATATTCCTTCAATTTTATTTGGTGGAGAAATAAAAGGCAACCTGAGTTTTTTCATCATGAATTGAATCTCTGTTCTTGATAAGTAAAACATTTTAGTAGAAGAGAAAGGATCATGATTATACATAAACTTCTGTATGTTTAACCATGATTATGCAAGTTATTCTGACAGATGTCAAAGTAAAACATGACAAATTTAATAGTACTAATAATTGATGTCTCAACTGTTAGAATTAGCTTCAAATATTTTATCAGCAGCAGCATGACACCCAGAGAAAGAGTGATCTAAAATTCCAGTAATGCGAATAATTGTGTGACAAGTAACGTACTCATACTCTAATGCAGAAATCACCTAGTGCCATCTTTTCCAGTTCCACTGAACCAAACTCATCAGTTAAATATATAGTTCTACTTTCACTCACCACCAGTTCTTGTGAGTTTAATTTTTTGTTCTATTTTGACTGTTGTTATTTGTTTCTGTTTTCTGTTATTGGTTGGTTTGATAGTTCTTGGTTTATTGTCCCAATCAGTAGTTAAAAGGGTTTTGTCAGTGTGTGTAATGTAGTGTCCAAAAGAGATCATTTTAGGTTATTGACTAGCCTTCCTGACAATGCCAAATTTATTTATCAACATTTACATGATACTTATAGCCATGATAAAGGGCCATTGTGACCTTTAAATGAATTTTAATTATTCTAGGAGAAGAAATGATGTTTCATTCTGACTACATAAGGCATATTAATACAATAGAACACTCATGCTTGAATTCAGTAAATAGAATTACTGAGATAAAAATAAACAACAAAATACAGACTGTTAATTAGAGAATGCTTTAATTGAATTAGAATGATTTCACAGTGATCCTGGATATTACCATTGCATGCTAAATTCAGTTGTGTCGCAGAACTCATTTGATACAATAGCAGTTTTTTACATAGTTGAGCATCTATTTCAAATTTTCTGTAATAGTAAACACATCAAAAGTGTTTACCCAAATGTACTGCATATTATTAAAAGTTTACCATATCAAGTATGTTCAGTAATAAATCAAGACATTTATTATTACTTTAAAATTTAAGAGCACATCTTATCTGTAACAGACACCTATGAAAGCAAAACAATATAAAATACGTTTTGTGCTAAGAATTGATGAAACACTGCATGTGTATTTCAAATCTGATAAGCACTTGTGAGCCTGGTTTCTTATCTGAGTTATGCTAGAACTCTTAAGGTTTTCTAATTGTATTGACTGACACCTCCCTACCCTGTCATTTTACTATATCAGGGGAAGTCATAGAAAAACTTAAAAAGGCAAAGCTCTAAGAAATAAAATTTAGAAAATTAATTTATCCCTATAAAACACTGTCTTATTTTTCAGTAAGATATTTTAAAGAAAGAGATATAAAATTATTTGGGCCTTTACATAAAACACAAAACAAGGACTCACATTTTCATTAGAGGAGTTTGTGTTTTGATATGATACTGGGAACTATGCAATCAATAGTTTAAATAACAGCAAGATGATTCATGGCAGGCAGGTTTCAATTCAACAGAGCTTCTAATCTAGGACAAACTAAGAAAACAGGCCCGGCAATGCACTTCTGAAAATTAGGCAATGAAAATCTTAACAGAACATTGCTCAGCTCACTTTCTCTGGACAAATCATCAGGAGGGAACCTTCACTGTAAGAGGACATCATGTTTGGTGAAATAGAAGGTTAATAAGACTCTGGTAAGGAGGATTGGCATAATAGCACCGAGAATGAACTCAAACGTATGTAGAGGTGATCAAGAGGCTAACTGAGGACCAAGCAATACTTAGTTTTATTTGTCCTAAGATCATCATTAGTTGGAGTCAACTCCAGAGCAACTATCTATTAATCTATCTACTTTTATATCATCCTCAAAAATTGTATGCAAACCTGAGTGTTAAATTTGTATGAAGGGAAAGAATATTTAAACATTAAGTTCTTTAATGTGTTGTTGTGTGTTAAGTACTATCAAATTGGTTCTGACTCAAAGGGACCCTGTATAGAGATTTCAAAAAGATGCTGGTGGGAATGAACTGCCAATCTTGTGGTTAGTAATCTAATGCTTTCCCTACAGCACCACATTGAGACTCCAATGATAAAAAAAGTATTATTACATAGTTCTACATTATATAACAATGAAACAGAAGTTATGAGATTCTGGAAGAGGACTTGGGCAAAGCCAAGACATTGGGAAAAAACACTTTTTTGCTGCTCAAGATCCAACCTTTTAATATGAAATGATCCAATGTTTAAGCTCAGTTTTCACTAAATCCCATAGAATTATATTAAATGAAGAAGGATAACAGTAAGTTCTGTGCCTATTAAATTTACCAATTTGTCAGTTTCTTGTTTGGGTTTCACAGGAAAAAACGTTACATTTGCATATTCTATTTTTTTATATATATAAAGAGTTTAATATTCCTCAAATAACACATATTTAGTTATTAAATGTGGTGCTGTGGGATAATGTACTGGATCGCAAGGTTGGTTTGAAACACAAAGTTGGCAGTTCAAATTCACTAGTTGCTCCTCGGAAACGCTATACAGGGTCACTCTGAGTCAGAATAGATTCAATGGCACTTAACAACAATAGTAACAATGAAAATTTAAAAAGCTTTATATAAAAATTCTTACAAGTTTCCAAAATCTAAAAATGTTAGTTAAGCACTTAAATGAAAATATCTTAAGTAACTTTTTTAAAGAAGTAAATTAAAAGAAGACATATTCCAAGATCTAGGTGCTATGTTAAGCTATATTCTAAAACAATGGAGGCACAATAACACATATGTTAATGGATGTTGAAAATAACAAATTGTTTTAGACACTATTAATTTTTATACATTGAAAATGGAAAGTTTAACATTATCATGGTGGTAATTTCCCCGGGTTTTAATTTTCATCTATTTAAAAAGGACTGTATTCCTTAACTTTCTTGTTATAGAGTTGTTGTGGTTAAGTACCATCGAGTCAATTCTGAGTCATGGTGACCTTGTATAGGGTTTCTGAGGGGTGGCTGCTGAGTTTGAATCACTGACCTTGAGATTCAAATCGACTTTTCTGCCCAGTGCTTATCATATAGTGCCACAATTGTTTTTGTTCTTGTTAAGTGCCATCGATTTGGGTCCAGCTCATAATGACCCTGTATAGGGATTTCCAAGGAGCATTTGGCAAGCTTGAACAGCTGACCGTGTAGTTTAAACAGTTTTGCAGTCTGGTGCACTAACCCACAGCACAGTGCCACATTTGTTGTTGTTAGGTGCTACTGAGTCAGTACTATCTCATAGTGACCCAATGCACAACAGAACGAAACACTGCCCAGTCCTGGGCCAACCTCACAAATGTTGTCACACTTGAGTCCATTGATACTAACACTTGGCCAATCCATCTCACTGAGGGTCTTACTTTTTATCTCTGACCCACCACCTTACCAAACATATCCCTCTCCAGTGACTGGTCCCTCCTGACAATATGTCCGAAGCATGATAGACGAAGTTTGGCCATCCTTGCCTCCAAGGAGCACTCTGGCTGCATTTCTTCCAATACAGATCTATTGGTTCTTTTGGCAGCCCATGGCACTTTCAGTATTCTCATTCAGCACCATAAGTCAAAAGCATCAATTCAACTATGGTCTTCCTTATTCACTGTCCAGCTTTTGCATGCATATGAAGTTACTGAAAATACCATGGCTTGGGTCAGGTGCACCTTAGTCTTCAAGCTGACATCTTTGCTCTTCAACACTTTAAAAAGGTCTTGTGCAGCAGATTTGCCTAATGCAATACATTCTTTGACTTCTTGACTGCTGCTTCCATGAGTGTTGATAGTTTTCCAAGAAGAATAAAGGCTTTGACAACTCCAGTCTTTTCTCCATTGATAAGAATGTTGTTTATTGGCCCAGTGGTGAGGATTTTGGTTTTCTTTACATTGAGTTGTAATCCATACTGAAGGCTGTGCTCTTTGATCTTTATCAGTAAGCATTTTAAGTCCTCTTCACTTTCAGCAAGCAAGGTTGTATCGTTTGCATAGTGCAGGTTGTTAATGAGTCTTTCTCCAAGCCTGCTGACACGTTTTTTTTCATAGAGCCCAGCTTCTTGGATGATTTGTTCAGCATACAGGTTGAATAATATGGTGAAAGAATACATCCCTGTCACACATCTTTCTTAATTTTAAAACATTCAGTGTTCTCATGTTCTGTTCAAACAACTGACTCTTGGTTCATGTACAGATTCCTCATGAGCACAATTAAATGTTCAGGAATATTCATACTTTGCAATTTTGTCCATAGCTTATCAAGATCCACACAGTTGAAAGCCTTTGCATAGTCAATAAAGCAAACATAAACATTTTCTGGTACTCTCTGTTTTCAGCCAAGATCCAACAGACATCAGCAATGATATCCCTCATTCCATAGCCTCTTCTAAATCCAGCTTGGACCTCTGGAAGTTCTCTGTCAATGTAGACTTGCAGCCGTTTCTGTATTACCTTGAGTAAAACTTTACTCACATGGGATATCAAAGAGACTATCTGATGATTTCCAAAATTCATTGGATCATCTCTCTTTGGAATGGGCACAAATATGGATCTCTTCCAATCAGTTGGACAGATAGTTGTCTTCCAGATTTCTTAGCATAGATGAGTGACTGCCTCCAGTGCTACCTCACTTTCTTGAAAGATTTCAATTTCTATTCCATAAATTCTTGGTGCCTTGTTCTTTGCCGATTCCTTCAATGCACCTTGGACTTCTTCCTTCAGTATCATTGGTTTTGATCACATGCTACCTCTTGAAATGGTTGCTCATTGACTACTTCTTTTTGGTACAGTGATTCTGTATTCTTTTCATCTTCAAAATGCTTTCTGCATCATTCAATATTTTGCATATAGAATCCTTCAATATTGCAAAGTTGAGGCTTGAATTTTTTCTTCAGTTCCCAGCTTGAGAAATGCTGAGCGTGTTCTTCCTGTTGGGTTTTCTTTCTCCAGATCTTTGCATATTTTATTGTAATATTTGACTTTCTTTTCTTGAGCTGACTTTTGAATTTTTCTATTCAGCTCTTGTACCTCCTCATGTCTTCCATTTACTTTAGCATCTCTGTGCTTGAGATCAGTGTCTCTTCTGACATTCATTTTGATATTTTTCTTCTTTCTTGTCTTCTTAATGACTTTTTGCTTTCTTCATGTCTAACATTCTTGATATCATCCCACAACTCTTCTGGTCTTCAGTATTTAGTGTTTAATGTATCCAATCTGTTCTTCAGATGATCTCTAAATTCAAGTAGGATATATTCAGTCATATTTTGCTCTTGTGGACATGTTTTCAGTTTCTTCAGCTCCAACTTGAATTTTCATATGAGCAATTGATGGCTTGTTCCACAGTCTACTACTGGCCTTGTTTTGACTGATGATATGGTGCTTTTCAATCATATCTTTCTGCAGATGTCATCAATTTGTTTTCTTTGTATTCCATCTGGTGAGGTCCTCATGTATAATTGTCTCTTATGCTTTCCAAAGAAGGTATTTGAAATGAACAAATCATTAATTTTGTACACTAGGACTTCAAAATTGCTATTTCAGAGAGCAAAACAATGTTAGACCACCACTTTCCCCAAGTCTTAACTATAATACATAATGGTTCTTTTCCACTAATGCTAAAACAGCAGACAAATATAAACAAACAAACATTGGTCACATTGAAATCAAAAGATAAGCCTACTCTACCTAATCTTTAAATGATATATGTCACCAGTAGTATTATCTCTTCCCTAAATAAACAGCTATCTAGATGTACAGAACGAGGCTTTTAGAGTAAGTGATTTTTAAATGCATCAAGCTTATATTTAATATTATTTTGTTCTAAGTCTAGAATATCCAATCATTCAGGGTAATGAAAAAGGACCAAGTAATCCTTGTAAAGTAATAATAAACTTTGCCACCTGGATATTTAAACAAAAATCTGGCTCATTTCCCCATTGTCCTTAAAAGGAAACTTAATTCAATATATAATTTTCTCTATTAACCTTTCCCCACCTACATTAATACTTTAAAAATTGAGAAATGCTGACCGTGTTCTTCCTTTTGGTTTTCTAACACTAAATATTTGCATATTTTATTATAGTATTTGGCTTTATCTTTTCGAGCTGATCTTTGAAATTTTCTTTGAAGAATTCTACCAACTTATTCAGTCTGAAATCGATCAAACATGCATTCAAGATGTACTGATCATTACTGGTGATTGGAATGCAAAAGTAGGGAGCAAAGAAGGAGGGACCAGTAGTTGGAAAATTTGGACTTGGTGACAGAAATGATGCTGGAGAATGAATGATAGATTTCTGTAAGACAAATGATTTGTTTATTTCAAATACCTTCTTTAGACAGCATAA
>NW_006408527.1:31566997-31577226 GCF_000296735.1 Chrysochloris asiatica | reverse complement strand
GGGTAATATGGAGGGTCAGAGAAAAAGAGGAAGACCCCTAACGAGATGGATTGGCCAGGTGGCATCATTGATGGACTCAAGTGTGGCAGCGGTGTTGAGGTTAGCCCAGGATCAGACATTGTTTTGTTCTGCTGTGCATGGGTTTGCTATGAGTCCGTTCTGACTCGATGGCACCTGACAACAACAACAACAATGGTGATTTATATATTATTCGTGAAATATCTTCACAGACACATTTTTTTTTTTAATGGGAAAATACACATGAGTTTTTTTTCTATAGAATATGATTGCCAAAAAGAATCTCCAGAAATAACCACAAAAGACATATGTTGCCATAAGAAGAAAATATACTATGAGCTTATACTTGTGCATAGAATGCTGAAAGAGATCTCAGTACTGATTTCCTTTAAAAGTTTTCCTCCATATCAGAAATCTGCATGATGTAATGATCTGCATAATGTTATGGATCATATGCTGCTTTGAGTAATTTACTACAAAGTTCAAGAATTTATTTTTGAAAAATAGACTGTACATATAATGAATATTGTGTCTACCTCTGTTGTCATTTTCCAACACCTGTATAATTTTCTTATATTTTAAAATTCTTTTATCATAATTTACATTAAAGCACTAATAAAGTTATCTCTTTACCAAACTGTTAGTCCACAGCCAATTCCTTTTTAGGGATTTGACATGAAGAAAAATAAAACAACCTAAAGGTCAGTCTGCTTACTATTAATCCTTTAAAATTGTCCCTTGACCTGTATGCATGAAAGTTACTCATTAGTCCCCTGATGAGTTTCTGTCTGAACTTCTAACACTCTCAGTGGTATATAAACAGGCAGTTTTGATTTGCTATTCTTAAAATATTAAAAATAGTTATGTTTTTTATTAATTATTAACAAAATGAATGAGATGCCTTGAGCAAACTGTTTTAAAAAATAGCAATTTAGTTTTTTGTTAGATTGTGTTTTCTCTAAATATTCTTAGAATGTCTGCTTAAAATAATTGAATCAAAATATATTCAGTTAGATATAAAATAGATAATAATGGTTATTTTCATTTGTGTGTATGGAATGCAATTTTTAAAGTAAAATTTTATCTCAACTAGATACTTGGACTAAATCTTTGAAAATTAAAACACAAAAACAATATTACAATGCTGGCATTGTATGCTAAATGCTTTTTGTAATAGCCTATTGTCCTTGCAATTTACACATAAGATCATATCAAGTGACTATCTCAGAAAAATCTTAGAAAATACCATCTCTGAATTTCCTCAGCAATTCTACAAACTGTGAAGTTTATTGCTTAGTTTAATTTTAAGATTTGATAGATTGAAATGCAGGAGATTACTGAAGAATCTGATCTTAAGAATGAGGACATAAAGTCCCAAATCAGGGTACTGAATGAGGGACACACTAAAGGGTCACCTTTCCATATCCAATCTAGTGTGCAAAAATTCTATATGAATTTTTGTTTTATTTTTATTATTATATGTAAATATATTAATTCATTACTAATAAAAATGAGTCTTAAGAAACATTTGTAGACTCAAAGAACCAGCATTATTACAGAGAAAAATAAATAGTTTTGAAGAAAGATTGGCAGAACAAATCTTTTGACAACTCTAATCTCTAGCTCTATTAGCTCCATTGAACTGACTTGGGGGACAATCTCTGTTGACTCTTTGTGTATATTAGCTTGAAGAATCAAAAAAGCCAAACAAAACAAAAGATTAAGTAGTTACATAGCAAATCTTATTATTATTATGGATGTGTTTGCATATAGAGCTGTTATTGTTACTGTTGTGTACCGTCAATCAATTCTGACTCATAGCAACTCCATGAAACAGAGTAGAACTGCTCCATAGGGTTTCCTAGATTATAATCGTATAGGAGCAGAGTGCCAAGCCATTTCTGTGATGAGGCCACATGTAGGCTCCCATCACTGACCCTTTCACTAATAGCTGAGCACTTAGAAACCCTATACAGAGTCCCTTTGAATTGGAACTGACTAGATATGTATATATGTATTTTAGTATGTCACTTTGTTGTACTGTAGTGGCTTGTGTTTTGCTGTCCTGCTGGAAGTTATGCCACTAGTATTTTAAGTACCAGTATGCACAATGGACAGATTTCAACAGAGTTTAGACAGGCTAGGGAGAGAAGGAGAGGGGGACCACATCTAAATGGTTAGCCAGTGAAAATGTAATGAGTAACATTGTCAGAAGATGAATCCCTCAGGTTGGAAGACTTAAAACACAACTGGGGAATAGCTGCCTCCTCAAAGTAGAGTTGACCATAATGATTGAAATGGAGCAAAGCATTCATGACCTTCATTTGATGATGGGGCACAACTTGCAAAAAATGACATCAGTCATTCTTCCCAAGCCACCCTACTCCACAGGTTGGTTCAATAATTCATTGCCATAGCCACACATAACTTAGAAAAAAGTAGTTAAAACTATGAAATGTTTTAGAAAACTTAAGAGACTGCAAGTCAGGATCAGAAAATGCACAGGACACAGATCTTTTAGTCAGGATAGCCTCTCCTCAACCATGCCCACAAGCAGGTTTCTCTCTACCTGGACAATATTACATAGCTCTTGTAGAACTTCTAAAAAATACCCATAGTGCACATGAGTCCACTATAAGCCTCAACCAGAAGGCACTAGACTCTAGCTCCATTTATCAGCAACATTAGCACCCCAATTAAATTGCTGGAGGCACTCACTCTGCAAGTCAGCTTCGTGCCCAAAGCTTTACCTGCTCTGTGGCCTGGAAAGTCCACCAATCTGTCTCATGTTCTAGCTCTTGCTTCTGCTACTACTTCTCCTTTGCTACTTGCTTGGTGTCATAGCTTTCTGTCCATGAGTTGAGACGGTCCAAAATGCATGGATCTCAGGGTACAAAGTACATGATCCATTCCTTGCTCTTCTTCTTTGATAGTAGGAGATTCCCCCCACTGTTTCTGAAATGGCTCATTTTGAACCCATGATAGAGTTTCAAGTTTTATCACTCAAATTACTGTGGCTGAATCATGTCATCCTATCAGTCTCATCTCATACCTTCTCTTAACCAGACCTAACAGGAAAAGAGTATTTGGTTACAGGAGTCTTGGTATGGCACTATAGGATAAACACTGGACTACAAGGTCAGTTTGAACCATAATGTCGGCAGTTCAAACTTATAGCTGCTTCTTGGAAACTCTATACAAGGTTACTATGAGTTGGGACTTAACTCATACTATTCCATGGCACTTAACAACAACAAATATTGTTGTTGTTGTTGTTAAGTGCCGTCGAGTCGGTTCTGACCCATAGCGACCCTGTACAGGGTTTCCGAGGGTGTAAATCTTTACGGGAGTAGAAAGCCTCATCTTTCTCCTGCAGAGCGGCTGGTAGTTTCGAACCTCTGACCGTAAGGTTCGCAGCAACAACAACAATAACAACCAAAAAAGACTAAGGTTAGAAGAGACATTTTAAAAAATTCAATACACCATAGGGCACAACTCAAAATGGAAAAAACAAAAAACAGAAACCACCTGCAAACATCCATTAATAACTGGAATGTGGAATGTATGAAATATGAATCCAGGAAAATTGGATGTCATCAAAAATGAAATGGAACACATAAAGATAAATACCTGAGTCATTAGTGAGCTGGAAAGAACTGAGATTGGCCATTTTGAACTAGACAATCCTATGGTTTTCAACAACAAAATGATTTACAAAACCAGGAATCTCAATTGAAGAGGAATGGCATCATATTTATTAATAAAAAGACCACCTCAAGATCTATCCTGAAGTACAATGATGCCTGTGATAGGATAATATCCAGACAACTACAAAGAAGACCAGTTATTACCACTGTTATTCAAATTTAGTGATTAACTACTAAAACCAGTAATGGAAAAATTGAAGAATTCTACAGGTTGATTAAATTTACCAGCTGCTCCTCCGAAACCCTACACTGGGTTGCTATGAGTGGGAACTGACTCACTTAGCAACAACATCAACATCTGACATTTATCAAACATACAATCAAGATGGATTGATAATTACTAGTGATTGAAATGCACATGTTGGAAACAAAGAGAAATAATCTATAGTTAGAAATTCTGGATTCCTTGATATGAATTATGCTGGAGGTCACATAGTAGAATTTTGCAAGACATAATCCTTACTCATTATAAAAAGCTTTTCCGATACATAAAAGGTAGTATACACATGGACTCCTGATGGAACACACAGGAAACAAATTTATTATATCTGTGGGAAGTGACAGTGGAGAAGCTCAATATCAACATTCAGAACAAGGTCAGGGGGCAACTGTGGAAAAGATCATTAATTGTTTATATGAAAATTTTGGCTGAACATAGCAACACAAATCCTGAAGTGGCACTGCTAACCACATAGGATAAGCAATGCACTGCTAACCACAAAGTCAGAAGTTTAAACCCATCATTTGATCCTCAGAAACCCTATACAGGGGAACTATGGGTTGAAACCAACTCAATGGCACTTAACAACAACAGCAACACTGGGAAAATTATTAAATTATGGAGGAAGCATCAAAAGAAAATAGAAACAATATGCAGAGCCACTGTACTATACATAATTGGTCAATATTCAAGCATTTCAAGATGTAGCATATAATCCAGAAGCGATAGTACTAAAGGAAGAAGTCCAATCTGCACTGAAGGCACTGACAACTGTTGTTGCAGGGAGGGAATTATAATCACTTATATGAAACAAACTGCTCAATATGCTGAATGTAAAACTGATGATCTTGTCTGTAAGCCTTCATTCAATTCATAATAAAGAGTTAAAACAAAAACCAAGGCTCCAAGAATTGACTTTTATCAACTGAAATATTTGAACAAACAGATGCAGCACTTGGAAGACAGTTATCTGGCCAGCCGGTTGGAAGAGCTCCATATTTGTGTCTGTTCCAAAGAAATGTGATTCAAAATAATGCGAAAAGTACTGAACAATATCATTACCATCACATGCAAGTAAAATTTTGCTGAAGATAATTAAAAAGCAATTGAAGCAGTACATCAACATTGAGTTGGCAGAAATTCAAGCCAGATACAAGAGAGGACATGTAAGGAGGGCTATCACTGTTGATATCAGATATATCTTGACTGAATGCAGAAAATAATAAAAAAAAGATGTTTATTTGTGCTATATTCACTGCAGTCTTTTGACTGTGTGGATCATAACCAAATCTGGGTAACATTGCAAAGAACAAGTATTCCAGAACACTTAACTGGGCACATGAGGAACCTGTATATAAATTAAGAGGCAGCTGTTTGAACATAACAAGGGGATACTGAATAGTTTGTAATCAGCAAAATTGTGAAAGCCAGCATTGCTTCCTTTCACCAAGGTGTGATACTATAGGATCAACACTGGACTGCAAAGCACAGGTTTGATAGTTCACACCTACCAGCTGTTACTCAGAAACCCTATTCAGGTCACTATGAGTTGGAACCAACTTAACAACAACAATCCAATATGTATGCTGAGCAAATAATCTGAGAAGCTGGATCACATATTTTAAAAAAAAACATGGCATCAGGATTGGAAAAAAACTCATTAACAGCCTGCAATATACAGATGACACAACTTTGCTTGCTGAGAGTAAAGTAGACTTAAAATCCTTACTGATGAAGATCAAAAACTACAGCATTCAGTGTGGATTGCCCCTTAATATAAAGAAAACAAAAATCCTAATAACTTTCCTAATAGCATCATAATGAATGAAGAAAATATTGGAGACATCAAAGACTTCATTTTCCTTGGATCCACAATCAACAGTCATGGAAGCAATAGACAAGAAATCAAATGAAGTATTATATTAAGCAAATCTGCTTCAAATGTCTTCATTAAAGTCTTAAAGAGCAAAGATGTCAGTCTGAGAACTAACGTGGTACTGACCCAAGCCATGGCATTTTCGGTTGCCTCAAATGTATGTGGAAGATGGATAATGAATAAGGAAGACCAAATAAGAATCTATGCATATGAATTATGGACTGTCAGAGAAACAAATAAATCTCTCTTGCAAGAAGTTCAACTAGAATGTTCCTTAGAAGGAGGGTGACATTATGTTCCTTGTATTTTGGAAATATTTTCAAAATAGGCTATTTCTAGAGAATGACATCATGTTTAATAAAGCAAAAGGTCAATGACCAGGTGGGAAATATAATTAAATAAAACTTCAAGTATTTTTCTGCTTTAATGGCTCTGTCAGTTTGTTGTACTGTAGTGGATTGCATGTTGCTGTAATTCTGGAGACTCTGGAAATGGTATTTTAAATAACAGCAGGACCACTCATAGTAGACAGGTTTCAGCTAAGCTTCCAGAGAAAGATAGACTAGGAAGGAGAGACAGACAACTCAACTTCCAAGTATTTAGTCACTGAAAACCCTTATGAATAGCAGTGGAACACTGTCAGATAGCACCAAAATATTGAATACTGAAACATGATGAAGAACATCAGAATACTGTCAGATATAGTGTCACAAGCTAATCCCCTCAGGTTGGAAGGCACTCAGTACACAACTAGAGAAGAACTGCCTCCTGAAAGTAGAGTTGGCTGTGATGACATGAATGGAATAAAGCTTTGGGGATGTTCATTTGTGGGTGGGCCACAACTCAAAATGAGGAGAAAAAGCTGTAAGCATCCATAAATGATCAGACCATGGAATATATATAGTATGACTCTAGGAAAATTGGAAGTTGTCAAAAATGAAATGGAACACATAAACATCAATATCCTTGGCATTAGTGAGCTGAAATGGACTGGTATCAGCCATTTTGAATCTGACAATCCACATGGTTTACTATGCCTGGAATAACAAATTGAAGGGAAATGGCATCGCATTCATCATTAAAAAAAAAATTCAAGATCTATCTTGAAGTACAATGCTGTCTGGAAAGGCTATCTGGAAAGGAAAATGTCCACACACCTACAAGTAAGACCAGTAAATACCATTGTTTTTCAAATGTATAAACCAACCACTAAAGTCAATGATGATGAAATTGAAGAATTTTATCATCATCTTCAGCCTGAAATTTATCAAACATGAAATAAAAATGCAGTCATAATTACTGTCAATTGGAATGCACTAGTTGGAAACAGTGAGGAAGGATCTATATTTTGAAAATATGGATTTAGAGACAGAAATTATGTTTGATATCACATAATAGAATTTTTAAAGACAAAAGTCTTATTCATTATCAATAGCTTTTCTAACAACATAAAAGGGTCCACATACACACCAGACAGACCACACAGGAAATAAATTTACTACATCTATTGAAAGATATCATGCAAAAGCTCATTATAATCAGACCAAACAAGACCAGAACCAAAATATAACCTTGAACACATTCTAACTGAATTCAGATATTGTCTCAAGAACAGATTTGATGCATTAGACACTAATGACCGAAGACTAGAAGAGTTTTGGGATGACATTAACAACATTATATAACAAAATAGCAAAAGGTCATTAAGAAAAAAAGAAAAGATGAATGTGAATGTCACAAGAATCTCTGAAACTTACTCTCCAGCACAGAGATACTAAAGCAAATGGAAGACATGAGGAGGTAAAATAGTTGAACAGAAATTTTCAAAGGACAGATCGAGAAGACAAAGCCAAATATTTTAATGAAATGTGCAAAGACCTAGAACTAGAAAAGCAAAAGGGAAGAAGATGCTCGATATTTCTCAAGATGAGGGAAATGAAGAAAACTTCCAGCCACAACTGACAATATTAAAGTATTCTATGGTTAAAATATTGCCTGATACAGAAAACATCAAAAGAAGATGGAAACAAGATACAGAATCACTGCACCAAAAAGAAACTATCAATGTTCAACCATTTCAAGAGGTAGCATATGATCAACAGCCACTGATACTGAAGGAAGAAATCCAAGGTGCACTCAAGGCAATGGCCAACAAGGCTCCAGGAATTGATGGAATACATATTGAAATCTTTCAACAAACTGATGTGGCACTGGAGGTACTCACTCATCAATGCTGTTAAAATTGGAAGACAGCTACATGGCTAAGTGATTGGAAGAGATCCATATTAGTACCCATTCCAAAGCGGTGACATAACAGAATGCAGAAATCATTGGACCATATAATTAATATTGCATGCAAGTAAAATTCTACTAAAGATAATTCAAAAAACATCTGCAATAGTATATTGACAGAGAACTGGCAAAGGTTCAAGTCGGATACAGACAAGGACATGGAATGAGGGATATCATTACTGAGGTCATATGAATATTGGCTGAAAGCAGAAAATGTCAGAAAAATGTTTACTTGTGCTTTATTGACTATGCAAAGGCTTTTGATTGTGTTTATCTTGACAAACTATTTACAACATTGCAGAAAATTAGTCTTGTGGAGCACCTAATTATGCTCATGAAGAACCTGTACACAGATGAAGAGGCAGTTGTTTGGGCAGAACAAGGAATCTCTGAATGTTTAAAATTAGGAAAGGTGTGCGTCAGAGTTGTTTTCTTTTTCCATACTTATTCACATGTGACTAAAATAATTGAGCAAATAATTCAAGAAGCTGGATTGAATGGAGAAAAACATGGAATCAGAATTGGAGAAAGAGTCATTATCAACCTGCAATATATAGATGATATAATCTTGCTTGCTGAAAGGGAAGAGGACATAAAATACTTATTGATGAAGATTAAAGACTTCAGCCTTTGGTATGGGTTGTCCCTCAATGTAAAGAAAACAAAAACCCTCCAGTCTGACCAATAAATAATATCAAGATAAAGATTAAAGTTTTCAATGACTTAATTTTGCTTGGATCAGCTACCAATACTCTGTGAAACGGCAGTCAAGAAATCAAATAATGCAAACCTACTGCACAAGACTTCTCTAAAGTTTTCAAGACCAAAGATGTCAGTATGAAGATTAATGTGAGACTGACCCAAGCCTTATTTTCAATAACCTCATATGCATTTGGAAATTGGACTTAAGAAGACCATAGATTAATTGATGTATTTGAGTTCTGTTGTTGGAGAGGAATATTAAAAGTACCACTGCAAAAAGAACAAACAAATCTATGTTGGAAGAAGTATAGCCAGAATGTACGTTAGAAGCCATGATGGCCAGACTTCATCTCTAATACTTCAGACATACTATCAGGAGGTACCCATCCTTTCTGGAGAAGGCTAGCATGCATGGCAAAGTGAGCAAAAAAGAGGAAAACTCTCATCAAGATGGATCGACGCAGTAACAGAAGCAATGGGTTCAAGAGTAGCAAAAATTATGAGGTTGGTGTAGGACTGGGCAGTGTTCCATTCTGTTGTTTATAAGGTTGCTATGAGTTGATACTGACTCGATGACACCTAACAACAACAATGATTCTTTAAAATATTCTATAAACAATTGCATAATACTCCATTTTATTAATTTCTTAATATCCATTTTATGTGCTTATTATAAATGTAACCTAAAATTTGAGGCAAGTGGCTATTTAATTAAATCCCACTGAAACCTTTATTCTCTTGGATTGTGCTTCTTATAAATCTTTAGCAAAATCTATCAATATTCAAGGAAGGAGATTGTTAAGCCACATTCCAGCCTTTGAATCTTAATGTTTGGTCATATTCCAACATTAATTCCTTTATATATAAACTAATGAGTTAATTTGCATATTGCACACAAAGTATTTTTTGTCAAAGCATTCCTATGAAACTGAAATTAAGTCAAATATATATCCTCATGCTTCCAAACATTTTTTAAAAATTTAGAAATTTGAGGATGCTTGAAAAAATATTTTAGCATTCATCTGGACTACTTGTTCATGAACTTTGGGATCAAAGGACTGTTTGTCAATAGATAAGAGTATTCAGCTTAATCACTTGGGCAAAAATGAACCTTCGCATTTTCACAAGGCGTTGCATGCAATTCTAGAATTCCAGAGACTCATAGCTTTTGAAGTCTATCCATAATCTTAGGGCTAAATATTCCTGATCTTGAAGGGTAGTATTTCATAGTCAACTTTTTAGGAAGTTTTTCATGTTGCCTAGCAGCCAAGTATTACAAGTATCTTTAAATATCACATAGTTAATAATGTTGTTATGTCCTTATTTGTCTTCTTCAATAATAAACTGCTTAGTGCAGCAGTTTTTCTATTTTGCTCAAAAACTTGTGATCAGAATCTTGGACATTACCTAATAT
>NW_006408527.1:31559018-31566897 GCF_000296735.1 Chrysochloris asiatica | reverse complement strand
ATATATATTGAACTAATCAATCGGTATATAAATAATTTAATTACCCATGATTGTGAGTTCTGGGTAACATTTCCACTGCCAGAATTATGTTGTTTTTTTTCCTCTCTTTCTTTTTCTTTTTTAATCTACACTTGCAAATTAAACTTGTTGATATCTAGATAGAAATGTCAACAATCAGTCAAATTCTCTTTGAGGCTGTGAAAACAAAACAGTATAAATTCGAGAAGATAGGCATTTTCCTGAAGAGACTGAGATTTAGAAATTAGATGCATCTGCTACTTCTCTATTACAAACCAGGCATGATAGCACCTGAATCTGTGTGCAGGCTATTTTAAGTGTTTTGTTTACTCTTAAAGTAGCGTATTTTCCCTTCCTTCAAATCAAAGTATCGAGCACACTTTAACATATTAGACACAAAATTTAAACTGCAATGTTCACTAAACATGTACATAATAAGATTTCTTAAATATAGGGGAAAAAAACATTACTTATTTACATTACTGAAACTTGACAAGTTTACAATTCCCCCCAACCCCCACCCCAAGCACTATTCTTATGAAACTGCACCAAAAATCTTTGGGGGATATACTCAAATCCAGATTTCTCTTGAGGCAAACAGTAATTTTCTGCATTTCATGTAGAGGTGCAGGCTAGAGAAACATTGTTTATATCAAACAAAGAAACAAATAAAAATCATGACCCTACAGACATAAGAGAAAATCAGCCAGCTGAGGAACATATTTACATCTTTCTATTGAAATGGTAGGTTGATGCATACTATGGTTTTTGTATTTCTACTATTTTCTAGTTTTCATTTTCATGTACTCTTTTTTCTCTGATTATATCATCAAAATATATTTTCCTCTATACTGATATGCAATTTGAGAAAAAAAATTAAAGTCCCAATAAGAACAGCCATATTTTTAAAGGTCAGTTTTTAATGTGATTAATAATTTCTTTCTTACATAAGCTTAAATTTGCACATGCTGTATTGGAGCTTTCATCACATCATTTTTAATCAACATGATTTTAATTAGAACATTTGCTGATGAGTGTGAGTAGGTGTAGCAGAAGAAACAAATAAAAGAGATATAATGAGAAAAAAGTAAAAGATAAAAACATACTAAATCTAAATTGTATGATCTATTCATTCGGTTTTTTTCTATCAGCATCAGATTTAGTGAAAATTTTAACTTGGGAAGAACAAATGTAATAATCTCATTTATATTCTCATTAAAATGTATAAAATTGCTCTTCTTGCTTATTTTATGATTATTTTCTAGTAGGATATAACATACGCAATGGAAAAGTATATAGAACATATTTTATATCCTAATCCCACTAAAGAGGTAAAAAACTTTGACATTTTATATGTAGGAATATAAATTCCATTTATCTTTTTATTTGCCTACCAAACAGTATATTTACATGTTTACTATCTCTAAATAATTATCTTTAAAAATATACTGTTCTTATCCATTTAATGGTTACCCAGTTGGTGCCATGGGCTGCCAAAAGAACCAATAGATCCGTTTTGGAAAAAGTGCAGCCAGAGTGCTCCTTGGAAGCCAGTACGGCCAAACTTATTCTCTCATACTTTGGACATATTGTCAGGAGGGACCAGTTACTGGAGAAGGATATCATGTTTGGTAAGATGGAGGGTCAGAGAAAAAGAGGAAGACCCCTAATGAGATATATTGGCCAAGTGGCAGCATCAATGGACTCAAGCATGGCAACAGTAGTGGGGTTGGCCCAGGATTGGGCAATGTTTCATTCTGCTGTGCATAGGTTCACTATGAGTCAGTACCGACTTGATGGCACCTAACAACAACAACAAAATCCATTTAATATCCCTTGAATACTTCCTATATCAATATAAAGTAAATATTCCATGTACTACCATCAATAATAATATAATGTAGCGTAGTGGTTACGAATCGGGCTGCGAACCTTAAGGTCAGCAGTTCGAAACTACCAGCCGCTCCGCGGGAGAAAGATGAGGCTTTCTACTCCCGTAAAGATTTACACCCTTGGAAACCCTGTACAGGGTCGCTATGGGTCGGAACCGACTCGATGGCACTTAACAACAACAACAATATAAATTATAATAATATAATATACAGTATGTAATAATACGTTGCCATATATTTACATGATGATATACTCTTTGAGTATGTATGTTTAAAAAAAAAAGTAATTGTTCAAAATATATAGCAGATTTATAGTTTTGCCTATATTGATAGTTTTGACTCTATAAAGATACACAAACCAGTAGTACCGTTATCCATGTATTGATACTACATCTCCCAGGCCCTGTTCATATCAAAGTTACACTGATTATTTATTTCTCATGACAAGTTTCTTAATCATGGAAATAAAGTGTTAAGGAAACAGTGCTTTATTTTATTGTTGTTTTTCTTTGTTTTGTTTTTGTTTAATTGTTTCTGATTAAACAAAATCACAAGACTTCCTATGGGGTAGCAATGTCCTCAATGTATGTGCCTAAGGTCCTACATGAAAGTCACTACATGTTTTCTAGTGTAAGAGTAGCTGACATTTTTATATCCTCTGCAAGTTCTAGGTTATAAAAGAAGCATATTCTGATATCATCGATATATTTACTGTAGGAAAAGTCAGTAGTAAATGATACATTTCCATGATTAGCATGAGCTATGTGATCTAACTAGGCAAAAACCTTGAGATGTGGTTAGCAAAACATATAAATGAGAAGAAAGTACATTTTTTTGTGGTATTGATACATGGATGGTAATTTTTTTAATTTAATTATTTTCAAATGAACAAATGTTTATTCTGTTCTTAAAAGATGCTACTGGTGTGGCACTATGGGCTAATGCATCAGATTGCAAAGTCATTTGAACTGCAAGATTGGAGGTTCAAGCTCACCAGCTACTCCTTGGAAACCCTATACAGGGTTGCTATGGGTTGGACTCGACTCTATGGCATTTAACAACAACAGCAACAACATAGTGTATCAAATATAACATTGGTTACATTGAAGGAATTTTGTTTATTTCTTTAATATTTCACTTGGTTTTATCTTTATCAATCTAATAGCTAAAACTTATATGTTGCTGTTAAGTGCCTTCTAGTCATTTCTAACTCTTAGCCACCCTGTATAGATAGGGTGTTTGAAGAGCTATTAGTGATTTTGAACCACTGATCTTGCAGTGCAAACCGACCTTGCAGTCCAGTGTATTATCCCACAGTGCCACACCAGGACTCCATAACAAATAGTAAAGCTGATAAATGCTAGACTTAGGTGAGTTATTGAACTTTAAGTCTTAAACTGTTGTTGGTAAGTGCCATTGAGTCGATTCTGACTTATAGTCACCCTGTATAGGGTTTCTGACGAGCAACTGGTGAGTTTGAACTGCTGGAGAAAGATAAGGCTTTCTACTCCTATAAGGATTTGCAGCCTAGGAAACTGTATGTAGGGTGGCTTTGAGTTAGCATAGATTCCATGGCACAGCACCACCACCAATGTATAAGCTAACATCAACTTATTTTGCATTTTGTTGGTAAATTAAAATTAAATGTCCTTGTTTGTTGACACAAGACTACAAATTTATTTGAATTTTTTCTTGTTCTTTTGGATGAAATTAATTTGCAGTAATGCAGGGCATCTCATGTAAATAAATTATTTAATAATTTGTAACAAATTTCCTGCTACTTAACACACTGTAAAAGGAGTTATCTACCTAATATTTAGCAACACACACATATACACATACAAGGTAAGTTCACAAATTCACAGAAAAATTGAAGTAAAGGATCATGGAATTTTCCCAAGAAGTTTATGAAGGTCCCTCATAGTGTGTTTGTGTGGGTAATATAGCATAGTGGTTACGAATCGGGCTGCGAACCTTAAGGTCAGCGGTTCGAAACTACCAGCCGCTCTGCGGGAGAAAGATGAGGCTTTCTACTCCCGTAAAGATTTACACCCTCGGAAACCCTATACAGGGTCGCTATGGGTCGGACCCGACTCGATGGCACTTAACAACAACAACAACAACTATAACAATACACATACGTTAAAACTCCCTGACTAAATTTACACTCTGTTTACTCTTTTCATATAGAATCCTAAATAAAATTTCAGGAAATTGGAAAACTAAAACAATTCCTATTCATAGATTTAAAGATCATTGTAATTTCTTAAACAATATAATTAAGTTTGTGTGTTCTTTTGTGAAGATCTGTTGAAATGAGCATTGGTAAACCAGTTGGGCTTGTTGTAAATTTTCATAAAAGTACAATGCTACATCTTTTTTCTATGGTAGAGATAATGGGTTTGAACAGCCAACCTTTTGGTTAGTAGCTGAGCGCTTTCGTTACTGGACCACGAGAGTTTCTAAACTCTTCTAAGTGTTACATTTATATTGGCATAAAAATGTTATGAAGTCAGCACTATTTTCCCATTAAAGCATAAAGTAGTTAAGTAACTTACTCAAGACAAATTAAATTTCAGAGCTGATCTGCTGACACATATTTTATAGTGCAACTTGCTTTGTTAAACTGTAGTTCAATACAACAGGATGATACATGTTTCAAAATCAGGAAATTATGAAGATATTGAAAGAAAATAGAATGTATATAATACAAGGTCTAAACTTTATCTCAGAATTTTCAGTAATAATACTGATTGATGCTTAATATATTGTTATAACAAATAATTATAAATGTTTAATTTGCTAAAATTTATTATAGTCCATTTCTGTGATCAGATAAAACAGTAGAATCTATACTATCTGGTTTGTGAAACTGAAGAGTTAATAGCACCAATTCTAATAAAATTATAGTTAATAAATGAACAACTTAAAAATATATTTCACATTATTTTGGTGCTATGAAAACAACATCACATTACAGCACTTGAGGAGTTTGAATTGTGACAGCTGTGCAAATATTTTTGGATTTTTAAAATTAATTTTCAAAATTATCTATTATCTGGTGACATGAGTACACATGCTTTTTATTCTTTCATCCTTTAAGAAATGTTCTTGCATGCATTTTCTCTCTTCTTTTACTTATTAAACCTACAGTACTGATGTATAGGAAGGTAGAAGGTTAACACACTCAGCTGCTAACCAAAATGTTGGAAGTTCAAGTTTACCTAGCGGTGTCTCCAAAGAAGTTCTGGTGGTGTACTTGTAAACAGCACTAAAAGTCCCGTAGAATTTTCTGCATGCACAACGACTGGATGAGTCCCTAAATTATTGCACTGGGATCATCTTTAAATTTGGTCTTCTTAAAATCAAACAATAGTTTAGTCACGTGCTAAAGAAAAATGTAGAAAAATAATCTCATCAAATATATGCGACAAAGCCACAATTCTTTAAAAAAGTCTATCATGAATTTAGACATTTTGAAGGTAAAATATTTTGTTTTAACCACATTTTTGTTGATAAGCAAATGGCATTCAACTGTCATGCTTTTATCCTTCCCCAGAAACATCCTTAAATTACTGATATTTTAAAAGAAAAACTTAGGAGTGAGTTGATATAGGTGATGTGATGGCTGTGTGCCGTGGAGTCGGTTCCGACTCATAGCGACCCTGTACAGGGTTTCCGAGGCAGTAAATCTTTACCGGAGCAGACCGCCTCACCTTTCTCCCGCAGAACAGCTGATAGTTTCAAACTGCTGACCTTGAGGTTCGCAGCCCGATTCGTAATCACTACGCTACCAGCTAGCTACCTCAATACAAAAGGAAAACTAAAACAACAGGATCCTAGTGTAATTTTTGCCTCAAAAAAAATCTATATCTTTTCTGAGTTGTACTTACTAAGAGACCTAGCAAAGTGGAACTAAACTTGTAATTTTTAAAGAAGGAATGTCTTTGTTTTGTGATAGAGTTAGTTGGATTGTTGAAGGTAAGAAAGGAATGATCAAATACGTGTGAATACCTAACAATAAAACTTAAGATTTACCATATAACTTTTATTCCAAGCATACTGATAAGCTGGATGTTTTATTAACCTGCCTTGTTTTTTAAGGCTTAAAATTCATTTAGCTAATACAAACCAAAAAGCCTAATTAAAGTTATTTTCTGATTTTATGTACTTCTAATTTCCTTTAGTATGGTAATTGAAATCTTGGTGTGGTGCTGTAAAATAAGTACTGGACTGCTAACCACAAGGTCAGAGGTTCAAACCTACCGGTCACTCTTTGGAAACCCTATACAGTGCCACTATGAGTCAGAGCTTACTGAATGGCACTTAACAATCACAATGTGGTAGTTAAAATAGGTAAATAATGAAATGGATTATGTGTTGGACTTGACAATCACAAGGTTAGCAGTTTGATCCACCAACTGCTCTGAGGAAGAAAGATGATAATTTCAGCTCCTGTTAAGATTTACAATCTTGAAAACACTATCCAGGGTACCTATGAGTTTGAACTGATTCAACAGCATGCAGCAGAAGCAAGTGGTGTAAAGTGTTATGTGTTGGACTGCCAATGACAGTTCAATAGTTAGAATCTACCAACTGCTCCCCAGGGGAAAAATAAGACTCTCTGCTCCCATAAAGATTTATAGTCTCAAAACAGGGTCGCTATATGTCAGAACCTACTAGATAACACATGACAACAACAACAACTAAAGAATGTCTGCCTTGAGCTCTTTGGATTCAAACTGAAAACAACTCAAAAGATTAATAAGAACCTTATGGTCATTGAGTGCCATCCTGTCAGTTCCAACTTATAATGATCTTACATATGGCTTGTGAAGCTATAAATCTTTGCCAGAGCATAAAACTCCATCTTTCTCCTATGGAGCAACTGGTAGGCTTGAAGCACCAATATCACAGTTCAAAGTTCAGCACTCATCCTCTGGAATCACCATGTTCCTAAATAGGAACCTTAGGGAGCAGTTAACAGGGAGAAGAACAACTCAGAAAAGGAAGATGAGAAGGGTTATGTAAGTCAAAGAATATAATCAATGTCACTAAATTGTACATGCAGAAACTGTTGAATTGGTGTACATTTTATTATGCATATTCTCAACAGTATCAACAAAAAACTGAAGAAACCACACAAACATACACAATCCCTATGCAGCACAAATTGACTCTGACATGCATGCGATTATTAGGGGTTGTCATTGGCACTGGCAACTTTCTTTTTTGTTTTGTTTTGTTGCTTTTTATTAAGCAAAAATTATGAATTAGGTGTTATGGATGTGCTGGAGATCCAACAGGAAAGAAAAAGACTGTGGCACTGTGGGTTAATGTGCCAGATTGCAAAGCCATTTGAAATGCAAGGTTGGTGGTTCAAGCTCACCATCTGCTCTTTGGAAACCCTATACAGGGTTGCTATGGGTCGGAACTGACTTGATGGCACTAAACAACAACAACAATGGCAAAAAAAAAGAGGCCAACAATGCACAAAATTAATTAGTAAAGTTCAATGTGATTAATAGAGATACATATTTTAAATATGAATAAAGCTAACAAGAAGATGAGAAAATGTGTATTTGTGTTTGTACAGAATTGGGGATTGGTAGTTACAATTACAGATGATGTATAGCAAGATCTCATCCTGAAGTTTACATTGCTGTAAAAGTAGAACACTGTATCCTGCCTTCATATGAAAATGAGTTTCTGTTACTTTTAATCTTAAATATCATTACATTTATTGTTTGAATACTGATCTAACATAATATCTTGCATTCTTTCATATTTTCAGAATTTTAGTTGGTTTTCATATTTCCATTAGTAGAAATCACATTGTAACTAAAACTCCTTTGATAGTTCCATTGTTATTATTGTTGTTGTTATGTGCTGTGGAGTCGGTTCCAACTCATAGCGACCCTGTACAGGGTTTCCAAGGCTGTAAATCTTTATGGGAGCAGAAAGCCTCA
>NW_006408527.1:31545968-31558918 GCF_000296735.1 Chrysochloris asiatica | reverse complement strand
GGTAGCAAATTAGTAGCCACTCAGTGTTCACTTTGAGAATTACTTATATCATAAATTTGAGCATGTAGCTGATGAATATCCCCAGACAAGTGTATATTGTTCCACTGGCTGTCTTTTGAATCTTGGTTTCCCTGGCATACCATTATAAAATAGACACTTGAGTGGGAGAGAAAGGAATAGCCAGAAATATCACCATAGAAATCTCGTAAGTCGGTCTTCTGCCTATAACTGATGGCTGCTGTTGTTCTTGTTGTTATGTACCATGGAGTCGGTTCCAACTCATAGCGACCCTGTACAGGGTTTCCAAGGCTGTAAATCTTTATGGGAGCAGAAAGCCTCATCTTTCTCCTGTGGAACAGCTGGCAGTCTCGAACTGCTGACCCTGAGGCTCACAGCCCGATTCGTAACCACTATGCTACCAAATAGTTCCATAGAAGTTACTATATCAAAATTTTGAAAATATTTTACCTAGTTGAGATGTTTTGCTAAATTGTTCATCATGAGTTGCTACAATGTATAATTAATTCCACTAGCAATATATGGTTTTATTGTACATTATACTTCATTAGATTGGGTGCAATGTGTTTCAATATTATTCACAAATATAAAAACTTTAGCTATTATGGCATGTTTTTGTCTAATAGAAAGCTTATTCTTCTCTGTATGTGCTTTACCTCATAATTTTGCTTTTGAAAAGTTGTTGAGCTGTATTTTTTTGGTAAATATTATTTCAAGATTTAAAATATTATAGAAAAAAATTATTATTTTACTATTGTAAAGACAGATTCTTCTGTCAATTTTCCAGAGTGGTGGCTTATGTGTTCCCATGGTGTTGGAAATTATACCACAGCTATTTCAAAATATCAGCAGGACCACCCATGTTGGACAGAGTTTAACAGAATATTCAGACTAAGTCTAGGAAGAAAAGCCTGGTTACCTGCTTCTAAATATTAGTCAGTGAAAGCTAATGGAACGTAATAGGATATTAGCCAGTATAGTACTAGAAGAGGAGGTCCCTAGATTGGAAGGCACTCAAAATACACATTGACCACAACAATGGATTTGAGCATATTAGCAGTCCTGAAGGTAGAGAGAGCAATGTTTCCTTCTGCTTTGCATTATTTCTCTGAGTTGGAGGTGATTCAGTGGCAACTAACAGGAATAATATCCCTCTTTAATATTTCCAGAAAACTTTTCTATTGAAGAGTGAGGGACCAATTTTTACCTATGGGGCATTTTGGTTTTTAGAAAGTCTTGTATCATTCACTTTATTTAGTGTTCTTTCCATTGTTTCTAAACAGAAAGAAATTTCATGTTAGACACTGTCTTAAGCAGGGTTCTCTAGAAAAATAAAACCAGTGAAATATATATATATATATATATATATATATATATATATATATATATATATAAAGGAAATGACTCACAATTGTAGAGGTGGAAGAGTCACAAGTCTGGGTCAGATGAACCAAGATAAGCAGGTAGGTATAGCAGGCAGGTACAGCAAGCAAACAGGCAGATCTGGCAGGCAGGCTAACAGACAGGTCCAGCAGACAGACAGGCAGATAATAAGGCAGGCCACTGGCAGAAGTCCAAAGAGGCACAGGTTGAAAGATGAACCAGATGCAAGATCCAGATGTAGCAGAAAGCAAGCAAGTTTTGCTAGAGTATCCATTATATTAGAAACAGGAGACACTTGAAACCCAAGGAAGCCTGATTTCAATTGATTGGCTGCTCATAGCCAATCATCACAGAATTAACTGTGCCTGCGCACAGTCAATCATTATGTAGTCAACTACGCCTGATCACAGCCAAGCGTTATATAGTTAACTACACTGTATTTAATCTTAGTGTAGGGATAACCGCATCTCAACTGTCAAACCACTTGGAATCCTGGCATAGTCACCTTGACACAAAACTTTAATTATCACAGATACTTTCTTAAGCAATAATCAGTTTTCTTAAATAATCAGTTTTTCCACAGAACTTTGTTTTTGTTACAACTGTCATTGTTGTCTACATCTAATTTCCTTGGATATTTGAAAGGAGGATGAAATCTAATGATATTTTTTTCCCCATATAATTGCTAACCAAATCCCATAGCATCATTTTGTATAATAAATGAGATTTTCAGCCAGGAAATCTAATTTTATTCCTGAATCTGAAGTTCATCAAATATATAACTAAAAGATGATTCTGTAATGATTAAAAATGAGTTCAGAAACTATTCTTCGTAATTCTTTGATAAAAATGTTCCCAAATATCAAGGACAATTAATAATGTGTCTACTTCATCAATTTTATTATTTCATGTCTGATAACTGAGTTACTTTTGACAGTAGTTTTATTTGATTCATCTGCCTGTAATGCCATATATTTCAATGTTTATTAATTTTCTCATGAAGTCTTGTTTTAAATGCTTCTTTTTATTTTTAAGTGAAATGATAGTTTTAATATTGAAGTTGCAAATATAAGTGTCCACTTTAATATTTCTTAAAGAATTTTAATTCATTAATGTAGTGAATTTTATTTCTTAAAACTAAAGTATTTTTATAAAATTCCACTGTTACTTATTATTGATAAATCTGCATATACACAATAATGAACAAAACCACACTCACTCTAATTACATCTTTATGATCAAAAACATTTCAGAATTATATTGCGACTATCACATTTTCTTAGACGTGTAGTATTTTTCTCAAATGAGAATAATCTTTAAACTGCAATTGACTTCTTGTTGTTCTTAAGTGCCATTGAGTCAGTTCCAACTCACAGAGACCCTGTATAGGGTTTCTGAGGGGTAGTTGGTGAGTTTAAACAGCCATCCTTACAGTTCAAATTGACCTTGAGCTTGAGTGCTTATCTTATGGCGTCACACCAGTAGGTTCTTGTTGTGTTGTTAAACACCGTGGAGTCGGTTCCGACTCATAGTGGCCCTGCACAGGGTTTCTGAGGCTGTAAATCTTTACCGGAGCAGAACACCTCATCTTTCTCCCAAGGAATTGCTGGTAGTTTCAAACTGCTTACCTTGAAGTTGTCAGCCCGACTCATAACCACTATGCTACCAGAGCTCCTTGTATGTCCTTAATATACACTGTATTATCCATATCTTTATCAAGTCACTTTTAGCAACATCATTTACAGCCTTTTGCTTCTCATCACTGTATTATATAAAAAAGTCTAAGTGGTAATTAGATTATTATTTACACCCTAGAATTTGCTTTCGTTTAGGGATATGACTAGAGAGATTACTGGAAAAAACACTGAATGATTGTAACATAAATGTTTCTTCTTAGTACATTCTCTCCAAGAATATTTAATTTAAAAAAAGAAGAAACAAGAAATAAAGAATAAAACAACCCTATCACTCATATGTTATATTATTTCTTGATTATTGGTATGTCAACGCAAATTAATAAAACAAAGTCATCTGCTGGATGATATCGGGATTATAAAAAATTCAAACTCTAAAATGAAAACCAATAAGGTCATTATGACTCAAAGACAAATGGAAAACACATAATGACTGCAATGCTGTTAAATATTGCTTTGATGTCATATGAAAGGCAGTAAATACTATTTAGAGGATCAATTCACTTGATAGTATTCAAAAACATGTTTCTGATAGTATATGGTGGTGGTGGTTTTGCTCTCTGAAGTTGGTTTTGACTCAAAGCTACTGGGTTTAGTGTTTCTGAGGCTGTAAATCTTTATGGAACCAGAAAGCCTCATCCTTCTTCTTCTGATAGTATATGTAAAATAAATACTCACTAAGGCAACATTCTAAATTATAATTCTCATTTTAACACATAATGTGTATAAAACTAACTTGACTTCTAACCAAAAAGTCAGTGGTTCTAACTCACCACAACCACTCCTCAGGAGAAAGTCAATCTGCTTTATGTAAATATTTAAAACATTGGAAACCACATCAGGCAGTTCTATGCAGTCCTATAAAGTGCCTAAGAAGTGGAATAGACTTGATGGTAACTTTATACAATGTATAAATCTATTTTATACAAAGTTCTATGCTATGTACTAGAAAAATAAAAATAAGTAAAATAAGGTACATGTTTTCAAAGATAAAATAATTTGTGTGACTCAAATACAGAAATATGAATTCCACATTAGGGAAATGAACAAACCACTAGAAAATAAAGAATAAATTTAATCAGAATAGATTAATAGAATCTTAGAAAATGGACAATTAGATTACATTTTAAAAGATGAACAAGAGCATTTTTGTTTTGAGTAGCAGCAAGTACACTTTTTTAATATTGTTAGGGTTAATACAATTCCAAATCAATTCAAGATGATGACACAGATATATAAATAAAGTATTTATACATTTAATAATTTTTATACATTTTATACAGCTTATGCTATAAATTCATATGTGAGCAAACATGTGTATTTTTATTTTAAAAAATCTTTTTATTAGTATTAAAATTTGTCCATGGCATATGATGATGTTATTCACTCTGACAATTCCCCTATGGCACTAATTCTGATGTACACATATAAAGTGGGTCCTGGTGTGGTGCTGGAGGTTAATGTGATGGACTGCAAAGTCTGTTTGAACTGCAAGGTCAGTAGTTCAGTCTCACCATTTGCTCCTTAGAAATCCTACACTGGGTCTCTATGGGTTGGAACTGACTCAACGTCATTTAACAACAACAATAAATGCATATAAAGACAGAGGTAAACATTAAAATATAGAACATAAATATTGCATTTCTAGTGTATCAGAATTAGCTATGGTGAATCACTTGTAAAAATCACAAGGATATACTTTTCTAGTTTATGTGAGAAATATATAATTTTGTTGAAAGTTTCATTTTTACTCTGCCCACCATTCCAATAAATAAGAACTTTTGCAAATCAAGAACCAAAAGAATGACCAATGGGTCAAAGAACAAAATGTTAAAAAGATCCAAGTGGTGAAACTACATATTCCTTTACAAGTGACATTTAAAATATCAGATTTCTATCACAAGAGCCAATTTGACAAGAGAAGAAAATGGCATATATGTAATGCTAAACTATTTCTTTGACTGGGATTTTGACTAGAAGATGAAATACTACGTTTTCTATCTTTAACTTATAATAAAATATGGTTTTATCCATGGTAGTAAAAGTAAATTGCCCAGCAATATTGGTTAAGGTTTTGGAAAAGCAGCTTCTAGATTTACATGCTCTGAGTTGTAGGAGAGAGTAACAGCTTACTGCCTGTACAGAGTACTGGAAGGGATTTAAGGGAATAATTACTTTGAAAAATAGATTAATTGAGATATGATTTAAATAAAATTAATGTATGTAATTGTTGTTGTTGTTGTTAGGTGCCATCGAGTTGGTATCGACCCATAGTGACCTTATGCACAGCAGAACCAAACACTGCCAGATCCTGGGCCAATCTCACTACCATTGCCACACTCGAGTCCATCAATGCTGCCACTTACCCAATCCTTCTTGTGGCGGTCTTCCTCTTTTTCTCTGACCCTCCACCTTACCAAACATAATATCCTTCTCCAGTGACTGGTCCCTCCTGACAACATGTCTGAAGTATGAGAGATGAAGTTTGGCTATCTTGGCCTCCAGAGAGCACTCTGGCTGCACTTTTTCCAAAACAGGATCTATTGGTTTTTTTAGCAGCCCATATTCAATATTCTCCTCCAACACGATAATTCAAAGCATCAATTTTTCTATGATCTTCCTTATTCACTGCCCAACTTTCGTGTGCATATGAGGTTATTGAAAATACCATGGCTTAGGTCAGGCGCACCTTAGACCTCAAGCTGACATCTTTGCTCTTCAACACTTTAAAAAGGTCTTGTGCAGCAGATTTGCCTAATGCAATATGTTGTTTGATTTCTTGACTGTTGCTTCCATATGAGTGTTGATAGTTGATCCAATAAGAATGAAGTCCTTAACAACTTCAATCTTTTCTCCAATGATAAGAATGTTGTTTATTGCTCCAGTGGTGAGGATTTTTTTTTCTTTACATTGAAATACAATCCATACTGAAGGCTGTGCTCTCTGATCATCATCAGTGAATGTTTTAAGTCCTCTTCACTTTCAGGAAGCAAGGTTGCATCATCTGCACACCTCAGATTGTTAATGAGTCTTCTTCCAATCCTGATGCCATGTTTGTCTTCATATAACTCAGCTTTTTCCAATTATTTGCTCAGCATACAGGTTGAATAAGTATGATGAAAGAATACAGCCTTGTCACACAACTTTTTTTTAATTTTAAACAACTGCTTCTTGGTCCAAGTAGATTCCTCATGAGTACAATTAAGTGTTCCAGAATACTCATACTTCACAATGTTGTCCATAGCTTATCATGATCCAAACAATCAAAAGCTTTTGTGTAGTCAAGAAAGCACAGATAAACATCTTTCTTATATTCTCTGCTTTCAGCCAAGATCCATCAGACATCAGCAATGATATCCCTTGTTCCACGGCCTAAAGTGAATCTGGCTTGAACCTCTGGACGTTCTCGGTCAATTTATGATTGTAGCCATTTCTTTATTACCTTTAGCAAAACTTTACTCACATGGGATATCAAAGAGATTGTCCGATGAGTTCCACATTCTGTTGGGTCACCTCTCTTAGGAATGGGCACAAATACGGATCTCTTCCAATCAGTCGGCCAGATAGTTTTCTTCCTAATTTCTTGGCAGAGATGAGTGAGTGCCTCCTGTGTTGCTTCACTTTATTTAAAGATTTCAATTTTTATTCCATCAAGTCCTGGTGCCTTTTTCTTTGCCAATTCCTTCAATGCACCTTAGACTTCCTCCTTCAGCATCATTGGCTCTTGATCATATGCTACTTCTTGAAACAGTTGAACATTAATTATTTCCTTTTGGTACAGTGACTGTGTATTCCTTCCATCTTCTCTTGATGCTTTCTGCATCATTCAATAATTTGCCCAGGGAATCTTTCAATAATGAAAGTCAAGACTTGAATTTTTTTTTCAGTTCCCTGAGCTTGAGAAATGCTGAGTGTCTTCTTCCTTTTTGGTTTTCTGATTCCAGATATTTGCACATTTTGTGGTAATATTTGGCTTTATCTTCCTGAGCTGGTCTTTGAAATTTTTGTTCGGCTCTTGGCCCTCCTGTCTTCCTTTTCTTTAGTATCTCTACACTGGAGAGCATGTTTCAGTGTTTCTTCTGACATCCACTTTGATCTTTTCCTTATTTCTTGTCTTCTCAGTCATCTTTTTTTTTTTTTTTGGTATTGTAAATAGTGCTGTGATGAACATTAGTGTGCATATATCTATTCATACCCTGGCTTTTATTTCTTGTGGATCTATACCAAGTAGATAGATTGCTGGGTCATACCTTATTTCTACTTCCCACATTCTGAGGAAGTGCTATGCCATTTTCCACAGTGATTGAATCTTTTTATAGTCCTACCAGCAATGTAGGAGAGTCCTAGTGTCACCACTCCCTTATCAGCATTGTGGTTTTCTGTTTATTTGAACTTTGCTATTAATGCTAGGATGAGATGATATCTCATTGTTTGATTTTCGTTCTCTAATGACTAATGATCATTAATATTTCTTTATATGTAAGGTGGCTTCCAGAATGTCTTCCTTGGTAAAATGTCTGTTTGTGTCCTCTGTCCATTTTTTAATTAGGTTTAACAAAGTATAGTCTTAATTATATTCCACCTGAATTTCAAGAATAGATTTGACTCCTAGATTATAATAGTTGTAAGCCAGATGACTTGTGGGATGACAGTAAGGACATCCTATATGAAGAAAGGAAATGTTCCCTAAAAAGACTCTGAAATTTGTTCTTGAACATAGGGTAGCTAAACTGAAGAAATGATGTAAAAAGCTGAACATATGATTTCTGATGGAGGCATGAGAAGATAATATAACATGTCAAAAAGAAACATGCAAAGACCTGGAGTTAGAAAACCAAAAGGAGAGAATATGCTTGACATTTCTCAAACTAAAGGAACTAAAGAAAAATTCAGTCCTTGGATTGCAAAACATTTAATGATGTAAGAAGCATCAGAGGAAGATGGAAAGAATAAACAGAGAATGTACCAAAAAATAATGATCAACATTCAACTATTTCAGTATGATCAAGAACTGATAGTATTGATGAAAGCATCCCAAGATACACTCAAGTCAATGATATAAAACAAGCCTCCAGGAATTCACAGAATACCAATTGAGAGGTTTCAACATACAAATGCAATGTTTGATTCACTTACTTTTCTATTCCAAGAAACTTGGAAGATGGCTATCTGGCCAACAAACTAGAAGAGATCCAAATTTGTATCGATTCTAAAGAAGGGAGATACAACAGAATATGAAAATTATCAAACAGTATCATTAATACCACACTCAAGTAATGATTTGAAATACATCAACAGGATGCTGCCAAAAATTCAAGCCTAACTCAGAAGAGGATGTGGAACCAAGGATATTATTCCTAATGTTAGATGGATCTTGGTTGAAAGTAGAGAATCTCAGAAAGATCCTTACCGGTTTTTCTGTTTGTTTTTCACTACAAAGTCATTTGGCTGTGTTTCATAACAAAAAACAGATAACATTGAGAAGAATGGGATTTTCAGAGCATTTAATAGTGCTCCTGCAAAATTTGTACATTGATCAAGAGACAGTCATTAGAACAGGGAAAGGGGTTATTGAATGGTTTAGAATGAGGGAAGGTGTATATTAAGATTGTATCCTTTCATTATGCTTGTTTAATCTATATGCATAACTTCATTGCTGACAGTGAAGAGGACTTGCACTTACTGATGAAATTCAAAGACTACAGTCTTAGTGTATATGTCACTTCAGCATATAGGAAACAAAAATTCTCACAACTGGATCAATAAGTTACATGACGATAAATGGATAAACTTCTGAGATCAAGAGATTTCTTTTCCTTGGATCTAAAGTCAACACTCAAAGAAACAGCATTCAAGAAAGCAAATGATGGGCAAATCTGCTTAAAAAGATTTCTTTAAACTATTAAAAAAAACAAAGATGTCACTTTGAAGTCTAAAGTGCACCTGATTCATGCCATGCTACTTTTCATCACCTTATATGCCTGTGAAAGCTGAACAAAGAATAAGGAAGACCAAGGAAAAAATGATACCTTTTAATTATTGCGCTGTTGATGAATATTGATTATACCATGAACTGCCAGAAGAGAAAACAAATCTGCACTGGAAGAAGTTTGGAAGAGGTTCATTCAGAATGCTCCTTTGAAGCAAAGATCATGATACTTGGTCTAAAGCAATTTGGACAGGAGTTCAGGTGTGGCACTGTGGGATAAGCACTAGACTGCAAAGTAAGTATAAACCATGAGGTCAGCAGTTCAAACTCACCAGTCCCTACCCAGAAACCCTATACAGGGTCAATATGAGTCAGAACTGGCTCAAAGGCACTTAACAACAATAACAACAATTTGGACATGTTATCTGGAAGGAACAATCCTTGGAGGAGGACATCATGATTGGTAAAGTACAGGGTCAGTGAAAAGAGTAAGACATTCAATTAAATGGATTGACACAGTGGCTGCAGCAATGCGCTTAAACATGACTATGGTTGTGAGGCTGGTACAGGACTGGACAGTGTTATGTTCTGTGGTACATGAGGTTGCTATGTATTGGAAATGACTTGGTGTCATTTAGGAACAACAGCAAAGAGGAAATATAAATAGAATTATACAGAAACAGTATTTTTGTATCTAATTTCACTAAGTCTAAATAAATTCTAATAAATTAGGATATACGTAATAAACAGAAACCACCAAGAAAAAAAGCTCAGAGATTTTAATTCATTTAACAAAAGGACTATTTTGTCAAATGAATTAAAATCTAATACTAAAATCATTAACATAGTATAAAAATAATAAGTAGCATATGGGTTACATAAATGAATATATTAAAATATTATATAATATACATAGTATTTCTTCAGTTCACTCAACTTAAGAAATGCTGGGCGTGTTCTTTCCTTTTGATTTTGTAACTCCCTGTCTTTGCTAATTTTGTTATAATATTTGACTTTCTTCTCAAGCTGTCCTTAGAAATTTTCTGTTCAGCTCTGATATCTCGTCATTTCTTTCATTTGCTTTAGCATCTACACTGCAGAGTAAGTTTGAGAGTCTCTTCTGACATACATTTTGGTCTTTTTCTTCTTTCTTGTCTTCTTAATGACCTTTTGCTTTCTTCTTGTATGATGTTCTTGATGTCATCCCACAACTCTTCTGGTCTTTACTATTTAGCATCTAATGCATCAAATCTGTTATTCAGATGATGTTTAAAATCAGGTGGGATCTATTCAAGGAGCTCTGGCAGTGTAGTGATTATGAATTGGGCTGCAAACTGCAAGGTCAGTAGTTCGAAACTACCAGCTGTTTCGCAGGAGAAAGATGAGGCTTTTTGCTCCCGTAAAGATTTACAGCCTCTGAAACCCTGTACAGGGTCACTATGGGTCGGAATCGACTCAATGGCACTTAACAACAACAACATATTCAAGGTCATACTTTGGCTCTCGTGGACTTGTTTTCTTTTTTTTCAGCTTCAGCCTCAATTTGCATATGAGCAATTGATAGTCTGTTCCACAATCTGCCCCTGGCCTTGTTTTGGCTGATGGTAAGGAACTTTTCCTCCATCTTTTTCCACAGATATAGTCAATTTTATTTCTATTTATTCATCTGGTGATGTTCATATGTATAGTCATCTCTTATGTTGTTTAAAAGAGATATCTACAATTAACAAATCATTGGTCTTGCAAAATTCTATCATGCAAACTCCAGCATCGTTTCTATCAACTAGACCATATTTTCTAATGACTGATCCTTCCTGTTTGTTTTCCAACCTTTGCATTCCAATCACCAGTAATTAGCAATACTTCTTGATTACATGTGTGATCAATTTCAGATGGAAGAAACTCATAGAATTCTTCTATTTCAACATCTCCTGCTTTAGTGGTTGGTGAGTAAATTTAAATAATAATGTTATTAACTGGTCTTCCTTGTAGGCATATGGGTATTATCCTATCACAGACAGCATTGTACCTCATGACAGATCTTGATATGTTTTTTTTTGCCATTAACAACAACACCTGTACAGTAGTTTATTTTTAATCTGTGTAACTTTCGTTAGTATTTACTGTAAGATAGTCTTTTAGTAACAAATTCTCTTAGGTTATGTTTATCTCGGAATTACTTTATTTCACTTTAATTTTTAAAAGGTAACTTTGTTACATATATAATTTGTGCATTTAAGATGTTCACTTTGCCTTTACAAATACTTATTGGGATATCCCTGGATGCAGATATATTTCTTTCATTATGTTTTACATTTCTTGAACTTCAATACTATCATAGATTGAGTTTTTAAAATTTCAAATATAGACTGAACTTCAGTGTTTAAAGTTAGTTTGCAGTTGTAAACATTTATGAACTTTAAACCAAGAGACTCAGTTAAGTCACCTAATTAACAATCAGAAGTAAACAAAAATGTTTAAGGACATGGTCCTAGTATGATGGACTTTCAAGTTCAAGGAAGGAAAGAAGTACTATAAAAGGATTTGTCAATGAGAACAGAAAATGCAAGAGAAAATGGATTCCTGAAAGACAAGACAGCGTGCTAAATGCTGCCAAGAAGTCCATTTAAATGAGGACTGTGAATTGATCTGGAACTTGTAGTGTTCAGGCGACACTAAACCTGAAGAAATTATTGAGATGTAGTTGTGGCTATCAAATTTGAAATTTTGATCTAAGCCGTGTTTGAAAGATAAAATTTAGGAAAACAAATATAAATACATACTGTAAAATTTTCCTGTAGAGGTGAGATAAAATGTGGTTAGATACCTAGAGGATGATCTGGAGACAATGGGAAAAAATTTACAATGATCTTTGAATTGTTTTAAGATTGTAGTGGGTAGAGCATTATTTGACTATATACCACAACGATGCATCACACAAGAACAAAACTGCATTATAGTGGAAAAGAGCTCACTGTCTTTGAGTCACTTCTTACTCATAGAGACACTGTATAGTCTTGCCATGACTGTAAATTTTTATGGGAACAGAAAGCATCACCTCTCTGTGCATGATAGTGAAAAGAAGGAGGCAATCATGGTGTGAAGTTTATGACTGCTCAAGAGTATTGGATCCACAGAATGAGGTAATTAAAAAGTTGATTTTTCATAGTATTCTACACATTCCTAAATTATGCATTAATTGATGTATGTGTGATATTATGCTTGAAGTTTAAACAGATGTGTCCACAAAATATCTCTAATTTCCATTTCTACTGTATGAATCGTCATGGTGTATCTCAATGTTTTCAATATTACTCTGCAAGTAAGAAATTTCTGTTAGAATTGAAATTAATAGTAGAAACTTGTTTGTTCTCTTTATCTTCAGAAATCTTTGTTTATAAGAAGAGAAGTTTTTACAGATATCATAGATTACATCAGAGATGGGCTAAGGAAGCTTTTTGGATCACCCAGGTGTTAATTTAACGGGCATTGACTGATTGATTACTTAAGAAACAAGGGACAACTATCAAGTAAAAATAGACTGCCTTTTTCACTAAATTTTTGTTATGCTGTTGTTCAGTTAAGGGAAAACAGATCTTTTCCTGAAAATCCCCTTGGCTCTTATTTCTTAACATTCTAAGTGAGAAATATCAAACCAGTTTCCCTTCATTAAGTAATCCTTTCTGGCCAATGAAGATGAAAAGTCAACTGATTCTTCACTTTTGTAGATGGTTTTCAGAAGTTGAATATAAAAATGACAAAAACAAAACACAGGTATATATGTGCCAAAGTCAAGTTAATTGGTGGGGTTGGATTAAAATAGAAACATATATATATATATATATATGTTGTTGTTGCTAAGTGCCGTGGAGTCGGTTCCGACCCATAGCGACCCTGTACAGGGTTTCCGAGGCTGTAAATCTTTA
>NW_006408527.1:31535569-31538188 GCF_000296735.1 Chrysochloris asiatica | reverse complement strand
TGTCACTAAGAAAGAAAATTATAAACCAATATCCCTCATGAACATAGATGCAAAAATTCTCAACTAAATCCTAGCCAATAGAATCCAACAATACATAAAAAAGATAATACACCATGATCAAGTGGGATTCACATCAGGGATGCAAGGGTGGTTCAACATTAGAAAAATGATCAACGTTATCCACCATAAAAATAAGAAGAAAAAAAAAAAGAACCATATGATCATATCAACTGATGCAGAAAAGGCATTTGACAAAATCCAACATCCATTCTTAATAAAAATCACTCAACAAATAGAAATTGAAGGGAAATTCCTCAACATAATTAAAAGCATATCTACAAAACCAACAGCCTACATTACTCTCAATGGAGAGAAGATGAAAACGTTCCTTCTGCGAACAGGATCCAGACAAGGATGCCCTTTGTCACCACTCCTATTCAATACTGTGCTGGAAGCCTTACCAAGAGCTATACAGCAAGACAGGGAAAAAAAGGCATCCAAATTGGCAATAAGGAAGTAAAACTCTCCCTATTTGCAGACAATATGATCCTATATGTAGAAAACCCCAAAGACTCAGTAAAAAAGCTACTAGACCTCATTATAAAATTCATCAAGGTGATAGGATGTAAGATTAACATACAAAAATCAGTTGGATTCTTCTATACCCAAAATGACAGCATTGAAAAGGACATTAGGAAAGAAATACCATTTACAATAGCCACCCAAAGAATGAAATATCTAGGAGTATATATAACCAGAGAAATAAAGGACTTATACAAAGAAAACTACAAAACACTATTATAAGAAACCAAAAGAGACTTACAAAATGGAAGAATGTACCATGCTCGTGGACAGAAAGACTTAACTTTGTGAAAATGTCAATATTGCCCAAAGCAATTTACACATATAATGCAATCCCAATCCAGATTCCAACAACATTCTTTAAAGAGATGGAAAAAACAATTACAAACTCTATATGAAAAGGAAACAGACCCAGGATAAGCAAAGCACTGCTTAAGAAGAAGAATAAGGTTGGAAGCCTCTCACAACCTGACTTCAAAATTTACTACACAGCTACAGTGGTCAAAATAGCTTGGTACTGGTACAATGAAAGATACATAGATCAATGGAACAGAATAGAGAATCCAGAAATTAATCCATCTACATACAGCCAACTAATTTTTGACAAAACACCTAAATATATCGCATGAAAAGGTGATAGTCTCTTCAATAAATGATGATGGCAGAACAGGAAAACGATATGCAAATGATTGAAACAAGACCTTCACCTCACACCTTATACAAAAACCAACTCAATATGGATTAAAGACCTAAATGTGCATCCCAGAATTATGAAGGCCATCAATGAAAAAATTGGGACAAATGTGAGGACACTAATTCAGGGAATACACAGACTACAAAACATTTTGAAAACCACACAAACAAAAGTAGACAAAATAGATGAGTGGGACATAATAAAAATTAAAAACTTAATGTGTACCAAACGAATTCACCAGAAGTGTAAAAAGGGAACCCACAAAATGGGAAAAAATCTTTTGCAATGACACATCAGACAAGGGACTCATTTTTAAAATATGTAGGAAACTACAACACCTCCACAAGAAAAAGACAAATAACCCAAATAAAGTGGGCACAGGTCATGAATAGACAATTCACGAAGGAAGAGATCAGGGCAGCCAACAAACATATGAAGAAATGTTCATGATCACTAGGCATTAGAGAGATGCAAATCAAGACAACAATGAGATATCATCTCACACCAACAATAACAGCAAAGATAAAAAAAGTAGAGGACAATAAATGCTGATGGGGATGTGGAGAGACTGGGACACTCCTGCATTGCTGATGGGACTGCAAAATGGTCCAACCTCCCTGGAAAGCAATATGGTGCTTCCTCAGAAGGTTCAGAATAGAAATACCTTATGATCCAGCAATTCCTCTAGTTGGCATTTACCCACAAGAAAAACGAGTCACAACATGAGAAGATATATGCACAACAATGTTCATAGCAGCACTGTTTACAATAGCAAAAAGATGGAGGCAGCCAATGTGCCCATCGACTGAAGAATGGATAAACAAACTGTGGTATACACACACAATGGAATACTACGCCATCTTGAAAATTAACAAGCAAGCTGAGAGCTACTGCTTAACATGGATAAACACTGAAGACATTATCTTGAGTGAAAATAGTCAGTCACAAAAGGAGAAAGACTGCATAGGACCACTACTATAAAAGACTAAGAAAAAGAACCCATATTAATCAACAAAAGAGGATTCTTTTCTGGTTGCCGGAATGTAGGGGTGGGGTGAGGGGAGGAAGGGGAAGGTGGAACACAGGGCATGGAACAGACACAGGATAGTTTGGGTGCTGGGGAGGGAGGCAATATACAAGAAGGGAGAGGGGAACGGAAGAACAAAGCAGATGGGAGAACAATTAGGCAGGTTTGAATGGGCAAAGTGGGACAGAGGTAAATAATGATGTATGTACAACCTTGGAACAACAGGGCTCTGGGATACAGAGATAGAGACATGGTTGGAATGGGGAAAAGGGGGGAATAATGTTAAGATGCTTGGCTGTCTTTTGAATCTTGGTTT
>NW_006408527.1:31531168-31535240 GCF_000296735.1 Chrysochloris asiatica | reverse complement strand
TTTAAGTAAATACATATATATATAAGAGTTTTAGTATAGCCCTCAGATTGGGTTATTTCAAGTAACCTAATAATTCTCCTTAGTATATAAAGATTTACAGTCTAGCCTTAGAAACCCTATACAGGGTTTCTGTAAGTTGGAACTGACTCCACAGCACACCACCACCACTACCACCATCTATATCTATATATCTATAGTAGCATAGTGGTTACGAATCGGGATGTGAACCTTAAGGTCAGCAGTTCGAAACTACCAGCTGCTCCGCAGGAGAAAGATGAGGCTTTCTGCTCCCATAAAGATTTACAGCCTTGGAAACTCTGTACAGGGTCGCTATGGGTCGGTTCTGACTCCAGGGCACATAACCACCACCACCATATCTATATCTATATATCTATATCTCTTTATCTCTATCTCTATCTCTATATATACTGGGAGGTCAAGGTAGGAGGTAAGGAGTGAGGGTAATTGTTAGAATTATGGTTATGTCTAGTCTAGGCCTAGGACTCTATTTACTGTTAGGGTTGTGGTTAGGGACAGGATTGTGTTAGGAATAAGGATTGTGCTAGAACTAGAAGTAAGGTTGTATCTAATATTTATTAGGGTTACAGTCAGGATTATTATTATTAATTTCTTGATATCTACTTGATTTCCTCTTCATTTGGAAGTTCTGTAACTTTTTCCTGATGTTTTTGTTGTTGATGGAATTATGTCTCTGGTTCTCTATTTTCAGTCTTGTAGGTCTGTTTTTCTTTGAATATTCCAATATCTGGGTTCAGTCTAGGTGATGTTTTCATGTATGTTAGTCTCAGGTTGTTGTTTGCTGTTGTTTGTTCTCTGTCATAAAAAATCCCTTTCATATTTTTTGTAGAGTTGGTCTTATTTTTACCAGTTCTTTTAATGTATGTTTATCTGAAAATGACCTGATTTTGCCATTATATGAGATGGACAATTTTGCTGTACATATGGTTTTTGGTTGCCAAGTTGTTGTTGTTTTTTTTCTTTCAGGATTTTATATAAATTATTCTACTGTCTTCTTGCCTGCATGGTTTCTGCTGAAAGTCAGAGCTTACACTTTGTTGTTTTTGTTGTTGTTGTTAGGTGCCATTGAGTAAGTACCGACTCACAGTGACCCTATGCACAACAGAACGAAATACTGCCCAGTCCTGGGCCAACCTCACAATTGTTGCCATGCTGCCAGTTTGTCAATTCATCTTGCTGGGGGTCTTCCTCTTTTTTTCTGACCGTCCTCCTTACCAAACATGATATCCTTCTCCAGCAACTGGTCCCTCCTTACAATATGTCTGAAGTATGAGAGAATAAGTTTGGCCATCCTTGCCTCCAGGGAGCACTCTGGTTGCACTTTTTCCAACACAGATCTGTAGTTCTTCTTTATAGGCAACTTTTCAGTTTTCCTAAACTATTCTCAGAATTCTTTCTTTGTATTTGGTCTTTAAAGGTTTGATTATAATATATATTGCTGCTCTTCTTTCAGGGTCTATCTTGTTTGGAATTCGTTCAACATCTAAAATGGCTATCTTCTTGACTTTCATGATGTTAGGAAATTTTTCTTCCAACAACTCTTGGATAATATTCTCTGTGGAGTTTTTGTTTTTGCCTATCTCTGTTCTGGAATTTCATTCACATACTAGTTATTCTTATTTATAGTGTTCAACATAAGTCTTAGACTTTCTTCAGATTTTTTTGTTCTTTTTTCTCATCACTCATTCCTCTAGAAGATGATTGCTGAGAGATACTTCTTCAAGCTCAGTAATTCAGCCTTCCTTTGCTTCAGTTATACTTCTTTGCCTTTTCAGTGAATTATCTCTTTCTGAAACCTTATTGCTAAACTTCTGGCTGTCTGATTGCTGTTTTTTATATAGTTCCAAAATTTTCATCTATTTTATCAGTTTCTTTCTTGAATTCTAGTGTTTTGCTGATGTTTCCCATGATTTCATCTGCAGTTTTCCTGATCATCCTTTCAATCCACCGAAGTTGCTTAATCAGCATTAAAAAAAATAAAAAAAATCCTTATCAGGTAGTTCTGATACCATTTCTTGTATTGTATTTTATGACTCAGTTTATTTTGATCACTTGTTTAAGGCACTCTGTCTTGTTTCTTCAAGTAAGCTGAAATTGTCTGTTTTCACCAAGGCACTGCAGTATTGTATTCAAGTTTAATTGATGGTTTTTTATTGGTGTGTTCTCAGACACCCCCACCTATCTCCTATTGTATTTGGTAGGGACTGATAGAGTGAAAGCAGTTATTTATCAGTTCACTGTTTGTGTAGTGTAGTTCAAGGTAGTTCATGTGCCTCCAGAAGCAGGGATACTATGAGAGGTGCCTTACTCAAGGTACAGCAGAGGATAAACAGAAGGGCCACCAACCTCAAGATGCATCTTGTGCTGATAGTCTGCTGAATTGACAGCTGCTCATAAAAGCCCAAGATGACCACCCTGCTCTATGCCAACACAAAATCTACCTGTTTTTCTTCTCACTAACTGCTCCTGTCTAGCTTCCTCTTTCATTTGGCACAATCCAGCACTCTCTCCTTTCCTCTGATGCTTAAAGTTCCAGAATCACAATCTATATTTGTTTCACTCAGACTCTCATGTCCTTGTTGCAAAGAATCTATTGAGTATATCTGTCAACTCCATCAGATGGTGAAAAGGTCAGGTAGTTTACAGGACAAAATAGACTGCAGTAAATGGAGAGAAAAGTTAATGGACTATAAGGCAACCTCAAAGAAATTTAACACTTCACAATATACCAAAAGAATGAAAATCTAAGAAGAACATGGAAACATTAAAACTATGAGGAAATTCACAAGAAAGAACACAAATCGCATGAAGACACCAAAGAAGACACACAGAACAAAGAAAGAGCAACACCACAAAAAAAAACAAACATAATGGCAGCAATGAATCAATACCTATCAATAATTACACTGAATGTAAATGGATTAAATGCACCTGTTAAGAGACAGAGAGTGACAGACTGGAGAAGAAAACAAGATCCTTCAATATGCTGTCCTCAGGAGACAAATCTACCACATAGAGACAAAAACAGATTAAAAGTCAAAGGATGGAAAAAATATATACCAAGCTAATTGCAATAGAAAATGAACAGGAGTGGCAGTACTTATCTCTGATAAAATAAACTTTAAGGCAAAAACCAGCATAATAGATAAAGATGGACATTATCTCATGATTAAAGGGACACATGAACAAGATGAAATAACCATAATAAATATCTAAGCTCCGAATGAAAGACCTCCAAAATATATAAAGCAAACTCTAAGAGATTTGAAGAAAGAAATAGATGAATCTACAATAATAGTGGGTAGTTTTAATATACCACTTTCAAAAATGAATAGAACAACCAGAAAGAAACTTGACAAAGACACAGAAGAACTAAACAACACAATCAGCCAACTGGACCTCATAGACGTGTACAGAGCATTCAACCCAACAACTGCACAACACACATTATTTTCCAGTGCACATGGAACATTCTCCAGAATAGACCATGTTTTAGGCCACAAAACAAATCTCAATAAATTTACAAATATCAAAACTCTACAAAGCATCTTCTCAGACCACAATGCTATAAAACTAGAAATCAACAATAGGAAGATCAAGGAAATCAAGTCAAATACATGGAAACTGAATAACACCCTGATGAAAAGCAACTGGGTATTAGAAGAAATTAAACGTGAATTCACAAACTTCCTAGAAACAAATGAGAGCAAAAACACAATATACCAAAATCTTTGGGACATGACAAAAGCGGTGCTGAGAGGACAATTTATTGCAATAAACGCACACATCCAAAAGGAAGAAAGAACCAAAATTAACACATTAGCACAGCATCTATAACAATTAGAAACAGACCAACAGAGGGAAACCACAGCCACAAAAGAAAAGAAATAACAAAGATTAGAGCAGAAATAAATGAGATGGAAAACAGAAAAACTATAGAAACAATCAACAGGACAAGAAGCTGGTTCTTTGAAAGGATTAACAAAATTGATAGACCATTGCCAAATCTAATAAAAGAAAATTGGGAGAAGAC
>NW_006408527.1:31493992-31525183 GCF_000296735.1 Chrysochloris asiatica | reverse complement strand
AGGGCTCTGGGATACAGAGATAGAGACATGGTTGGAATGGGGAAAAGGGGGGAATAATGTTAAGATGCTTGGCTGTCTTTTGAATCTTGGTTTTCATTGTATTATATTATAAATTAGACACTGGAGTAGGAGAGAAAGGAATAGCCAGAAACATCACCATGGAGAACTTGTAAGTCCTTCTTCTGCCTATAAGTGATTGGAATACCTAAAATGGGGCTACCATGTGCCCAGTGAAGGAGGCTTTCTGCGGAGCCTCTGCATTATAGAAGTCTATAGGTGGAAGTAAGTCTGAACCATATCCAGAACTTCAGAGATGGGAAATGTCCAGTTGAATGGATGAGCAGAACAGCCTGGAGTGGCTAGAAGAACAGAATATACTTCTTGAAAGAAAGACCTACTGGAAAAATACAAAACAATATAGGCAGACTGACTGGTACTACAAGAACAAGCAAGTTGCTTGCCCAGGAGATATCAAGGCAAGTGGCCGGGTCCCCTCAGTGCAAACCCCCTTCCAAGACTAAGACTCAATGGGAATACATGCTCTGTTTGGTGACCATGCTTGTCACCGATAAGGGGAAGTGAGGGAAAAAACAGCAATGAAGCTACAAGCTAAGCCCTACAATGTTCAACAGACTCCTGTGAAGCCGAGTAGAGATCTGGTTGGCCAACAGTGTGGCAAGATCTGGGGACTCTTGGGCCCAGATTCAGTGACATAACCACAGAGTACTAGAGTAGAGAGTGAAGTGTCCAGCTGATAAGTAGAGAGGACAAATGCACAAGAACTCCCACACTTGCAGATAATACCCACTTGTCCTGGCTTCAATGACTGGATGATCAGAGTTCAACTAGAAGAAGAAAGAAGAGGAAAAAAAAGTGTAATCTGATACAATTTGATGAACTTGACCTACACCTATGGATGCAGTAGCTCAAAAGAGGGAACAAATCCTTACAACAAGTATCATTCCTACCCCTTCATAGACAGAGTAGACAGGGATGGGCACCTTGGACACTGGCTACCCAAAATGGGGGCGCTACAAAGTCAAGAAGTGACTGGCTTACAAGCTTTCAAGAGGGAACATAGATTCAGAGGATATGAAGGAAGGTAGAATCTCCAGTGAATAGTAGCCAATCTGTCTAGGCGGGGCTGATGAAATGAAATGTGGATGGGTCTCTTGTGATACAATAATAAATAATTGTTATCAGGACTGCTTGTGAGGGTTGAAAATGTAAAGGTAGACTTTTTTTTTAAATCGAGAAGAGTGATTAACTTTTCAGTCTAGGAGCAGAGAGCCCTGGGACCATCAAGGGAGAAGAGTGGAGAGCAGGACTTTACCCAGAGAAGCAGTGATGCCTGAGATAGAGGCAGAGATAATGACGTGGAGAGATGGCACAGGTGGGGACTTTAGACACAGAGAGGGAGAAGGGCTGTGTGCTGATGACCCAGGGACAGGCTTGTAGTGTATACCCTTTGGTTGGTTGATGATGCATGGAGAGGATTGTAACCATGGCAATGAAATAATATATGATAGGATGAATGTAATATTAATGTTCTTCCATGTAAACTATCACATAACTCATAATAAAACATTTTATAAAAGAAATTATAAACCAATATCCCTTATAAAGACAGATATAAATAAAAATTCTCAACAGACTCCTATCCGATTGAATTCAGCAATATATCAAAAACATAATACATCACAACCAAGGGGAATTCATGCCAGGGGTGCAAGGATGGCTCAATATTAGAAAAAAAAGCAACATAATCCGCCATATAAATAATACAAAGGAAAAGAACCACATGATCATACCAAATGATGCAGAAATGGAATTTGACAAAACCTAACATCAACTCCTGATTAAAAAACAAACAAAAAAAAATACATCATAATAAAAATAGAAGGGAAATTCCTCACAATACACACACACACACACACACACACACATATATGCATAAATACAACAATAAACATTAATCTTATGGGTGACCTTCATCACCACTCCTCTTAAAATTTGTGTTAGATATCTTACACATAGCTATAAGTCAATAAAGAGAATTAAAGGTATCCCACTTGGCAAGAATAAGCAAAGTTCTCTCTATTTGCAGATGATATGATCCTATACATAGAAAATCCCAGACTCAACAAGAAAATTATTGGAACTGATTGATTAACAAAATAGGAGCATACAGGATTAATATACAAAAATACACTGGATTCCTCTTCACTTAAAACAGCTCTGAAAAGGACTCTAAGGAAACAATACCATTTGCTATCGTCACAGAAAAGATGAAGTCATCAGGAATAAATCTAAACAGAGAATCAAAAGTTCTATACAAAGAAAACTAAAAAACACTACTGCAAGAAACCAAGCAACTTGCAAAAACAGAAGAATATACTAAGATCATGGATAGAAGACTTAACATTGTGAAAATGTCAACAATACCCAAAATAATCTATAGATATAATACAATCCCAATCTAGATTCCAACACCATTCTTTAAGGAGAAAGAATTCTGATCACTAATTTATATGGAAATGAAAGAGACCTCAGATAAGCAAAGCACAGCTTAAGAAGAAGAACAAAGGTAGAGGTTTGTCGCTCTCTTGTATCAAAATTTACTGTATAGTCACAATTACCGAAACAGCCTGGTACTGATAAAACAAAAAATACATAGCTCATTGGAACAGAATTGAGAACCTGAAGTAAACCCAACCACATTTAGTCAGCAATCTTTGACAAAGGAACAAAACATTTAAATGGGAAAGAGATATTCTCTTCAACAAATAGTGTGGGCAAAACTGGAAATCCATTGTCAGAAGAATGAGATAAGACCCACATCTCACATCATATACAAATACACTTCAATGTGGATTAAAGATGTAGATGTAAAACCTACAATTACAAAGATCATCAATGAAAAAGTAGGGACAAGCTCAGGGGCTTTAATACTTAGCATAAATACACTGTCACACAGTACTAAAACCACAGAAACCATAAAAAATAAAATAGATGACTGGAACCTCCTAAAAATTAGATATTTATGTGAATCACAAGATTTCATACAAAGAGTGAAACGGGAGCTCACAGACTGGGTGACATTTTTTTTCAACAACATATCACACAAGGGACTAATCTCTCAAATTTATAGAAAACCACAAAAACTCTAACAACGAGACAAACAACCTAATTAAGAAATGGGCAGAGGACACGAACAGACACTTCATCAGGGAAGACATTAAGGTATCCACCAATCATATGAAGAAATGTTCACAATCATTATCCATTTGTTGTTGTTGTTAGGTGCCATCGAGCCAGTAATGACTCATAGCGACCTTATGCACAGCAGAATGAAACACTGCCCGATCCTGGGCCAACTTCACTACTGTTGCCATCTCGTTGGGGGTTTTCCTCTTTTTCTCTGACCCTCCACCTTACCAAAAATGATATCCTTTTCCAGTGACTGCACCCTCCTGACAATATGTCCAAAGTATGAGAGACAAAGTTTGGGCATCTTGGACTCCAAGAAGCACTTTGGCTGCACTTCTTCCAAAATGGATCTATTGGTTTTTTGGCAGCCCATGGCATTTTCAATATTCTCCTCTAACACCATAACTCAAAAGCATCAATTCTTCTATAGTCTTCCTTATTCACTGTCCAGCTTGATATGAGGATATTGAAAATGCCATGGCTTGGGTCAGGTGCACCTTAGTCCTCAAGCTGACATCTTTGCATTTGTCATACTGTGGTGGCTTGTGAGTTGTTGTGATTCTGAAAGGTATGATACTGGTATTTTAAATACCAGCAAGGTCACCCATGGTGGACAGGTTTCAGATGAGCTTTCAGACAGAGACAGACTAGGAAAAAGGAGTGAGTAACTACTTCCGAATACTTAGTCACTGAAAACCTTAAGAATAGCAGAGAAACATTAGCCATTTGTTGTTGTTGTGTTAACTACTTTGGAGTCAGTTCTGACTCAGAGTGACCCTGCACAGGGTTTCCAAGGCTGTAAATCTTACGGGAGCAGAAAGCCTCATCTTTCTGCCGCAGAGTAACTGGTAATTTCGAACTTCTGGCCTTAAGGTTCGCAGCCTGATTTGTAACCACTACGCTACCAGAGCTCCTTACATTAGCCATTAGAGACATGCAAATCAAAGCAATAGATATCATCTCACCCTAGCATTAATAACAAACTTCTAAAAGACAGAAAATAATGAATGCTGGTGAGTGTATGGAGAGACTGTAACCCTCCTATATTGCTTTGGGACTGTAAAATGCTTCTATCACTATGGAAAATGGCATGGTGTTTCCTCAGAAAGTTAGAAATAGAAATAACCATATGTTCCAGTAATTCCTCTACTTGGTATATATCCAAAAGAAATAAGAGCCAGGATATGAGTAGATATATGCACACTATATATTGCAGCATTAGTCACAATAACAAAAAACAGAGATAGCCTAAATATCCATCAATGGAAGAATGGATAGACAAACTTTGGTACCTACACGCAATGGAATAATATTATGCATGATGCTGAAGAATAACTATGAATCTGCAAATAACCATATAACATGGATGAACTTGTATGACTATGCTGAGTGAAATTAGTCAATCAGGAAAGGACAAATAATGTATGAAACCACTAGCAAAGGTTTTCATGCTAAAAGAAACATTCTTTGATGGTTAACGTGAAGGCAGGGGAGAATAAGGGAGGCAATGAAGAATAAGGGAGGCAAGTGAGAATAAATCACTAGCTAGAAGGTAGACACACCTGTTAACTTAGGTGATGAGAATGCCAGTATACAAGTAGGGAAAAGCCCACATACAAGTCAAAGGGCAAAGACAAATGAAGATACAAGGAGATATGCAGGTCCAAAGGGGGTTAGAGTTAAATAGTGATATAGCTATATAACCCAGGGACAACAGTGCCTATGTGTAAATACATGGAGAGAGAAACAAACTGAATGGGTACACAAGGGAGTGTGGAAGCATACCCACATATAGAGTTTGAAAGATATTTGTGCAAGGGTATTGATCTTTTATGCACATATAACTATGACTGTGGTAGAGTATACAACAGGAAAAATGATGAAAATTCATTAGGTATTATCAAACATCTTAAGGCTATATGTTGCTGGACCTGATGATCAGAATCATAGTTTCAGGAACACCATGATCAAATGGCATAACATAGTCCACAAAGAATGTTTTACATCCTACTTTGGTGAGTAGTGTCTAGAATCTTAAAAGCTCATGGGTAGCATTTTAAAGTGCAGCTATTGTTCTCTCCATATTCAGAAGAAAGTAGAGTGATGAAAATTGACAATTCTAGGACTCAATTAATCCAATGGGCTAATAAAACATGTGAACAGCAGTATCTATGACACTAGGACCATAAAAATTTTATGGTACCTGGCTACCACTACCAACAGCTTAAAAAGGATCACATTAGAAGGTCTCAGATATTGTGTGAGAAACTTTAAAACAAAACTAAAAATTATTAATAACAAAAAAATACCTGAATTACTGATCAAAAAAAGAGTGGAGGAATCAGACTATGGCCCTCGAGACTAACACTCAGGTATGGAAAGGAACTCACCCTTGTGACTCAATTTTCAGCCAAATAGTAGATAGGTATATAGTGAGGGCAACAACACTAGTAAGGCAGGCTCAGCATGGAATGTTCAATCATTCAAAATGAAAAGGACAACATTTACCTAAGGACAAAGAAAAGGGATGGGAAGGTGAGTGGAATGCAAATAAGAGCCACAGGAAAGAATTGGGACAATTGTTGCCCCATGGAGGAGATTACAGTCATTGAGTTCAAACAAAGTATATAATTGGTTGAATGTGATACTGATGGTCTTGTCCGTAAGCCTTCACTTAATTCATACTACAAAGTTTAAAAAAATTAAAACTTTGTCATTAAGTGGATTGTGACTCATAGTGATACTATAAAGCTAGAACTACACCAAAGATTTCCAAGGTTGTAAAACTTCAGGGAAGCAGACTGCCACATCTTTCTCCGGGGAGCATCTCATGGGAACTAAAAATTTTCAGATAGCCACACACTTAAACACATGACCACTGTCACCAGGGTTTCCTGTGAGGGAAATTAAAGAGCTATAATTCTTACCCTAGAATATTATAGATCAGTGGCATGTATAGAATATGGAATCACAGTGCAGAATTATATTTATTACACTGAGATAGTTAAGGTATGACTTCCAATAAAAGTCATACTAAGAGGCTACATTTTAAAGACTTTGTAAAAGATAAAAAAAATAAAGAAATTGTAATAACTGTAAATCACAAAAGAAAGTCTTTAAATTACCATTAAAACCAATCAAAAGAATAAAGTTATTTTAATCAAACCATTCATATTATTCTTTAGGAACCCTAGTGGTGCTGTGGGGTAAACACTGGGCTGCTAACTGGAAGGACAATAGTCAGTGGTTTGAAATATAGGTCCCAACAATTGATTTTGTAATACCTGAAAGGTATGACAAACTGACAGATCACCACTATTTGTCTGTCAGTTTCTCATACTGTGGTGGCTTGTGAGTTGCTGTGATTCTAGAAGCTATGCCACGGGTATTTTAAATACAAAATATAAAAGTATATATATTATATTTAAAATAAAAATATTTAAAATATAAAAGGGTCACCCATAGTGGACAAGTTTCAGATAAGCTTCCAGATGAAGACAGACTGGGAAGAAGGAGTGACAAACTACTTCCAAATATTAAGTCACTGAACACTTTATGAATAGCAGAGAAACACTGTCAAATATAGTTCCAGAAAATGAGCCCCTCAGGTGCAAAGGCACTCAAAATGCAACTGGGGAAAAGTTGCCTCCTCAAAGTAGACTTGACAATGATGTCATGAATGGAGTAAAGCCCATGGGAGTAAAAATAATGGGACCTTTATTTGCTGATGGGGCACAACACAAAATGAAGACAAACAGCTGTAAACGTCCATTAATAATAAGAATATGGAATGTATGAACTATGAATCTAGGAAAACTGGAAATTGTAAAAAATGAAATGGAACGCATAAACATTGATATATTTACACACATTAGTGACCTAAAATAGACTGGTATTGGACATTTTGAATCTGACAACCAAATGGTTTATTATGCTGGGAATGACAAATTGAAAAGGAATGGTGTTGCATTCATTGTCAAAAAGAACATATCCAGATCATGGACTACAAAACATTTTGAAAACCACACAAACAAAAGTAGATAAAATAGATGAGTGGGACATACTAAAAATTAAAAACTTATGTGCATCAAGAGACTTCACCAGAAGAGTAAATAGGGAACCTACAGAATGGGAAAAAATCTTTCGCAATGACACATCAAACAAGCGACTCATTTCTAAAATATATAGGAAACTATAACACCTCCACAAGAATAAGACAAATAACCCAATTTAAAAGTGGGCACAGGACATGAAAAGACATGGTCCAATCTCTCTGGAAAGCAATATGGCCTTTCCTCAGAAGGTTGAAAATAGAAATACCTTATGATCCAGCAATTCCTCTACTTGGTATTTACCCACAAGAAAAATGAGTCACAACATGAGAAGATTTATGCACATCATTGTTCATAGCAGCACTATTTACAATAGCAAAAAGATGGAGACAGCTAAAGTGCCCACCAACTGAAGAATGGATAAACAAATTGTGACACATACACACAATGGAATATTATGCTACCTTGAAGAATAACAAGGAAGCGGCAAGCCACCGCATAACATGGATGAACCTTGAGGACATTATCTTGAGTGAAATTAGTCAGTCACAAAAAGAGAAATACTGCATAGGACAACTACTGTAAAAGACTAAGAAAAAAAACCCATATTAAAGGGGGTTGTGAGGAATTCTTTGTTGATTGCTGGGAAGTTGGGGGTGGGTGAGGGGAGAGAGGGGAAGGTGGAGCAAGGGTAGGGATTAGACACAGCAATATTTGGGTGCTGGAGAGGGGGACAATATACAAGAAGGGAGAGGGGAATGGAAGAACAAAGCAGATGGGAGAACAATTAGGCATGTTTGAATGGGCTAAGAGGAACAGAGGTGAAGAATGATGTATGCACAACCTTGGAACTACAGGGCTCTGGGATACAGAGATAGAGACATGGTTGGAATGGGGAAAAGGGGGGAATAATGTTAAGATGCTTGGCTGTCTTTTGAATCTTGGTTTTCCTTGCATTATAATATAAAATAGACACTGGAGGGGGAGAGAAAGGAATAGTAAGAAACATCACCATAGAAAGCTTGTAAATCCTTCTTCTGCCTATAACTGACTGGAATACCTAAAATGGGGCTACAACGTGCCCAGTGAAGGAGGCTCACTGTGGAGCCTCTGCAATACATAAGACTATAGGTAGAAGCCTGAACCTTATCCAGATCTTTAGAGATGGGAAATTTCTACTTTAAAGGATGAGCAGACCAGCCTGGAATGGCTAGAAGAATAGAAGAAACTTCTTGAAAGAAAGACCTACTGGAAAAATACAAAACAATATAGGCTGATGGACTGTTAGACAAGAACAAACAAGTTGCTTACCCAGGAAACATCAAGGCAAGTGATCGGGTCCCCTCAGTGCAAACCCAAGTATAAGACTCAATGGGAACATACACTCTGATTGGTGACCACACTCATCACCGATAAGGGGAAGTGAGGGTAAAACAACAAAGAAGTGGCGAGCTAAGCCCTACAATATGGACAGTGAAACATTCAGCTGACAAAAAGAGAGGGCATATGCACAAGAACACCTACACTTGCAGATAAAACCCACTTGACCTGGCTTCAATGACTGGATGATCAGAGCTCAACCAGAAGAAGAAAGAAGAGGAAAAAAAGAGTAATCTGATGCAATTTGATGAACTTGACCTACACCTATGGAAGCAGTAGCTCAAAAGAAGGAACGAATTCTTACAGCAAGAATCATTCCCATTCCCTCCACACACAGAGTAGACAGGGATGGGCAACTTGGACATTGGCTACCCAAAATGGGGGGATAGAGCTACAAAGGCAAGAAGTGACTGGCTTACAAGCTTTCAAGAGGGAACCTAGAGACAGGGGGCCTGGAGGAAGGCAGAATCTCCAGTGAGTAGCATCCAATCTGCCTAGGCGGAGTTGATGAAATGAAATGCAGATGGGTCTCTTGTGATACAATAGTGAATAATTGTTATCAGGACTGATTGTGAAGGTTGGAAATGTAAAGGTAGACATTTTATAGCAAGGAAGGAATTGATTAACTTTTCAGTCTAGGAGCAGAGGTCCCTAGGACCATCAATGGAGAAGAGCCAAGAGTGGGACCCTACCCAGAGAAACAGCAATGCCTGAGATGGAGGCAGAGACAATGACGTGCAGCGATGGAGCAGGTGGGGACTTTAGAGCCAGAGAGGAAGAGTGACACAACGACGTGCAGCGATGGAGCAGGTGGGGACTTTAGAGCCAGAGAGGAAGAGTGACTGTGTGCTGATGACTGGGGGGCTGTAGGGGGCAGGCTTGCAGGGTATACCCTTTGGTTGGTTGATGATGCATGGAGGGGATTGTAAACATGGCAATGATATGATGTACAATAGAATGAATGTAAAACGAATGTTCTCCCATGTAAACTATCATATAATTCACAATAAAACACTGAAGAAAAAAAAAAAAATATCCAGATCAGTCATGAGGTACAAATGCTGTCTGTGATAGGATAATATCCATGTGTTTACAGGGAAAACCAGTTAATACCACTAGTATTCAAATTCACACATAAACCACTAAAAGCAGAGAGGATGAAATACAAGAATTCTACCAACTTCTTCAATCTGAAATTAACCAAACATGCAATCAAGATGTATTGATCATTACTGGTGATTGGTATGAAAAGGATGGGAACAAAGAGGAAGGATCAGTGGTTGGAAAATATGGCCATTGTGATACTAATGATGCTGGAGATCGCATGATATAATTCTGCAAAATCAATGTTTTGTTGATTTCAAATACCTTCTTTAGACAGCATAAGAGACGATTATAGACATGGACATCATTTGATGGAATATACAGAAATTAAATTGACTACATTTGTGGAAAGAGATGGTGGAAAAGCTCCATCAGCCAAAACAAGGCCAAGGGTATATTGTGGAACAGACCATCAATTGCTCATATGCAAATTCAGATTGAAACTAAAGAAAACAAAAACAAATCTGTGAGAGCCAAAATATGACCTTGAATATATCTCACCTGAATTTAGAGATCATCTGAAGAACAGATTGGATACATTAAACACTAAAGACCCACAACCAGAAGAGCTGTGTGATGACATCAAGAACATCATACAGGAAGAAAGCAAAAAGTCATTAAGAAGACAAGAAAGAAGTAAAAGATCAAAATGGATGTCAGAAGAGACACTAAAACTTCCTCTCCAGCATAGAGATGATAAAGCAAGTGGAAGAAATGAGGAGGTACAAAAGCTGAACAGAAAACTTCAAAGGTCAGCTTGAGAAGACAAAGTCAAATATTACAATGAAATATACAAAGGTCTAGAGTCAGAAACCAAAAGGGAAGAACACGCTCAGCATTTCTCAAGCTGGGGGAACTGAAGGAAAAATTCAAGCATCGACTTTCGTTATTGAAGGATTCTCTGGGCAAATTATTGAATGATGCAGAAAGCATCAAGAGAAGATGGAAGGAGTACACAGAGTCACAATACCAAAAGGAAATGGTTAATGATCAACTGTTTCAAGAGGTAGTATATGAACAAGAGCCAATGATACTGAAGGAAGAAGTCGAAGGTGCATTGAATGAATTGGCAAATAACATGGCTTCAGGAATTGATGGAATAAAAATTGAAATCTTTCAAGAAAGAGAGGCTGCACTAGAGGCATTCATTCACCTATGGCAGGAAATTTGGAAGACAACTATCTGCCCAATTGATGGGAAGAGATGTGTATTTGTGCCCATTCCAAAGAGAGGTGACCCAAAGGTATGCGGAAATCATCAGACAGTATCTTTGATATCCCATATGAGTAAAGTTTTACTAAAGGTAATACAGAAATAGCTGTAGGTATACGCTGACAGAGAACTTCCAGAAGTAGAAGCTGGATTCAGAAGAGGATGTGGAATATGGTATCATTGCTGATGTCTGATGGATCTTGGCTGAAAGCAGAGAATATAAGAAAGATGTTACCTGTTCTTTATGGACTACACAAAAGCTTCCCATTGCGTGGATCATGACAAGCTATGGACAGCATTGCAAAACATGAGTATTCCTGAACACTTAATTGTGCTCATGAGGAATTTATACCTGGACCAAGAAGCAGTTGTTTACACAGAACATGTGAACACTGAGTGGTTTAAAATTAAGAAAGGTGTGTGACAGGGTTGTATTCTTTCACCATACTTATTCAACCTGTATGCTGAGCAAATCATCTGAGAAGCTGGGTTATATGAAGAAAAACATGGCATCCGGATTGGAGGAAGACTCATTAACAACCTGCGATATGCAGATGATACAACCTTGCATGTGGAAAGTGAAGAGGACTTAAAATATTTACTGATGAAGATCAAAGAGCACAGCCTTCGGTATGGATTGCATCTCAATGTAAAGAAAACAAAAATTCTCACTACTGGACCAATAAACAACACTTTTATCAACAGAGAAAAGACTGACGTTGTCAAGGACTTAATTCTTCTTGCATCAACTAACAACACTCACAGAAGCAGCAGTCAAGAAATCAAATGACGTATTGCATGAGGCAAATTTGCTGCACAAGACCTTTTTAAAGTGTTGAAGATCAAAGATGTCATCTTGAGGACTACGGTATGCCTGACCCAATCCATGGTATTTTCAATAACCTCAGATGCATGAGAAAGCTGGATAGTGAATAAGGAAGACTGTAGAACAATTGATGCTTTTGAGTTATGGTGTTGGAGAGAATAATGAAAGTGCCATGGCCTTCCAAAAAAACAAAACAAAACAGATGTGTGCTCTAAGAATTATAGCCAGACTGCTCCTTGGAGGTCAGGATGGCCAAACTTCATCTCTCATACTTCGGACATATTGCCAGGAGGGACCAGTTGCTAGAGAAAGATATCGTGTTTGGTAAGCTGGAGGGTCAGTGAAAGCGGAAGACCCACTGCGAGATGGATTGGCAAAGTTACAGCATCAATGGGCTCTAGCATGGCTATAATTGTCAGGTTGGTCCACGATCTGGAAATGTTTCATTCTGTTGTGCATAGGGTCATTACCAACTCGACGGCACCTGACAACAACAACACAATGCATACACACACTTCCAAATATTGTGAAAACTGCACAGTGTTTCCTGGCGACCACATTGGTCTATTGGTGAACGAAAGAGGGGGAAAATCAGCAACGAATAAATGAGCTGAGTACAATTAAATTCCCTACACTCCCGTGGATCTGCTGATGAAAGACAAAAGAGGAACAGCTTATTGATCCAAAGTGTGGTGAGACCTGGGGACTTCTGAGCCCATCATAAAGGACATAGCCAGAGGGCTAGAGCTGAGAGGGAAGTATCCATCTGATATTAAGTGACACCTATGAATAATTACCTGAATTTAACTACCAGCCGCTCCGCGGGAGAAAGATGAGGCTTTCTACTCCCGTAAAGATTTACACCCTCGGAAACCCTGTACAGGGTCGCTATGGGTCGGACCCGACTCAATGGCACTTAACAACAACAACAATGAATAATTACCTGAATTTAAATGGATTAAATGCACCTGTTAAGAGATAGTGGCAGAATAGCAAAGAAAACAAGATCCTTCAATATGCTGCCTGCAAGAGACACACCTTACACACAAAGACAAAAACAAAAATTCAAAGGATGGAAAAAGATATACCAAGCTATTTGCAATAAAAAATGAGGAGTGGCAATACTAATCTCTGATAAAATAAAATCTAAGGCAAAAACCAGCATAAGATTAAAGATGGACATTATCTCATGATTAAAAGGTCAGTTGAACAAGATGACATAACCATAATAGATATCTATACTCCCAATGAAAGATCTCCAAAATATATAAAGCAAACCCGAATAGATTTGAAAAAAGTAATAGAAAAACCTACACTATAGACAGAGATTTTAATACACCACTTTTGAAAAAGTATAGAACAACCAGAAGGAAACTTGAAAAACACACACAGAAACTTAACAACACAATCACTCAACTTGACCTCAGAGATGTATACAGAGCATTCAACCCAACAGCCGCACAATACAGATTCTTTTCCAGTGCACATGGAACATTCTCCAGAATAGACCATGTGTTAGGCCACAAGACAATCCTCCATAAATTTACAAACATCAAATTACTACAAAGCATCTTCTAAGATCACAATGCTATCAAATTAGAAATCAACACTAGGAAGACCAAGGAAATAAATTCAAATACATGGAAGAAATAAAATGTGAATTCACAAATTTCCATGAAACAAATGAGAACAACAATTTATTGTAATAAATACACTCATTGAAAAAGAAGAAAGGACCAATATCAACACATTACACAACATCTCCAACAACTAGAAATAGACCAGCAAATAAACCTACAGTCAACAGAAAACAGGAAATAATAAAGATTAGAGCAGAAATAAACGAAACAGAAACAGAAAAACTGTTGAAAGAATCAACAGGACAATAAGCTGGTTCTTTGAAAGAATTAATAAAATCAACAAAATCATTGACAAACCTAATAAAATAAGAGGGAGAAGACACAAATAACACACAAAGAAACAACATGGGTGATGTCACACAGAACCACTAGAAATAAAAAGGATAATGATAGAATATTATGAAGAGTTGTACTCCAACAAATGTGAAAATCTAGAGGAGATGGATACATTTTTAGAAAAGCACGACCTAACTAAACTTACACAGAGTGAAGTAGAAAACTTGAATAGACCTATAACAAAGAAAGAAATTGACCAGGTCATCAAAAATCTCCCAACCTAAAAAAGTCCAGGCCCAGAAGTTTTCACTGTTGAGTTTTACCAAACTTTCAGGGAATAGCTGTCACCAATTCTACTCAAATTATTCTACAATATAGAAGAGGATGGAAAACTTTCTGACACATTTTATGAAACAAGCATAAACCTCATGCCCAAACCACGGAAGGACATCATTAAAAAAGAAAATTATAGACCAATATCACTCATGAATATAGATGCAAAAATTCTCAACAAAATCCTAGCCAACATTAGCTCAAAAGAGGGAACAGATCTTTACAGTGAGGATCATTCCCAACCCATTGGTACACAGGGTTGACAGGGATGGGAAACCTAGACATTGGGTACCCAAAATGGGGGGGGGGGGTGCTACAAAGGCAAGAAGTGACTGGCTTACAAGCTTTCAAGAGGGAACCTAGTTCCAAAGGGTACGGGTGAAGGTAGAATCTCTACTAAGTGATCCCAAATTTGTTGGGGTGGGGCTGTTGAAAGGAGATGGGGATAAGAATCTTGTGGTACAATTGTGAGTAACTGTTATCAGGACTGACTGTGAGTTTGGAAATGTAAAGGTAGATGTTTTTTAACAAAAGGAGAGGAGAGGTTGATTTTGCAATCCAGGAGCAGAGGACCCTGGGACCATCAAGTGAGAAGAACGAACTGTGGGACTCTACCTAGAGAAGCAGTGATGCCAGAGATGGAGGCAGAGACGATGATATGGAAAGATGGAGCAGCTGGGACACTGGACTCAGGGAGGGAGAGGGCCTGTGTACTGATGGCCAGAAGGCAGGCTTGCAGGGTATACCATTTGGATGTTTGATGATGCATGGAGGGGACTGTAATCTTTGTAATGAAATGAAATATGATAGGATGAATGTAAAGCTGGTGTTCTCCCATGTAGGCTATCACATAATTCACAATAAAAACTTAAGAGGAAAAAAAAAATTAAAAAAAGCTCATGAGTAGCCATCTAAGTTGCAACTATTGGTCTCTCTCTGTGCAGAAAAAAAGATGAGTGATGACAATTAAAGAGACTTAGAAACAATTAGTCCACTAGACAAATGGACCATGTGAACATTACTCTCAACAGCCCTGAGACCAGAATAATTATATGGTGCCCCGCTATTACTACCAACTGCTCTGAAGGGGATATTAGAAGGTCCCAGATAAACTGAGAAAACTTTGGAACAAAACTCTAAATCATTTTTTACTAATCAGATAGAGACTGGTGGAATCCTGAGCTATGGCCCTTGGTCATCTTTTAGGTATGGAACTGAACTCACCCCCATGACTCAATTTTCAACCAAGCAATAGATGCGTGCATAAGGCAATAACAACACTAGTGAGATATGTATACCATAGGATAGGCAACCATTCAAAATGAAGAAGGTAGCATTTAGTCAATGACAAAGTTCAGAACAGAAGGGAAGAAGGAGGAATGAAAACAAGAAACACAGGAAGGATGTGGGATAACAGTTGTTACACTTAGGGGATTGTAGGATCTGCTGAATGTCAAAATGATGATCTGCTCTGTAAATCTTCACACAATTCCTAATAAAATATTTTTAAAAGAAAAAAAAAAATCCTAGCAAACAGAATTCAACAACACATCACACACACACACAAAAAAAATCATGACCAAGTGGGATTCATACCATGCATGCAAGGATGGTTCAACTTTAGAAAAATAATCAATGTAATCCACCATATAAATAAGAAAAAGGAAAAGAACCACAAGATCATATCAACAATTGATACAGAAAAGGCATTCGACAAAATCCAACATCCATTCCTGATAAACACACTCAACAAAGTAGGAATTGAAGGGAAATTTCTCAACATAATTAAGGGTGTATATACAAAACTAACAGCTAAAATCACTCTCAATGGCGAGAAACTGAAAGCCTTCCCATTTTGGACAGGTACCAGACAAGGATGCCTTTTATCACCACTCCTATTCAATATTGTTTTGGAAGTCTTAGCCAGAGCTATAAGGCAAGACAGGGAAATGAAACACATCCAAATTGGCTAAGAGAAAGTAAAACTTTCTCTATTTGGAGATGATGTGATCTTATACATAGAAAATCCCAAAGACTCAGCAAAAAAAAAACTACTGGAACTCATTGGAAGATTCAGCAAAATGGCAGGGTACAAGAACAACATATAAAAATCAGTTGGATTCCTCTACATTGATAATGAAAGTGCTGAAAAGGAAATTAGGAAAGCAATATTATTTACAATAACCACCCAAAGGATGAAATATTTAGAAGTAAATGTAACCAAAGAAACAAAGGACCTATACGAAGAAAACTACAAAACACTATTACAAGAAACCAAAAGAAATTTACATTTGGAAGAATATACATGCTCCTGGATAGGAAGATTTAACATTGTAAAAATGTCAATACTACCCCAAGCAATCTACACATATAATGCAACCTAATCCAGATTCCAACAACATTTTTTAGAGAGCCGGAAAATTAATTACAAACTTTATATGGAAAGGAAAGAGACTGAGGATAAGCAAAGCACTGCTTAAGAAGAACAAAGTTGGAAGCCTCTCATTCCCTGATTTCAAAATTTATTACAATAGATACAGTGGGCAAAACAGACTGGTACTGATACAGTGAAAGATACCTAGATCAATGGAACAAAATCCAGAATCCAGAAATTAACCCAACCACATAAAGCCAACTGATCTTTGACAAAGGGCCAAAGTACACTGAGTGTGGAAAACACAGTCTCTTCAACAGATGGTGCTGGCAGAACTGGAAATCGATTGAAACAAGACCTTCATCTCACGCCATATACAAAAACCAACTCAGCATGGATTAAAGACCTAAATATGAATCCCAGAATTATAAAGGTCATCAATGAAAAAATAGGGACAAATTTAAGGGCTCAAATAAAAGTCTCACATACATTACCAAACATTGTGAAAATTATACAAACAAAGCAAGACCAAATAGATGATTGGAACATTCTAAAAATTCAAAATTTATGTCCATCAAAGGATTTCACCAAAAGAGTAAAAGGGAGCCCACAGAATGGTAAAAAAACTATTTTGCAATGACATATCAGACAAAGGACTAATTTCTAAAATCTATAGGAAACTACAACACCTCTATAAGAAAAAGATAAGCAACCTAGTTAAAAAATGGGCATAGGACATGAACAGACACTCCACCAAGAAAGAGATTCAGGCAGCCAACAAACATATGAAGAAATGTTCACAATCATTAGACATTGTTGTTGTTAGGTTCCACTGAGTCTAGTAATTAAATCATCTGCATTTTCAAGTCATAACACCTCTCCAAAACATACTGTATAATTTCATTCACCCATTGTTCCTTAGCATTTAGTGATTATTTTCTTTCAAAAAAAGTAATACTACTTGAAGATGCAAAAGTAAAGAAAACATAACTTAGTGGAAGGAATCAGAGTTGGGCAGAAAAATGACTCAAATAATTTATTATGTTATAATTGTTACAAGGAGTTCTGGTGTGGAACTGTGGATTAATGTGCTAGACTGCAAAGTTGGTTTGAACCACAAGGTTGTCAGTTCCAGCTCACCAGCCACTCCTCTGAAACCTTCTAAGGGTTGCTATACGTAAGCTCTATCTGTACGGCACTTAACAACAACAAAAGTTATTGCCAATTAAAATAACAACATAAAATGAAGGGGAAGGGTGGTATTGGACCATGCATTCTGATCTTAGGCTTTGAATTGGGTACTATCATATTCATAGACCAACCAACTTTCTGTTTTCCAGAGAGATTTGCAGAAAAGCAGACTGGACTGGGATTCTCAAATCCTAATTTTTTGTTTATTGGCTAAATAAACTCAACAAATTGAACTGACTGTGGTGAAGAGGTTCAAGAAGAGTTTCTGCTTTAATAAATCAGTAATTGGAATCTTAGGGCTATGTAGTTAACAAAGCCATGCTTTACATAAACTAGGTTTGTTTAACCTGTTCATAGAATTCCTGCAGGTATTGTAAATATCATCCAGAAGCCTGCACTATCTTTAATTTCATCACAGGTGACATTTATGTTCACAAAGGCTTTATGGAGCTTCATTTTGATCTCTATAGTTTTAAATTGTGTGAGAAATCAAAGAACTATGTTCTTTACAGTTCAGATTTCTAAGTTTTGGACACTGATTTTATAGCTCAGTTTTAGGAATGTTTTTTGTATTAAATACCAAAAAGAGCATTTGTTACTATGACCAATGCCATAATACTCTACCAGAATTTTTGTTTTCTGAAAGATTAAATATTGATGCTAGTAAGACTCATTTAAATTTCCTTATAATATTTTATTAAAAAATAATGGAGTCTAATATCTTTCCATTAATTTTATATTTCACAGTTATATCCAGGAAATGTAATTTTATAAAGTTATTTTATATTAAGCATTCTTTCTAACCTTTCCATCTATGAGCCCATTACTTCTAGATTTTAATCAAAAACAAAGAGTTACAGTGGAAAATTATGTCTTTTGTGATTTTAAATGCTATAGTATAAAAATATGGAGTCTTGCTGTGGCACTGTGGGTTAATGAGTCAGACTGCAAAGCTGTTTGAACTGCAAGGTTGGCTGTTCAAGCTCACCGGCTGTTCCTCCAAAATCCTAAACAGGGTTGCTATGGGTCAGAAATGACTCAACAACACTTAACAGAAACAACCACAATATAAAAATACAGTCCAAACTCTCAATTGCATTATACATAGTTTGATCCTCATCATTCAAAGTTGTGCAAGTTCTTTCCCCACTGTGTTGTTGTTATGTGCCGTGGAGTTGGTTCCCACTCACAGTGACCCTGTATAGGGTTTCTGAGGCTGTAAATCTTTATGGGAGCAGAAAGCCTCATCTTTCTCCCGTGGAACAGCTGGTAGTTTCGAACTGCTGACCTTGAGGTTGGCAGCCCAACTAGTAACCACTATGCTACCAGAGCTCCTTTATTTAGGAACAAATCATTAATAGCAACTATAGTTCTGATGTGGCACTGTGGACTGATGCATCAGACTGCAAAGTCATTTGAACTGCAAGGTCAGTGGTTCAAGCTCACCTCCTGCTCCTTAGAAACCCTATACAGGGTCAGAATCAACTCGATGGCACTTAACAACAACAACAGCATAAAGAGAGAAGTGAGGAGTCACCACTATAGTCTTAATCTATGTAAATCATTATTAGAACTATTACTTAAATCACATCACCATTTTATTCAAAATACCATCTTATGAGCTTTACTTGTTTTTTAGTAGCTTCCATATAAGTTAGAAAGTCTCATTTTAAAATACTTTCTTCCTCTTCTATCTTCTTTATTTTTAAGACATAAATGTTCTCAATTTGCTGTCACATTGTAGATCATCTTCCCGTTCTTGGCACCTTTTCTTTAACACTTATCATGAAATTTATAATTGCCTATGTATTTGCCTCTGCCCCTCAGTAGATGTTAACACAGTGATATTTTGGACTGTTTCCTTTTGTTCACTGCTTTAACCCTAGGAACAGATGAGTATGTGGCATAACACAGCCATGTTGTTAAGTGGTATGGAGTCTGTTCCAACTCATACCAACCCTGATAAGGCATCTGAGAAGCGGCTGACGTGTTTGAATCACCTATCTTGTAGCTCAAGGTGATTCAAACACATCAGCCGCTTCTCAGAAGACTTATCTTATAGCTCAGGAAGCTCTGGTAGCATAGTGGTTATGAGTTGGGCTGCAAACCTCAAGGTCAGCAGTTTGAAACTACCAGCAGTTCCATGGGAGAAATATGAGGCTTTCTGCTCCCGTAAAGATTTACAGCCTCAGAAATCCTGTGCAGGGTTGCTATAAGTCGGAACCGACTCCACGGTACTTAATAACAACAATCGCATAGCTCAAAATGACCTATGATCAGGTGCTTATCCTACAGCACCACACCGGGAGTATTTGCTAAAAGAAATGATGCAGGAATGGAAGTTCCCTGAGGAAATTTTCTTACCACTAAATTCAAACCTAAATTAATTTTACGGCCTTTACAAAGGAAACAGTGTATGTTATATAGGAATCAAGGTGTCCAACACAAGTTTCAGGCAAATGCAATATTGTATATTAAATGCATTAAATCATATGCAAATTCAGACTGAAGCTGAAGAAAATGAAAACAAGTCCACGAGAGCCAAAATATGACCTTGAATATATCCCACATGAATTTAGAGATCATCTGAAGAACAAATTTGATACATTAGACACTAAAGACAGAAGAGTTGTGGGATGACATCAAGAACATCATACAGGAAGAAATCAAAAGGTCATTAAAAAGACAAGAAAGAAGAAAAAGACCAAAATGGAACAAGGGACACCAAATGATTTAAATTTAGGAAAGGTGTGCGCTGGGATTGTATTCTTTCACCATACTTATTCAACCTCTATGCTGAGCAAATAATCCGAGAAGCTGCGTTATATGAAGAAAAATGTGGCATCAGGGTTGGTAGAAGACTCATTAACAACCTGCGATATGCAGATGATACATCCTTGCTTGCTGAAAGGGAAGAGGACTTAAAATACTTAATGATGAAGATGAAAGGCCTTTGGAATGGATTACATCTCAATGTAAGGAAAACAAAAATCCTCACCACTGGACCAATAAATAACATTCTTATCAATGGAGAAAAGATTGAAATTGTCAAAGACTTCATTTTTCTTGGATCAAATATCAACACTCATTGAAACAGCAGCCAAGAAATCAAACAACGTATTGCATTAGGCATATCTGCTGCACAAGACCTCTTTAAAGTGTTGAAGAGCAAAGATGTCAGCTTGAGGACTAAGGAGCACCTGACCCAAGCCATGGTATTTTCAATAATCTCATCTGCATACAAAAGTTGGGCAGTGAATAAGGAAGATCATGGAAGAATTGATGTATTTGAGTTATGGTGTTGGAGTAGAATATTGAAAGTACCGTGGACTGCCAAAAGAACAAAGAGATCTGTGCTGGATGAAGTACAACTAGAGAGCGCCTTGGAAGCCAGGTTGGCCAGACTCATATTTCAGACATACTGTCAGGAGAGATCAGTCACTGGAGAAGGATATCATGTTTGGTAAGGTAGAGGATCAGAGAAAAATAGGAAGACACCTAGTGAGATGAACTGGCAAAGTGGCAGCATCAATGGGTGCAAGTGTTGCAATGATTGTGAGGTTGGCCCAGGACAGGGCAGTGCTTTGTTCTGTTGTGCATAGGGTTGCTATGAGTTGGTACTGACTGGATGCCATCTAACAACAATCTATTAAATGGTAATTGCTTGCATATTAGTTAGATTCAAAGGCACAATCACATGAAATGAATTGGAGAAAATTCTGTAGAGGGTAAAAATATACAGTACAGGTTTTCTGTCATCTGATGATTTGATTTTTTTTTCCAATGATGTGTTGGATGGAAATATATATACATATGAAGTATACATTTTTTAGCTGTTTTCCAATAAATATCAATAATCACGGCCACATTTCATATAAGAAATCATTACTGTGTTTCAATAAAATGTTGTTTGTGTAAGACCTAAGATTTTATGCTCTGTTGCTAGGTAAGGAGAGGAAATTAATGAAAAAATATTCATGATTCTGTTCAGAAAATTAAGGACAATGTGTCAGAAAAAAAAAAAGATAAAATATTGTACATTTTTCTTTATCAACTATAATTTGTTTAAAGTAAAAATGAATAGACATTTAATTTTTATGTTTTGAATTATCATTTCAGAGACTACCATGTTATTCTTAGTCCAGTAAAAAGCAAGAGAAGAGGATTAAATTTACAGATACATGTTATTGTAGTATCAATCCACCACTAACTTCTCATGTGGCAGGTCTTTTTAAACTTAGTTAAAATAAGATCTCCTGAGGACCTTCAGAAATATACATTAGTTGGTTGGCCTCATCTACTGAGAGTTTGATCAGGAGATCTAGTGGGAACTGTACGGTTCTACATTATAACAAAAACCCCAGGTGATTCTGATAAATATATAATCAGTGGAGATAGGCTCTAAATCAAATTGCAGGAACACTGACCTAGATTATTAAATTGTTTATTAAATCAAGTTGCATAAGATACATTATATTTCCACACAACTATCTCTAGTATGCAAAATGTTCATAAACACAGTATCTGAAACAGAAACTAAAAGGGCCCTTGCTTGAAGTTGTTTGTTTCTCTGAAATTGTCTCTCAATCCAGTGCACATATTTTGAAGGATAAATAGAAATGAGAAGTGGCAAAAAGACAATTTAAAGTGTGGAATGAAGGAAAAAAAATATAACTGAAAAATGTTTTTCCCCTTATTCCAGTAATAGTACCTAGTATTTCACAGTACATTATAGCTCTGGTAGCATAGTGGTTACGAATCAGGCTGTGAGCTGCAAGGTCAGCAGTTCGAAACTACCAGCTGTTCCGTGGGAGAAAGATGAGGCTTTCTGCTCCTATGAAGATTTATAGCCTCGGAAACCCTGTACAGGGTCGCTATGTGTTGGAACCGAATCCACGTCACACAACAGCAACATATAGTTTTCAAAACACTTTTAAATCAAATTATTTCATTTGATTCTCACAATTGAATAAATTTGGACATGGGATTTGCTCTTTCCATACCCCATGAGTGAAAAACTGAGTTGAACAAATGTATATGGTACCATGGAAGCAGAGTCATCCATAACTAAGGCCTATGTGTTATTAACTATTTATCTTGCTTCCTTCTCTTTGCTCTCCATCTGGAATTCAACTTTCACATGTTATACCCTTGAATTTGCCTGAGTGTTCTTGGATATCCCTTTTTTTTTTTTTTTTCTTCAAGTTCCTGTTAGAAATATACTATCAAATGGGACATTCCTATTGGCATATCTTCAAGCTCACTGATTTTTCCCTTGTTCATGTCCAATATACTAATGAGCCCAAAGATATTCTTCATTTCTATTGCATTAAGTTCTATATTTCCTTTTCATATGTTCTAAGTGTTTCCATTTCTTTGATTAAACTACTTAAGTATTCTTGCATGTTGTATACTTGTCCTATTAAATATATTAATCATGTTGTAATTGGTTTTTAGGTGCCATCCAGTCAATTCTGACTCATAGTGAAACTATATACAATAGAACAAAACACTGCCCAGCCACCCAACATCCTTACAATTATTATGGTTGGGCCCATTAATCAGTTATGTTAAATTCACTGATAACTCCAAAATGTATGTCATATCTATGCCTATTTCTGATGCTTGACTCGTCTCTTCTCTTTAGTTGGCCTATGTCTCAGGGTTATGAAGTTTCTTAAGTGTTTCTAGGCTTTCCCCAAATTTAGACAAGGCAGGAAGGCTATATGGGATTGTTGTTGTTTAGTGGCATCAAGTTGTTTTTCCTTATAGGATAAGGATTGGACTGCTAACCTGCTAACCACTCCTTGGAAACCCTGCACAGGGTCTCTATGAGTCAGAACTGACTCAACAGGCACTTAACAACATCAGTGACATTATTTGAGAGGGTAGAACTTACTCAGAGGGTTTTTATGGCTGTTCTTTTTTAGAAGTTGATAGCCAAGCCTTCTGTAGAGTTGGTGAGTAGATTCAACCTACAGACCTTTTGCATAACAGCTTAAACATACTGCCAAAAATAAATTGCCTGCCAAGCTTCATAATTAGGCCTGTGTTATAGAGAAAACTGTGCATATCTAAAAATAAGAATGAGGTACACACATCTTAAGAATAATCAAATTTTGAGATCAAAAGGTCAGCATTTATCCAAGGTCAAAGTCCAGAAGAGTTAGGAAAAAAGGAGGAATGGAAATAGGAAACAAAGGGAAGATGTGGGATAAGTGAGGTTGCATTGGGGGAATTGCAGTCAATTAGGTGAAACAAAATGCGTATGAAATATTAAATGTAAAACTGATTATCTGCTCTGTAAACCTCCACCCAATTCACAATAAAAGTTTTTGAAATGGTATATATGAACTCCCTAATACTACAAATTCTCATTCTCCTGCTAGTCCACATTCAGCTTCCAGCAATTTATTAAAATACCACCAATTTTTCTTACCTGTTTTTCGCTCCCAAAGTAGCTGTTTCAAGTAAACAGATCTGGATTGTTGTATTTTCCAGCATGCATTTTTTCTCTCCTGATTTCAGGGTGATAGTTTACCCTGCAACCTCAATTCTCCAATGATAGAAGTCACTGATTTTCAGTTTATTCAGCTCTTTTCTTATTGTAAGGATGGATTTGATGACTTCAAATCTCTTTTCATGTCAAAGCTGACATTTGAAGTCAAGGCCTAGGTCTTTTTTTTTTTTTTTTTTTACTTTTTCATTAACTAGTTATAGATAAGACATAATTGTAGAATATAGGAAAAGCAGGAAAGCTTTAGAAGCAGTCATCATAGATTGCAAAATTGCCTGCATATATAACCTTACTCATACAAGTGTTTTCCAGTCATGACCAGATTAGCACTTATATATCCTATTACCATATTAAAATGTGATGCTGCAGCACAAGTTCAGTTTCATGGTTTATGAATCAGAAAGTTTTTATTGCATAGGCATTTTCTAGTCTATGGTTAGGCTGGTAAGCTTGAACCACTGACCGTGCAGTCTATCACAATAACCCACAGTGCCATAGGAGTGATCAATGGAAAGCGGATTATCCTTACTTTAACACTTTATGGTTAAGCACTGATTTTCTGAGTTTCACATTTAGCTTTTCCAGTATTTCCATTTGCCATGTTGTTGTTAATTGCTCTCGAGTCAATTAAGACTCATTTTGTTGTTGTTGTTGTTGTTCTTAGTTGTCATCGAATTGGTACCAACTCATAATGACCTTATGCACAGCAGAACGAAACATTGCCCGATCCTGGGTCAACCTCACAATTGTTACCACGCTTGAACCCACTGATACTGCCACTTGGCCAATCCATCTCTTTGGGAGTCTTCCTCTTTTTCTCTGACCCTCCACCTTACCAAACATGATATCCTTCATCAGTGACTGGTCCCTCCTGACAATATGTCCAAAATATGAAAGATGAAGTTTTGGCCATCCTGGCCTCCAAGGAGTACTCTGGCTACACTTCATCCAACACAGATCTATTGGTTCTTTTGGCAGCCCATGGCACTTTCAATATTCTCCTCCAACACCATACCTCAAATGCATCAATTCTTCTGTGGTCTTCCTTATTCACTGTCTAGCATTCACATGCATATGACGTTATTGAAAATACCATGGCTTGGGTCAGGCACACCTTAGTCCTCAAGCTGACATATTTGCTCTTCAACACTATAAAAAGTTCTTGTGCAGCAGATTTGCCTAATGCAATACGTCATTTGATCTCTTGACTGCTGCTTTCATGAGTGTTGATAGTAGATCCAAGACAAATGAAGTCCTTGACAACTTCAATCTTTTCTCCATTGATAAGAATGTTGTTTATTGGTGCAGTGGTGAGGATTTTTGTTTTCTTTACTTTGAGATGTAATCCATACTGAAGGCTGTGCTCTTTGATATTCATAGGTAAATGTTTTAAGTCCTCTTCATTTTCAGCAAGTAAGTTGTATCAGCTGCATATTGCAGGTTGTTAATGAGTCTTCCGCCAATCCTGATACCACGTTTTTCTTCATATAACCCAGCTTCTTGGATGATGTGCTCAGCATACAGATTGAATAAGTATGGTGAAAGATAATGTTTCCCAGGTGCAGTTGGTAGTCTACACTGGTTGACTTTTAGAAGTATAGTCCTAGACCTTTTCTTCCTATTCTACCTTTGTCTGGAAACTACTGAAACAACTTCCTGATAGAAAACACCCAATCCTCCACTGACAGATATTGGTAACTTCACATGAAGTCAGTTGTTCAGAAATAAACTGGTGCTCCTGCATGAAAGGTGAGAATTCTATCACTGAACCAATTCTGCCCCTCATATTCCCAACAATAGATTAAGGATTCCAAGTTTTGTGTCTCTTTCTTCATGTTGGATAATGCAAAGATGAACAATTTGCCTCTCACTTCTAGGGTATTTCCTGATATGTGCCAGACCAGTGAATCCAAGGGAATTCAATAATACATCTAGGAACTTTCAAAATACTTATTGATTATCCCCTGCCATACATCTCCATTGCATGTTACTTTTTGATAATCAGTTCTTTCAGTCACAATGTTAACCATATAATGGACTAATCTGATATTCTATATGATTATGATTATATAATGACAAAGAGCAGCATATTTGACATTGCCATAAAGTGGGGCAATAAATGTTACGTGTCTGTGTAGCTACTTCAACAAAAACTACCGAATTTTCTTTCTAATACTCAAACATACAAATGACTGTGACAATGGCCCAATACCAGGCAACATTTGTTCTGTTATACATAAAGATTACCATGCCAATTTCATAGCAACCAACAACAAGCAACAACAGGGATGTAAAAAATAATAATAATAATAATAAGGTATTTTCTAGGTCAATTGTTTTTACCACCTACAAGAGACTATGTTGATTTGTTCCAGCAAAGACACAGATGTTGATCTACAGTTGTAATTAGTATCGTGCCTAATTAAATTTATAATAATATATAATCTTTCTACAAGGTACAGATAATTTTCCACTGGTCAAAAAGGTCCATCACATTAAATAGTGATATAATTAGAATCACCACCCCTGTATTTTTGATAGTGTCACTAATTTAGAAAAACGCCCAGGAAATGAGGTTTTGCTTTTGATTTGTGAGCTTGGTTTAGTAGTGCAATTCCATGGATTTCCACATGGCTAACATGATAGCCCTCTTTCTGTGGTTCACAGAACCAATATAAGAGTTTTCTCATTTATAGATTGTACTTATTCCTACTATAAAATCTGTACAAAGGAAATAATTTATATTGGTTTATTGACCACAGGACACACTATAAGATACCCATATTTACTTATATCTCTCAGATGATGATCCTCATCAATCACTAGACCACTTTGGATTTTAAATATTTTAGGATTGAATTAATTTAGAACCAGAATATACTTTAAAAATAAAGCCTGGAATCCTTAGCAGGAAGGAATGTAAAATATTACAGCCACTGTGAAAGTGGTTTGACAGTTCCTTAAAATTACATAACTATAATATGACCTAGCAAGCCCAAACCTAGGTATATATTCAGAAGAAATGAAAGCTGGTGTCATAGATTGAATTGCCCCACCCTGCAATTATGTATCAGCTTGACTGGGACATGATTCTTAGTGGTTTGGCAGTTAGTTATGTACTAATCCTCTATCATGTAAAAAGGATTAAATGTCAGCTATACTACCTTTAAGGAGTCCTAGTGGCACTGTAGGCTAAGCATTTGACTGCTAAACACAAGACCAGCCATTCAAAAGGCTTTCTGCTCCCTTAAAGATTTTCAGCCTTGGAAACCCTATGCAAGGTTGCAAGATTCAGAATCAACTTGATAGCAGTAGGCTTGTTTGGTGGGAGGGGTGGGGGAGTTGTAATACCCTTAATCCCATAATAACTCTAATCTGATGTCAGAAATTTTCCCAGTGGTGTGATTTCTGCAACATGTTTTATCTTACAAAATATAAAAGGAGAGAGAACTGAGTAGAGGAAGAGGGCCCTACTACTCCCAAGAAAGAAGAGCCAGGAATTAAGCGTATCTTTTGGTCTTAGATCCAGGAAGAGATTGATTAAATGTGCAATAATACATAATCTTTCAACAAGATACAGATAATTTTTTACTGGTCAAAAAGGCATATCAAGTGCAATGGCAATATAATTTACCCAGACACATGGAGATCTCCAAGAAGTGGTGGGCCATATAGGTGCTGAAAGGAGACAGGAACTTTTCTCCAGAGACAGGACTCTGAATTTGGACTTCTACAATCTCTTTGATATTGCATGCAAGTAAAGTTTAATAAAGATAATACAGAAACAGCTGTAAGCATACATTGACATTTAACTTCCAGAGGTTCAAGCCAGATTCAGAAGAGGCCGTGGAATGAAGGATATCATTGCTGATGTCCGATGGATCTTAGCTAAAAGCAGAGAATATCAGAAAGATGTTTACCTGTGCTTTATTAACTACACAAAGTCTTTCGATTGTGTGTATCATGATAAGCTATGGACAACATTGTAAAGCATGAGTATTTCGGAACACTTAATTGTGCTTATGAGGAATCTGTACCTGGACCAAGGGGCAGGTGTTCAAACAGAACATGGGAACACTGTATGGTGAATGAGAGGGTTGTATCCTTTCACCATACTTATTCCAACTCTATGCTGAGCAAATAATCTGAGAAGCTGGATTATATGAAGAAAAATGTGGCATCAGGGTTGGAAAAAGGCTCATTAACAACCTGTGATATGCAGATGATACAACCTTGCTTGCTGAAAGTGAAGAGGACTTAAAATATTTACTGATGAAGATCAAAGAGCACAGCCTTTAGTATCGATTATATCTCAATGTAAAGAAAACAAAATTCTCACCACTAGACCAATAAACAACATTCTTATCAATGGAGAAAACATTGAAGTTGTCAAGGACTTCATTCTTTTTGTATCAACTATCAACACTCATGGAAGCAGAAGTCAAGAAATCAAATGATACATTGCATTAGGTAAATCGGCTGCACAGGACCTTTTTAAAGTGCTGAAGAGCAAAGAGGACTAGGGTGCGCCTGATCCAAGACATGGTATTTTCAGTGGCCTCATATGCATTTGAAAATTGCACAGTAAATAGGGAGGAACATGGAAGAAGTGATGCATTTGAGTTATGGTGTTGGAGGAGAATATTGAAACTGCCATGGATTGCCATAGAACCAACAGATCTGTGTTGGAGGAAGTACAGCCAGAGTGCTCCTTGGAGGCCAGGATGGCCAAACTTTGTCTCCCATACTTCAGATATATTTTCAGGAGGGACCAGTCCCTGGAGAAGGATTGAGGGTCAGAGAAAAAGAGGAAGACCCTCAACGAGATGGATTAGCCAACTGGCAGCATCGATGGACTTAAGCGTGGCAACAATAGTGAGGTTGGCCCAGGATCGTGCAGTGTTTTATTCTGCTGTGCATAAGTTATCTATGAGTCGATAGTGACTAGATGGCACCTAACAACAACAACTCTCCTAAACTGTTAGAAAATAAACTCCTGTTTGTTAAAGCGATCCATTTGTGTTATTTCTGCTATAGCTATACTACATACATAAGACACCTAGAATGCAAATAAGAAAGTACACACCATTGTATGAGCTAGCACTTTTCATAATAGCCAAAATGCTGAAACAATCAAAATTTCCATCAGTAGATGAATGAATACACAAAATGTGGTGTATGCATCCAATGGACTATTACTCATACATTAAGATAAATGAAGTCTGGATGCCCGCTGTAACTCGGATGAAACTTGAAAACATGCTAAGTAAAATTTCAGGTACAAAAAGACAAACACTATATGGTATAAATTACACAAAATAAACTAAATGGTGAATTGATAACTGTTTTTTTATTTATTTTCAAAAATGAAGACAGCTTATTTCTCTTCCTCCAATGTATATTCATTATGCTAAATGTTTTTGAGTTTGTGGGGAATAGATACATGGTGTGGTGCTGTGGGTTAATGCACCAGACTGCCAAGTTGTTTCAGCTACAAGGTCAATGGTTCAAGCTCACCAGCTGCTCTTTAGAAACTCTATACAGAGTCACAATGGGTCGGAACTAACTTGATGGCACTTAACAACAACAGCAACAACACACTATCGGAGTCCTGGTGTAGCACCATGGGATAAAGTACTGGACTTCAAACCTGGCTTGAACCACAAGGTTGGTGGTTCAAACTCACCTACTGCTCCTTGGAAACCCTATGACAGGGTTGCTATGAGTTGGAACTAACTTGATGGCACTTAACAACAACATACTTACTAATGAGACATTTTACAAAGTTAAATGGGAGGTTTAAGAACACATACACAAAAGGAATAGAACATAAGCACTAATTAAAACCAGGAACAATTATTAGCCATTTTGACAGCACTCAACAACGGAAACTGAAGGCCTGAAACAGTGGTTCTCAACATGGGATAATTTTATGCACCTGGGACATTTAAGAACCCCTGGTGGTAATTTGGAATGAATACCAGGTTGCTAACCACAAAGTCAAACTCACCAGTGGCTTCACAGGCCATAGATGAGCCCACCCAACTCCAAAAAGATTTAGTCTCTGAAACCCTAGATAAGATCTCTAGGAGTTGGAGATGACTTCACTGTTATGGCATATTTGGAAATGTCTAGAGATGATTTTTATTCCTGAAGCTAGGGATGGAGTTTTTTCAATTGTTATTTAGTGAGTTGTTGTTGTTAAAGTGCTGTCAAGTCAGATCCAACCTATAGTGACCTTGTATAGGGTAAGCTTGAACCGTCTATATTGCGGTTCAAACTGACTGTGCAGTCCAAGGCATGAAACCACAGTGTCATGGCAGTGTGTGTAGGAATACTACTAAGCATTGAAAAAAATAGCCCCTTCACCACCACTGAATCCCCCCTACCCCCACAGAACAAAGAGTTACTGGTGTCAAATGTCAAAGATTGAAAATTTGAGAAACCTTGTACAAAAGGAATAAGAGGTCAAGAGTCTAATTTAAGAAACTTGAAGAGAGTAGCTTAAGAGTGGACTAACTGTGCCCAAACCAAAAACATCTGGCAGGGCCCCATTCAGGGAAGTTAGTATGTTGTATATGTATCCTGCTTTTCTACCTCCTGCCTATACCTTGGGAACTAGTTGGATCTAAAGTGGCAAATGGGAGAGAGTCTTCTCAGAATATGTATACCTATCTACTGGAGTTCTTGTGTGGCACTATTGGATAAGCTCTGGACTGCTAACAGCAAGTTTGGAGGTTCAAACCCACCATCCGCTTCTTGAAATCTGTATACAGGGTTGCAATGAGTTGGACCCAACTTGAAAACACTTAACAATAGCAGTATACCTATCTATTAAAGAAATGTGAGTAGGAGAAAAGAAGAATGAGAGCCTAAGATAGAATACTGAGAAACCACATATAATTTATGTACACAGAAAAAGAAACTAGAAAATATAAAAGACAGCACAGAGATAAAAATAAAACTAAAAGATTTTGTTTCAATTCTGAGGAATCTAGATTTGTAGTCCAAATGGGAGTCAATAGGTTTTGTTTTGGCTTGCTTTATTTCTCTCTCTCCTTTTTTTTTTTTTTTTT
>NW_006408527.1:31466053-31493687 GCF_000296735.1 Chrysochloris asiatica | reverse complement strand
AGATAATATATATATATATATAAATTCAACAATCAAATTATCAGATCATTTGCTTTGAGAAGACAAATGGTTCCTATAGATCAGTAGCTTTTAAATTATTTAAGTTAATCAGCAAAACACTATGCATGGAATACTCAAATTCTGCCCTCTGCCAAAACAAAATCAGCACAGATCCATCTCAATTTATCTAATTTCTAAAATTACTAAGACAAAAATATCTTAGTTCTAATTTTTTAAAAATAAAATGACTATAGCATTTCTTTTGTTTTATACTCTGGCTAAGATTTTAATTCCACTGGTAAACATCATATGTAAGACACTTAACTAAAACACTTGAGGCTTTTGAATATAATCTCATCAGAAGCATAGAATGTGCTATAAATACAAGATATAAAGGTATGAAGAAGAAAAAAGAGCAGTTTGCAAAACAAATTTTATTTTTCTATGTTATCTTGAGAGTAATAAAGCAACTATCAAAAATGAATCTTTAAGAACCTTCAGATCACTTTTAAAATACGGTGATAGCATAATGCAGATTTTCAATATTCCTGAAAAATCAAAGGCACTATTTCAAAAATAACTTCATCAACTTTTCAGTAGTATCAATTCCATGTTATGTGCACACACTATGCATTTGCTAACAACATTCAGCAATTTTAGTGAAATTATCTCATTTATATGCATGTCCAACATTTACTTGCAAATGCAAACTGAGATATCTCATGAACATCTGAACTCTTTTTCAGAGAAAAATAACATCTGTTTAAAAGAAAAGCTTCACAAATATTTCAAGAAATTTAAGGTTACATTAACTTATGGTATTTTAGGGAGTCAATAGAATATGTGGGAATGAGGGATATTTATTTGTTTATTTTCTTGATGTTAGAAAGAAAGTACATTTATTTGTAATAAAGTAAACATTCATTTTCTTTGTAGATACTTGTTTGTTATTAATAAAGTAAAATAAATGAGAAGTGCATAAAATGAAAAGAATACTGAGATCTAAGTTTAACTTTTTTGTTGTTGTTAATTGCCATTGAATTGGTTCTGACTCATGGTGGTGGTGTGCCGTGGTGCCAGTTCTGACTGATAACAACCCTGCATAATCTTTCTTTCATGGAACATCTGGTAGTTTCAAACTGTTGACATTGAGGTTAGCAGTTCAACTCATAGCCACCGTGCTACCATAGAGAACCAGTATATAAGGTTTTCAAGGAGTGGCTGGAGTCCTGGTGTGGTGCTATAGGATAAGCACTGGACAGCAAAGGCAGTTTGAACCACAAGGTCAGTGGTTCAAACCCACTAGCTGCTCCTCAGAAACTTTATACAGTGTTGCTATGAGAAGGAAAGACTGGATGGTACTTAATAACAACAATAACACGTGTACATGACAATAGTAACCCATCACCGCACCTTCCCCACTAGACTGTAAATTTATACATAAGTTTGTTGCTTAAATTGGAAACTTCTTAAATTCTGCTTATGAAATTGCTTAAACTGTCCTATTCTTAGGACAAGAGATTGCTGATCTGGACAAACAGCATAACTCTCAGAACAACAGATCATTTAACTGGGCAAATCATTTTCTTAATAAAAATAATAATTTACTTATCAAGACTCACTGTGTTCATCAATTGTAAACTCTTAACAACATTTTCTCATTCACAATCAGATTCCCATAATAAAATACCTGAGACCAGCTTTACACAGGACTCCAAATCCTATAATACCTGTTGCTGATTTTCCCTTACTTCGTGACTGCAACACTCTCTCAAGTTGATGCCCTCCTTTATTGCAGGAGGTAAGAAACGTAGCTTTGCATAATCAATTTGTTATTCTAGTCATCTGTTGGCCAGCCAAGCATTGAAAAGTCAGTATTATACAGCAGTGTAGCATTTACAGATGTACATTTTCCTCTGTGCTTTATTTATCTAGTGCTTTTATAACAGCAATACCACAAGTAGATGATTTTAATAAAAATAAATGTATCCACTTAGTTTAGAAGTCCAAATTCAGGGTGCCAGCTCTAGGGAAAGACTTTCTCTCTCTCTATGGGCTCTGGGAGAAAGTCCTTGTTTCATTTCACCATCTGTGGGCCTGGAATTCCTGTGAGATCTCCATGAATTTTGGCATCTATATTCTAATTCTAGGAGGTTCTGTGTGCAAGGACACTGGGTCCAAAGAGCACTTTCAGCTCGAGGCTCTTCTTTCTTCCTGACAATGAATTTCCTTTTCTCTTTGCTTGCTTAGTTCTCCATCTATCTCTTGTATTCAAGATGTGACTCATCAAAGGGTGCTATTTGCATAAGGCTGTGACGTGAGATCACAAAATGGAGGTAAACCACACAATACTGGGAATCATGGCCTACTCAAGTTGACAGATATTTTTAGGTGACACAAATCAGTCCATGACATGTTTAATTCTAGGATAATAAGATCAAGATCCAGGAAACATGAAAGAAGACGAACAAATACGGAGAGACATTGAGGATTCCTTTATCAAAAATACTTTAAGGGAGCAATCTTGGCATATGCAAATGACTTTGCACAATGTGCAAACTTATCACTTCAAACTTCATATATGTGTTAACAAAAGCAGAATATAAAATACTCCACTACATCATAATCATTTCTGAAGAACAAATGTGCTTTCGGTAATGATTTTAAAGTAAGTACTTCAATGTCCAAACAGAAAAATTATAAATGTTTAGCATATTTAGTTTTACATGTTTATATATTTTTTTCCATGAACTACTTAAATCCTTTTAAAACTTATTTAAGACATGGCTTAACTGAAATCAAGTGTTTTATTTCATTAATATAATTCTACTAATTAAATTTTCCTAAAACACATACAAACAGAAAAATACCAAGATTTTTCTAAGTATGCTCAAACACATAATTTTTCACAAAGCTGTAAAAAAATGTTAGATTACTTATTACTCAAGGAGTTCTGGTAGTGTAGTGATTACGAATCGGGCAGCTAACCCCAAGGTCGGCAGTTCGAAACTACCAGCTGTTCTGCAGGAGAAAGATGAGGCTTTCTGCTCCGGTAAAGTTTTGCAGCCTCGGAAACCCTATGCAGGGTCACTATGAGTTGGAACTGACTCCATGGTACTCAACAACAACAACTTATTACTCAACAGCTCCTGAAGACGCAGTAAGTAGAGGCATTGCAATGTATAACATTTCAAAAAAGTTCATTATAAATATATTTTCCTCTCTTCAAATTTCTCCTGTGAATTCCATCAACTTCCCTGTCCTCTAGATATCTCTCTCCATCTTTCCTGCCTGACTTTGTATCATTCCTTATTTCCACTAACCATGCGGCACTGTGGGTTAATGCATTTAATGGACTTCAAAGTTGGTTTGAACCACAAGGTCAAAATTTCAAGCTTGCTAGCGGCTCCTCAGAAATCCTTTACGGGTTGCTATGGGTTGGAACAAATTAGACTGCACTGAGAACAACAAGAATCTTCTTCAGGAGTCCTGGTGTGGTGCTGTAGGATAAGCGCTCCACCACACGGTTGGTTTGAAAAACAAAGTCTAAGGTTCAAACTCACCAGCCACTCCTTGGAAACCCTACACAGGGTTGCTATAGAGACGACTGGACAGCACTTAACAACAACAAGCTCCTTAAGATTAATTATTTAAGTAGTTCTAGAAATTTCTTATATAAATTTAAAAGTGTGACATGTCTCTTCCCCATTATTTTCCCAATCACACCAGTAATTGTGCTGGAGTGAGATACACAAAGGATTCATCTAGGAAGCCTTTGGGCTTACAACATTGTGGCTTCTTTTTTCCCCCCACTCCCTTAAACAATTTATATGTAATGAATATTCATGGCATGAGTTTCATAAAGATCTTCACATCTATGACACTAAAATTAATTGTTTACAAGCATACGTTTTATTTCATTGATAATATAGTGAAATGAAAGATAAACAAATGTTGGGAAGAAATTCTGGAAGTAAATAAAAAAAAGAAAGTAATTAAAAACCTATGTGAAAATAAATATGGATAAGGTTGAATGTTGTGTATTTTAAGTAGATCAAACCCTTATCTATCCTAACGATTAGCACAACACGCTAATTGATAGTCCCTTCAACAGTTTCTCCTTATTGAAAGATATCTTTGGATTTCTTTGAGTAATGGCAAAGAAAAACTCCAATATCATGAACTCCCTTTTCAGAAGAAAAAAAAAAAAACAAACCTGTATTATTATGTACTCATATCAAGATGAATGCTATAAAGTGCTTTTAAATTACACATTTAATAGAATATTCAATAAAAGGAAAATTCCATTGACTTAATGGGAAAAAAAGCAAAATAAAAATAATTTATTTAGTATGAAACTATTTTGCATTATAAGAAATGTCTTTTAAAATATTGTGAAAATAAAGAACAGTTAATGCTCTGGCAGCATAGTGGTTACGAATCGGGCTGTGAACCACAAGATCAGCAGTTCGAAACTACTAGCGGTTCCGCGGGAGAAAGATGAGGCTTTCTACTCCCGTAAAGATTTACACCCTCAGAAACCCTGTACAGGGTCGCTATGGGTCGGAACCGACTCGACGGCACTTAACAACAACAACAACCTGATTTTAGTGAAATTTTGAATATGTATTTTATTTTTCTCTACTTAAAATAGTTTTCCTAATTTTCTAAAGGGATCGTGTCTATAATGACCAGAAATTTCCCTCTTTTTCAAACAATAACAAATCACAATATACATTATTAAAATGAACAATACAAAAACGACCAACCATCAAAACCAAATTACAGTGTCGACAATAATCGAAATATTAAGTAATTGATATTTTCAAATACTGATAAGGGTTTTTCTTATAGAATGTATACTCTAAATTGAAGTTTGCATAAAAATCAGGACACGTTAAAAATAGTTGTATGTGTATCTATGGTGGAAACAAATGAAGACAACTTAAATAGGAATAAACAGGTTTTTATTCAATGATTTCTGTAGCAAAGAAGTCAACCACAGCTTCCATCATTTGCATTTAACAGAGAATCAAAGCAAGAATGGGAATGGGAAGCTTTGTAATAAAACAAAAAATGTGGGGTGGGGTGGTTCAGATCTGCTATGGTTTGAGATAGGAAGCCAGAAGCAGACTATGTGGATGTGGAGCATCTGCTCACAATGGGTTGGCAGCCTTTTGGTTTTCTCTGGTTCTGAGATCAAAGTGGTTGCATGGTGCGTGGTTATGTGCCATGGACTCGGTTCCAACTCATAGCCACCAAAGTTGGGACAAAAAATTGGGAAGAAGGCAGTCATTGACAAAGTCTTCAGGGTTTTGGGCCAATTATAGGGGCTGTGGTTTTGCTTACTGGATTAATTGCCATAGAGTTTGTGGGTCAAAGTTCTATAATAGGATCCTTAGCTCTTGGGGATTGCTCAATCATTTCTATAGTCAACAACATTGCAAGATATTCTTGACATATTCCTTGATGTACCATCACAGTCAACATATGATGAGAGAGTGGCTACACAAATAGAATCTTGGATAGAATGTCCCAGACATATATTAAGAGTAATATAATAAAAATAAAAGTAACTATTAGTTCCTGTGAGATGCTTTACAATTAGGAGCCCAATTCTTGAATCCAGATCAAGAGAAAAACATTCTATAGAGATTCAAGTTATCTTTTTTTCTTTAAAAAAACAATTTGCATGTAGTATCTATGTTCCTGTTTTATCCTGTGAATTGCCTTCTTGTGACAAACAACACTTTTCAATAACTCAGTACAAAAATGGAAATGCAAAGAGAACAAAAAGGGATGATTTGATCCTATCAAGAGGTTTGTTCTGAGCTTCCTATACCAAAGACGTCAGCTATGCTAAGTTTTGTTTGACAGACTCAAAGGCTGACTTGGGGTTCAGCGCTGCATAGTCAGTTCAGACACATAGAGACTTAATATACAGAGTTTCCAAATAGTGACTGGTAGGTTTGAACTTCTGACTTTGTAGGTACTTACCCTACAGTACCATACCAGGACTCCCAAAGACAGGCAAGAGAGTGAAAAATCTTTACAGAAAAAGAAAAAAAAAAATAATAAGAGAGGATTTCAGATCTGCTTTGTATGGAGATTACCGACACGAGAAAGCTAATATTGTATTATAATTTGAATTGTACCTGTAAAAAATAAATGTTTGAATCCTAAACCTGATACTTGTAAACATGAACCTGGTTTGAAATCTGGAGTTTTCTTTTGTTATGTTAATTGGATAATAACAGAGTAAGTTGTGTCCTAAATTTAATGATTTGCTGTTGTTTCGTTGTGTGCTAGCTAGTCTATTTTATCCATAGTGAGTCTATATAACAGAGTAGAGCTACCCTATTGGGTTTCTTAGTTATTTTTTTTAATAAATATTAGAATAGACAGAGACTCAGAAGATATCAAACAGATGGTTCTACATACCCAAGTATACTAACTATTGCTGACAATTACTAAAAGCTGAAAGAGATTTAAAAAAAAAAAAAGTCCTTCTTCTGGAGGCAGTGCCCTTAGACTTCGAGCCTGCTAAACTGTGAGACCCTAAATACTTATTTTTTAAAGTTATCTACTCCTGGTGTGAAGTCCTGGTATTGAGCTGCAGGATAAAGCACTAGACTGAAAAGCCAGTCTGAACTGCAAGATCGGTGGTTCAAACTCACCAGCTGCTCCTTGGAATCCTTGTACAGGGTCACTATGATTCGGAACTGACTTGCCAGCACTTAACAATAGCAACAACATTTTTTTTGTTAGGGCAATCCTAGAAAACTTAAACTGATGGGTTAACTAGAAATGGGTCATCCTTTGTGATTAGTTTGGGGAGCCTATTTGACTTTCTCTGATTGGTCCTAAATTGGAAGAGAGGAACAAATTAGGGAAGCTGGCAGTCATTGACCACATTTACCACTTTGGACTATTTGCTAAAGAAATTGTTTTTTTTTCTTACTGGTCTGTTTGCTACAGAGTTAGTAAGCACATCAACATTCTACTGTCATACATGTCAGGCCAATCTGTTTGTATTTTCAGTTTCTCAGTATCTATGTATATATAAAAGAAACTCAGACAACAACTTAAATTGTTCCTCTATTAATAATACATTAAAACCACTTGCCGTTAGAATGAGACTTGACTTCTAGTGTGTGTCAGAGTAGAACCTTTGAACTGGAAAAGGTAAAAACATCACTGCCCTCCCTGCCCAGCAGACAAGCTAAAATGTTAATGAGGTTACTGAGTGGGACTAATCCTCTGGTTTCTTTTCTTTCTTCAAACAGGTCCACAACCTAACCCCTCCCTGATTCTGACCCCATATAAATCTGCACTGCCCTGTATTCAGCGCTCAGAATTTGGAGAAGCTAGCTCCTCTGAGCCAGCCGGCTTAATAAAATCTGAAACTCTACTGCACCTCCGAGTGGCCTCAGTTTCTTCGACAATGGATCAAAAGCTGCAGTGATAGGATATCCTACAGCCCATGGCTGCTGCATCACTCTCAGGCCCAGGGCTGCTGTGACAATCAAATAAAAAACTGCTATGACACCTTCTGTGTGTGCTCCACAGGGTTTTCAATGGATGAGTTTTCAGAACTCAATTGACAGACCTTCCTTCAGAGGCATGTTGGGATATACTCAAACCTCTAACCTCTTGGTTAGCAACCATGTGTCTTAATTGCTTATACAATTCAGGGCCTCCAATTATAGATTATTAAAAGGTTATACACTGAGAAACGAGCATAATTTTTTTTTTAATCCTAGGGGATCTGAAATACGGACTTGTCAAATGTATATTGAATGAAGAGTGTAATGCCATTTCTGTTTCATTTTATCAATACAGCATTTCAAATCTCACGGATGGTTGACATCTGCTTGTTTAGGTTTGTTTTTGTGCATCTTCTAGTCAATTCCTATTCATAGCAACCCTGCACAGGCTGAAGCAGCTGGTGAGTTTGAACCACTGACCTTGGAGTGAACTGTACAATGCTTATCATACAGATCCACACCAGGACTCCTGTTTAAAGAAATCTGTTTTTCTAAGGAATACCCACAACACAGAGTCCTTTGCCTTTCTTGTGATAAAGTCTCTAGCTCTGGCTGATGGCAAGGATTTAAGCTGCTTCTTTCTCTTCTGATACCTTGTTGAGTCACTCAAAGAGGTAGCCAAAACATCAAGTAAATGAGCAAGGGAAGAGACATCAAATTAATGCATTTAGAATTCATTATCTTAGTTTTGTGAGAGATTCTCAAGATTCTTCAGGAACACAGGGCCCATGAGATTGCTAAATTCACAAAGCAACAGGGGCCTATACCCCTGGAGTATGTTAATGGGATGAATTGGTTGCTGGGTGGGGGAAAGAAACCTGTTCACTAGGAACTTTAAGTAAGAATACAGGCATTAAGGCCATAGGCCCTGTCCTGGGAAAGATTAGCTGTGGTGGTGGTTATGGGACATGGAGTCCTTTCCCACTCGTTGCAACCCTGTATAGGGTTTACTAGGCTGTAAATCGTTACAAGAACAGAAAGTCTCATCTTTCTCCCGTGGAATGGCTGGTAGTTTCGAACTGCTGACCTTGAGGTTAGCAGAAGGATTTATATCCACTATACTACCAGAGCTCCTAGGGAAAGACTGTGAACCCCATATTACTCAAATCAATGTGGAACGGGGAGAGACTTCTCAGATTAAGGTATAAATTATTTGCAATCCTGACACGTGCTGTGTCTTCCCATGTCTACTGGGTCAGGCCCGCGATTTTGCAAAATCAAATAAAGGAAACCTCACTCTTGCTAAAATGTGTACAGATTGGATGTCTTGAGTGTTTGTCAGTAAGCACATGTGATAATTCATCGGTGACCTCATAACCAAGAGGCAGTAACGTTTTTCACAGTTTAAGTTCTGGATCTTGGTTTGATTATATGTATGACTTTTTATTTCTCCTCATTGTCCTTTACTTCATTATGTATCTAACTAGTGGTCACTCTTTGTATTTGAAAAATAAGATCAATTACAGTAAATTGCTTTAAATGACTATGGAACAACATATTGATTTTATACCAGATCTCTAATAATAAATTTTCTAAACTAAATACAAGATCTATATATCTATCTAGCTGTTGCTAAGTGCTATTTACTCATAGCAACCCTTTATAGGGTTTCTGAGGTTTGAACTGCCAACCTTCTGGTTAGTAATTCTGTGCTTATCCTACAGCAACATACCAGAAGTCTACAGTGTATATATATAATATACAAATGGACAGATGAGTGGCAGATATATATATAACAAAATAAAAAATGACTATACACATGGACTTCACCATCTGTCAGTTTGTGTACTGTGGTGGTTTGTGTATTGCTATGGTACTGGATGGTGAAAGAATACAACCCTGTCATAGACCTTTCTTAATTTTAAACCATTCAGTGTTCCCATGTTCTGTTCGAACAACTGGCTCTTGGTCTTATGAACAAAATTAAGCACATAATTTTTTTAAACAAAATAAAAAATGACTATACACATGGACTTCACCAGATGGAATACACAGTAATCAAATTGACTACATCTGTGGAAAGACATGGTGGAAAAGCTCCATGTTACTTGTCAAAACCAAATTAGGGGCACAGTGTGGAACAGACCATCAATTTGCAAGTTCAGGCTAAAGCAGAAGAAAATTTAAACAGGTCCATGAGAGCCTAAATTTGACATTGAACATATCCCACCTGAATCTAGAGACTATGTCAAGAAAAGATTTGATGCATTAGACAGTAATGACTGGAAACCAGAAGAGCTGTGGAATGGTATCATACAAGAAGAAAGCGAAAGGTCACTAAAAAGAGAAGAAAGAAGGAAAAGATAAAACAGATGTCAGAAGAGACTGTGAAATGTGCTCAAAAGTGTAGAGGTGCTAGAGCAAATAGAAAACATGAGGAGGTAAAAGATCTGAATAGAAAATTTGGAAAGTTTGAGAAGACAAAGTCAGGTACTATAATGAAATGTGCAAAGACTTGGAGTTAGAAAATCATAAGGGAAGGACAAGCTAAGCATTTCTTAAGCTGAAAGAACTCATAAAAAAAAAAAAAAAGAAAAAAGAAATCAAGCTTTTACATGCATCACTGAAAGATTCTATAGGCAAAATATTGAATGATGCAGAATATTAAAATAGATGAAAGAAATAAACAGTCATGGTACCAAAAAGAAATGGTCAGTGATCAACCATTTCAAGAGGCAGTATATGATGAAAAGACAAGAGTACTGAAGGAAGAAGTACAAGGTACACTGAAGGCATTGGCAACAAACATGGCTCTGAGAATTGATGGAAGACAAATTGCGATCTTTCAACAAACTAATACAGTATTGCTGACACTCACTCATCTGTGCCAACAAATTTGGAAGATAGCTACCTAGTGAACTTATTGGAAAAAATTCCCATTTATGCTCATTCCAAATAGAGGTGACCCAGTGGAATGCTGAATTCACCTTATAAAATCATTAATATCACATGTAAGTAAAATTTTGCTGAAGATCATTGGAAATAGTTGCAACAGTACAATAGGAACTTCCAGAGCTTCAAGCTGGATTCCGAAGAGGACATAGAACAAGGGGTATAATTGCTGACGTCAGATGGACCTTGTCTGAAATTGGAGAATACCCAAGGATATTTACCTGTTTTTAAAAGACTATACAATATTTTTCCATTCTGTGGATCATAAAAGGCTATGAATAACATTGTGAAGAATGGGTATTCCAGAAGCCTTACTTGTGCTCATGAGGAACCTGGACATAGACCAAAAGGCAGTCATTCGAAAAGAACAAGGTGACACTAAATGGTGTAAAATCAGGAATGGTGTGTGCCAGGATTTTATTCTTTCACCATACTTATTCAATCTGTATGCTGAGCAAATAATCTGAGAAACTGGATTATATGAAGAAGCACACAGCAGCAGGATTGGAAGAAGACTGCTTAACAACCTTTGATATGCCTATGTTGTATCCTTATTTGTTGAAAGAAAAGAGGACATATAATACTAATGAAGATCAAAGGCCTTTTGACCACTGGACCAATAAATAACATCATGATAAATGGAGAAACCATTGAAATTTTCAAAGACTTCATTTTTTTCACACACATTTATATATTTATTTGCATAATACATTAAAATTTTTAACAACTTACTAATGTTATGTACAGGTCATTATTTAAACACTTTACAAATATTAATTTAATCTATACAATAGGTACTACTTTTTTCTTTTTTAATGCTTTGATCCCTTCGTATATCGTTTCTTTGCCATGGTTATAATCCCTTCCATGCATCATCCACCAACCAAAGGGTATACCCCGCAAGCCTGCCCCCCAGTCATATGCATACAGCCCCTCTCCTTCTCTGGGTCCAAAGTCTCCCACACTTCATCTCCCCACATCATTGTCTCTGCCTCCATCCCTGGCATCACTGCTTCTCTGGGTAGGGTTCTGTTCTCTGCTCTTCTCCTTTGATGGTCTCAGGGACCTCCGCTCCTAGATTTCAAGGTTAATCACTCCCTTCCCTTTGCCTCAAAACATCTACCTTTACATTTCCAGCCCTTACAATCAGTCCTGATAACAATTATTCGCTATTGTATCACAAGAGACCTATCCTCATCTCCTTTCATCAGTCCCTGACTAGGCAGAATGGATTCTACTCAGTGGAGAGTCTACCTTGCTCCATGCCCTCTGGATCTAGATTCCCTCTTGAAAGCTTATAAGCCAGTCACTTCTTGCCTCTGTAGCCCCACCCCCCCACCCCATTCTAGGTAGTCAATGTTCACGTTGTCCATCCCTGTCCTCTCCATGTGTGAATGAGGTGGGTATGATCCTCGCTGTGAATATTTGTTCACTCTTTTGAGCTACTGCTTCCATAGGCGTATGTTAAGTTCATCAAATTGTGTCAGATTCTTCTTTTTTCCTTCTCATTTCTTCTTCTGTTTGAGCTCTGATCATCCAGCTATTGAAGCCAGGTCAAGTGGGTATTTCTGCAAGGGTGGGTGTACTTATTCATGTGCTCTCTCTTCTTATCAGCTGGATGCTTCACTGTCCACTGTAGTCCTCTGTGGCTATGTCACTGACTCTGGATCCAAGAGTCCCCTAGACTTGTCACACTGCTGGCCAACCAGGTCTCCATCTGGTTCACAGGACTCTACTGAGCATTGTAGGGCTTAGCTCACAGCTTCTTTGCTGTTTTTCCCTCACTTCCCATTATCAGTGACAAAAGTGGTCACCAATCAGAGCATGCATTCCCATTGAGCCTTTAGTCTTTGAAAGGGGTTTGCCCTAAGGGGGTCGCAACCACTTGCCTTGATGTGTCCTGGGCTAGCCACTTGTTTGTTCTTGTAGTAGTCAGTTGGCCTGCCTGTATTGTTTTGTATTTTTCCTGTCAGTCTTTCTTTCAGGAAGTATCTTCTATTCTTCTGGCCAATCCAGGCTGGTCTGCTTGTCCTTTCAAGTGGAAATTTCCCCTCAGAAGATTCTGGATGCTGTTTTGGATTCCACCTATGGTCTTGTGAAATGCAGAGGCTCCGCAGGAAGCCTCCTTCACTTGGCATGTTATATCCCCATATTAGGTATTCCAATCAGTTATAGGCAGAAGACGGATTTACAAGATTTCTATGGTGGTATTTCTGGCTATTCCTTTCTCTCCCCTCTCCAGTGTCTATTTGATAGTGGTATGCCAGGGGAACCAAGATTCAACAGACAGCCAAGCATCTTAACATTATTTTCCCCTTTTCCCCATTCAAATCGTGTCTCAATCTCTGTATCCTAGAGCCCTGTCGTTCCAAGGTTTTGTATACGTCATTATTTGCCTCTGTCCCACTTCAGCTTCACATTCATCCTATCGTATTTCATTTCATTGCAATGATTATAATCCCCTCCATGCATCATCAAATAAACAAAGGATACACCACACAGGCCCACCCTCCGCTGGCTGTCAGCAAACAGCTCCTCTCCCTTCCTGAGTCCCATGTCCCCAGCCAGTCCATCTGTCCATGCCATCATAGTCCCCCCACCATTTTGGGTCTGGGCAATTTCCAGCTCCCCTGCAAGGTATTCCAGTTAGTTATAGGCTGGATACGGGCCCAAATGTTTTCTGTTGTGATGTTTCTGGCTGCCCTTCCACCCTCCAAAGTGTCTATTTCACAATGGTAGGCAAGGGAGAACAAGATTCAAAAGACAGCCAAGCATCCTAACATTATTCCCCTCTTTTTCCCCTTTCAAGCCATACCTCAATCCCTGTATCCTTTATCCTGAAACCATTATTCCAGGGTTTTGCATACCTCATCATTTAGCTCTGTCCCACCTAGCCTATGCAAACCTGCCCAATCATTCTCCAGTCTGCCTTGTTCTTCTTTTTCCCCTCCCCCTTCTTGTATATATTGCCAGCCTCCCTCCCCACTCCCCTACCCTGTGCTCTTTCTTCCTCTCCCTCCCTCCCCATCTCCCATCCCATACATACCCACATATCCGTGATCAGCACTTATATACATAGATCCCACCCCCACTTTTGGGTCGGTTCTTTTCTGTAGTCTTTTACAATAATGGTTTTATGCAGTATTTCTCCTTTTGTGACTAATTTCACTCAACATAATGTCCTCAAGGTTCATCCATGCTTGCGTTGGCTTGTGGCTTCCTTGTTGTTCTTCGAGGTAGCATAGTATTCCATTGTGTGTATGTACCACTGTTTGTTTATCCATTCCTCAATTGATGAGCATTTTGGTTGTCTCCATTTTTTTGCTATTGTAAATAATGCTGCTATGTACACTGGTGTGGATATATCTATTCATGTTATGGCTTGTATTTCTTTTGACTAAATATCAAGTAGAGGAATTTTTGGGTCATATGGTATTTCTATTTCCAAACTTCCGAGGAAGCGCCATATTGCTTTCCATAGTGGTTGGACCATTTTGCATTCCCACCAAAAATGTAGGCGTGTCCCAGGCTTTCCGCATCCTTGCCAGCATTTGTTGTCTGCTTTTTTGAAATTTGCTGTTATTGCTGGTGTGAGATGATATCTCATTGTTGTTTTGATTTGCATCTCTCTAATGGCTACTGATCATGAACATTTCTTCATATATTTGTTGGCTGCCCAGATCTTATCCTTGGAGAAGTGTCTGTTCATATCCTGTGCCCAGTTTTTAATTAGGTTGTCTTTTTCTTGTAGAGGTGTTGTAGCTTCCTATATATTTTAGAAATGAGTCTCTTGTCTGATGTGCTGTTGCAAATGATTTTTTCCCATTCTGTGGGTTCCCTTTTTACTCTTTCGGTAAAGTCTTTTGATGCACATAAGTTTCTAAATTTTAGTATGTCCCACTCATCTATTTTGTCTATTTTTGTTTGTATACTTTTCAAAATGTGTGGTAGTCTGTATATGCCCTGAATTAGCGCCCTCACATTTGTCCCTATTTTTTATTGATGACCTTATAATTTTGGGATTCACATTTAGATTTTTAATCCATGCTCAGTTCATTTTTGTATAGGGCATTTTTGTAAATATATCCTGGTGTGGGTTGCACCTCAATGTAAAGAAAACAAAAATCCTCATCATTGGACTAATAATAAATGACATCAATATATATGGAGAAAACATTGAAGTAGTCAAAGACTTCATTTTGCTAGAATCAACTAGCAACACACATGGAAACAGCAGTCAAGAAATCAAATGAAATACTGCAGTAGGCAAATCTGTTGCACAAGATTCTTTGAAAGAACCCTCACAGCACCGCAACAGCTTTTATGGCCCCTGTTTTTGATAACCAATGTGTAAATGGCCTGTCCTATCAATCCAGTGTGGCACTGTGAGATAGTGTGCTAGGTTGCAAAGTTTGGACCAAAAGGCCGGTGGTTGGAAGCTCACCAGCCACTCCTTGGAAACTCTATACAGGATTGCTATTGGTCAGAACGGACTCCACAGTACTTAACAACAATATCAACCCAATTAGTAGTTTTTGTGTGGCACTGTGCATGATGCACTAGATGGCAAGTTTGTATTGAACCACAAAGTTGGTGGTTCAAGTTCACTAGTCTATACAGGGTTGCTATGAGTAGGAACTGACTCAACAGCACTAACATCAATCAACATGAGGAGACAACCATGCTCCTTCATATGAAGAATCTTCCACTCCAAATGCAATTTTGAGTGATTGCATTCATAAACAAAAGTCTAGTTCAACAAATTATATCAATTGACACTTGCTCACAGTATCAAACATCTTTATCTTCATCTTGTCAAGTTCTGGTCAGCTCAACCCTTGGCATTTCAAGCTAAGTTAGAAGCCTACTGGCTACAAGTCTGGGAGCTCACACACACCTGCCTGCACTTCAAATCAGTTGCTTCATCACTCTCAGCCCTAGACCCATGGGCTGGGTCACTGCTGATGGGCTCAGGTGTTCACACAATTCCCTAAACTTCAGAGCAACCAGCCTACTCACTGTTCTTACCTCAAAGTCAATGGCTGTCAATAGAATATGTTCAAACTCAGCCCATGTCTTCATTGCTGCATTTCCCCCATTTCCACTCACACATAGACCCAGGGAGTCACTAGTAAGCATATGGCTCTGGTTCCCTTTAACTTTCAGTCCTAGAAATGTGTTTTCTCTGACTTTCCTTGCTTTCATGCCTCCAGATTTCAAAATGCCAACCTGTCATTTTTCCTCGGCTTGAATCTCCAGTTCTCCCAGCAGTTCTGGGTTGCTCAGCATGTCTTTTCAAATGCAAATGTATCAATTCTGAAGATTCTGGGTGGAGCTCATGATTCCACATAAAGCTTCACTTTCTACCATGGCTTAAACCAAGAAGCCTATTTTTTTTTCCAGACAAACTCAAACTCCCCTTTTAGCAAACCCAATCAAGTATAGGCTGAAGGCAGGCTTACAAACCCTCTGTAGTAATCACAGCCAATGTTTCTTTCTCTCACACATGTGTATTTACTTTAAAATAATAGGCAGGTGAAACCAATATCCATAAGGCAGCCAAATACATAAGCCTTTTAAAACATTCAAGTTCAATCTTTTCCTCTACGTTGGACAAACCATTTCATATGCATATGGCCTCGGGAATATGTGGCAGAGTGGAATCCAGTAGGTCCAGACCCCAGATCATCCATCCTTTTAACCAATTTGACATGGGCTCCAGGCAATTCCAGGAGCTTTGACTCTCACCTCTGTTTAAATATTTTATCCCATCCCCCTCCATTCTTTCTCCCCAAAAAACCTCACAATTTCTGGGACCATTAGAATGAATCCTGCTCTCAGCACCAACTGCTTCAACCATTTGTGGACCATGTCTGACTTCCTCTGACTCCACAAGAGAGAAACAGGACCAAACTCAAAATCAACCCAAGATCAATTCCCATGAAGTGAAAGTCAGACATGTCTCGGCCATGTGTGGCTTTAAAATTCATCAGACATGAGAACCAATTTAGAAAACTCATCCTTATTATTTCATTTCTCTAGAACCCTACTGTCTCAGCACTAGAAGTCTTAGGCCAGGTTTTCTATATGAGCAAAACTAGTGAAACATATATAATAATAATAAGTTTATTACCTTACAATTGTAGTCCCAGGTCCTCAGTGAAGAAAGAACTAGAGCAAGATTATCCCTCCTGCATGTTCATTATATTGGAAGCAGACCACACCCCAAGGAAGCATTCCGTCAATTGATTGGCTACTCACAGCTGTTCATCAAACAACTAACTATGCCTGTATTACATTTCATCACCATGGAGTCCTGGTGTGGTGTCTTGGGATAAGCACTGGACCTCAAGGTCGGTTTGAACCACAAAGTCAGCAATTCAAACTCATCACCCACTCTATCGAAACCCTATACAGGGTCACTATGAGTCAGAACTGACTCGACAGCGCTTAACAGCAACAACAACAGGAGGAATACGCACATATCCAGTTGACAAACTTCTGAAAATCCTGGTCTAGTTGAGTTGACACAGAAATCTAACCACTAAATCCGCTTTGTCCCATGAACTGTCATGGTCTCTCTGAAACATTCTCAACATTCTCAACTTGTTACTTTCCATACATTTGAAAATGTTGAATGACATTTTGTTGTTGCTATTAAGTGCCTTTAAGTTGGTTTCTTTGTGATTCTGTAGAGGGTTTCTTTGAAGTAGTTGGTGGGTTTGAACTACTGACATTGTGCTTAGCAGTCAGTGCTTATCCTACAGTGCTGTCCCAGAACATTGTTGTTGTTAAGTGCCATTGAGTCAGTTTTGACTCATAGAAATCCTGTATAGAGTTTCTAAGGAGTACCTGGTGGGTTTGAAATGCCTGCCTTGCTGTTCACAATCAAGCGATGATCCTACAGTGCCATACTAGAACATTGCTGCTGCTGCTGCGGTTGTTAAATACGATTGAGTCAGTTCCAACCCATAGCCACCCTGTATAGGGTTTACAAGGAGCTGCTGAGCTTGAATTGCCAATCTTGCAGTTCAAATGGCTTTGCAGTCTGGCACATTAACCCACAGCTCCAACCCAGGACTAGAACATTAGATACCCTCTAAATATGCATAGAGGTCCCTGAGTGGTGCCAATTGTTAAGCATTGGACTATTACCTGAAATTGGCAGTTCAAATTCACCCAGATATGTCTCAGAAGACAGGTCTGTTGATATACTTCTAAAACATCACAACCATGGAAAACCTATTGTCATTTTACTCTGCACACTTGGGGTCTCCATGACTTAGAACTGACTCCACAGCAACTAAGAACAACAATAACAAAATGTAGGTGAAGCTTACATCTTTTTTATGTACCTGAATCCTGGAGTGGCACTGTAGGATAAGCAGTGGACTGAGAACCACCAGGTCAGCAGTTCAGACCCACCAGCTGCTGCTGGAAAACCCTATACAGGGTCACTATGAATTGGAACCAACTTGATGACACTTAACAACAACACAGCAACAAATAAACCACAATCATCTACATGCAGCTTCATGAAGGTATAATACAAAAAAAAAAAGACAAACAGAGCTCTTGGACTCTACAATTTTCCTGTCTGTGTCACATCTACGGCTGAGACCTGTTACATAAGCAGCAATTGTTGTTAAGTGCCGTCAAGTCAGTTCCGACCCATAGCAACAAAGCAGCAATAGCCCACATGAAATGCTTTATCAGTTAACTGCATTTAGAAGTTTTCTTAAAATCATGTACAAAATTTAAATCTTGGGTTTCTTAAATGAATACACCTTCTAACGTTTCACTTAATGCTACATAGTACCTTCATATACTTTATACTCAAGTTATAATTTGAGAATTATATTTGATTTCTCTTTTTGTAGGAATCTCTTACATCCAGGCATACTTAACAAGACTGGAAAGAAAAGCAAGCAATGGCAAAAGATGCTGATTTCTCTGATGATATAGCCAGTAATCTTACCCTGATGAAATGTAGAGAGGTCTGTAGTGCTCCAGAGGACAGGACTCATGGTGATTCAGGGGTGGCGTGTGGAAAACCAAAATAAACAAACAAAAATAAGTATTTATGGAATCCATTTTGACTGATTGAGATTCCATGTATGTTATAATAGAACTGTGCTACATGAGGTTTACAAAAGCTGTGACTTTTCTGAAGCAGATGATCAAAACTTTCTTATAAGACACTTCTATGTAAGTTTGAGGAATCCTGGCGTGGCGCTGTGGGTTAATGCGCCAGACTGTGTAGCCATTTGAACCGCAAGGTCAGTGGTTCGAGCTCACCAGCTGCTCTTTGGAAACCCTGTACAGGGTCACTATGGGTCAGAATTGACTTGAAGCACTTAACAACAACAACAAATGTAAGTTTGAAACGAGCTCCTAAATTTTTGCCAGTAATCAGCTAGTTAAAACTCTATGGATCGCAATGTTCTGACCTGCAAATAATAAGGAGGGTGAGGCAGGAATGGTCACATTTTGTGCCCTTGTTCATGGGGTCACCATGAGTTGGGGACTGACTCCACAGCACTTAGCAATAGCAACAAAGCATAAGTGTTTCACCATTTAAAAAGCCAATATAACACTGGCAAGAACTTCTGGGTAAATATCATTATAAATGTCCTTCTCACTTTGAATATCTAAGTCTGTCAGTCCATACACCTATCAGCTTAGTCACCCTCATGATTACCTCTCATTACTTTGAGTCCTGTCTACCTCATGAACAGCTTATTGTGTTAGGTTTCTTAGAGTCTATTCCAACTCGTACTGACCCTACGTTCAACTGAAGGAAACAGGGCCTATGCTAGTGACAGCCACATCATTTTTGCTATGTTTGAGGCCATTATTGTAGTCACTGTGTCATCCCATCCATCTACTAAGGATATTTCTCATTTTTGCTGATCCTCTTCTTTACTAAACATGTTATCATTCTTCAGTAACTTGTTCATTCTGATAACATCAACAAAGTACGGGAGTAGATATATCATGATTCTGATGCTAAGAAACATTCTTGCTGTACTACTTCCAAGACAAATTTGTTCTTTCTCTGGCAGTCCAAGGTATATTTAATAGTCTTCTCCAACATCATAATTCAAAGACATGAATTTTCTTTGATCTTACTTATTCATTTTCACATACATATGAGTCGATTGAAAATACCATGACTTAGGTCAAGCACCCTTTAGCCCTCATAGTGACATCTTTGCTTTTTAACACTTTAAAGAAGTCTTTTGAAGAAGATGTCCCCAATACAATATGTCATCTAATTTCTTGATTGCCAATTTCATGGGTAATGTGGTTAGATGTACAGCTACCATAGAGTGACTAGAGTAATTTAAAAATATATATAAATCAGGTCATGACATTTCTTCTGATTGAAAACTTTCTATGACTTTCCTTTGAAATTAGGATATAATACAAACTTTTTACCCTTACCAACAATTCCTATATTATTTCAAATTTGTTATGTTCCAAATACCACATTCTATTATTCCCTTTTTGCTCACTATTCTTCAACTACACTAATTTCATTTCTCTTTTGAGTCAAGCTAAATCTGTTCCTTCATGTTGATTTTTTATACTTCTATATGCTCTTCAATGAGAAGGCTATTTGTCTATTTTCAAATCCTACATTAACTCAAGCAACCTGGGAAGTACACTTGTGACTAACCCATGAGATATTTTATATCATTCATTATATTAACTAAAATGTATTAGTAGTTGTTGTTATTGTTGTAGTTGTCTGTGTTTCTAAAAAGTATGAAGGCAATTTTGGAAATTTACCCAGTTGCCTTCGAATCAATCTGACTCAGAAAGACACCATGTATTTTATGGTAGAACTGAACTCCCCTCTTGGATGGTAAAACTTATCTCTATTTCATTATCTGTACAAAATCTAGCAAGTTTCAAGTGTACTAAAGTCACAATGGTGAGAAACAATTGAACAGATATTAGCTAACATGTGAGATAAAAATTAAAATGCCTAAAATCTATATACAACATTGGTTTTTAAATGGTGCTGAAACTACATATAATTCTCCTTCACCAGATAAGGGATAATTATTCACACTGAATAATTGTTCATTGATTCAGTCTATTCATCTGTTGCAAACACATTGGATTTAGAAATGATTCTAAACATAGGTATTGAAGGTTATGGAGAAAAAGAGAGCAAAGTTTCTGTCATAATGTTAGAAACATTTAAAGCACTTTCCCCACATCATGCTATGTTTAAAAGGAAAAGAAACAGTATTCACAAGATTATATATATACATTTTCATTATCTGGTGAGAGCAAAATGAAACATTTAAAATCAATTTTTTTTTGCACCTGAGAAGTTGATAAATAGTATAGATTGCTTTTTCAATTGCTACTGAATAATTTACAGTGCGACATGGGGTAGAGTCACTATATATTTAGAGCTTACTTTGGGTCACTAACTTTTCTTATTTAATCATGACAATCATTTAATGACATTGATTACAATGATCAGTTTTACCAATGAGAAAGGAGATGTAGAACATCTATGCAACTCATTCAAGGTCACACAGTGTTGAGTACTGCGGATAGGATTTCCTCCCAGGTCTAAGTGACTATAAAGGTTGTGCCTCATCTGTGATTAATTGTCTTAATTTTAAAAATAAATATATATGATGGCATGTCAAAATGTATTGCTACTAGAGTTTCAGTTTATACATGCACTGGTTTATTCAAAACAAAATATGTTTAAAGATGACTTTACTATCAGTGGATAGTTGTAATCAATTTCTCTCAGTAATACTCATATTATTTTCACTAGGGTGCCATCAAAAAACAAAAAAGTCCAATCCAAAGAGTCACTTCCAAAGGGATCTGCTGAATGTGCTAAACTACTTAAATTCAAGTCATAAAGATCAGCTCAAAATGTTGAGGCTATTGTATTTGAGGGATCCCAAAGCAGTAATCTTGATACATTTTTCTCAAAGGATACAGGAATACCATATAGATTTAGGAAGACATTTTCAGAAAATTGAGAATGTTTTGGTAAATAAAAGACTAGCAAAGTTGTGCCAAGTTTTATTGTTTTGTTTTAAAATCACAACAATGCTCCTGCTCATTCTTTGAAGTAGCAGGGTCTATCCTGTGAAAATCTCACTGGGAAATTTAACCCTATTCTGATTTTGTGGCTTCAGACTTCCTTTTATTCCCCTAATTCAGATAACATTTAAAAGGAACATGATTTGAGGCTTTCAATGATGCCAAAAAATAAAAAAGTGTAGAAATCTTTTGGGAAGGGCTGTTGCAGTTGTTAGGTACCATAGAGTCAGTTCTGACACGTAGCAATCCTTTGCAAAACCAAGGAAACAATGCTCCCTTGTGCCGTCCTCACAACTGTTTGTTTGAAACCATTGTTGCTGCCATTTTATTAATCCATCTCCTGGAGGGTCTTCTTTTGCCCTAACCCTCAACTTTATAAAGAGTGATATTCTTCTGCAGGGACTGGTCCTTCCTGACAACAAGTCCTCGAAGTTCATGATGTCTTGCCATTCTCACTTCAAGGAGAATTCTGGCTGTACTTCTTCCAAGATAAATATGTTTGTTCCATTGACAGTCCCACGGTACTTACAATATTCTCCACCAACACCACAATTCAAATGCATCAAATTTTGTACAGTTTATTTATGGTCCAACTGTCATGTGTATATGTGGAAATTGAAAATACTATGGCTTTGGTAAGGCACACCTTAGTTCTCAAAATAACATTTTTGCTCTTGGACATTTTAAAGAGATCTTTTGCAGAAAATACATCAATTGAATTTCTTGACTGCTGCTTCTATGACGGTTGAGTGTGGATATAAGCAAAATGAAATCTTTGACATCTTCAATCTTTTCAACATTTAACATGATGTTAATTATTAGTTCAGTTCTGAGGATGCCAAGACTTTTTCCTCATGAACTTGGAACATCTCAGGAAGGACAGTCCCTGGAGAAGGACATCATACTCGGCAAAGTGGAGGGTCAGTGAAAATGAGGACTAACAATGAGATTAATTGATAACAGCAGCAACAAAAATGGACTCAAGCATAACAATTGTGAGGATGGTTAAGGACCAGGCAGTGTTTTGTTCTGTTGTGCAGAGAATCTCTATGAGTCAGAAAAGACTCTATGGCTCCTGACAATAACATTTATGCATATGAGATATATGTGAAAACTGATAGTTTTTGTTGCTCTCCAGGTAAAAATAAGTTAATGTACAGACAATAATAATATACCAAGTGTCGTTGTTGTTACTGTCAAGTTGGTTCTAACTCATAGCGACCTTGTACAGGGTTTCAGAGGATGGGCTGGTGGGATTAAACCACCAATTTTGAGGCTGTCAGTCCAGTACTTTTCCTACAGCACCACACCACCTTATGCACAATAGAACAAAACAAGGCCCAGTCCTGCACCATCTTCAGATCGTTTTTATGATTGAGGCCATTGTTGCTGCCACTGTCGTAATCCATATGCTTGGAGGTCTTCCTGTTTTTTTGCTGAACATCCACTTTTTCAAGCATGATGTCCTTCTCTAGGGATTGGTGCCTTCTTATAACATGTCCAAAGTAAAAGAGACACAGTCTGGCCATCTTTGCTTCTAAGGAGCATTTTGGCTGAAGTTCTTCCAAGACAGATTTGTTTGTTTTTCTGGCAGTCCAGGGTACTTTCAATATCCTTTACCAATACCACAATTCAAATGCATCAATTTTTGTAGTCTTCCTTAGGACTTTCCCAACTGTCACATACATATGAGGAAATTGAAAATACCATGGCTTGGGTAAGGCACACCTTAGTCCTAAAAGTGACATCTTTGCCCTTGAACACTTTAAAGAGTTCTTTTACAGCAGATTTTATTAATTCAATATGTCATATGATTTCTTGACTGCTGGTTCCATTAGCATTGATTGTGGATAGAAGCAAAATGAAGTCTTTGACAACTTCAAACTTTTCTCCATTTATAATGACATTATTTATTGGTCCAATTATAAGAATTTTCATTTCCTTTGCACTCAGGTACAATTCATACTGATGGCTGCTAATGATACAATTATGAGAAACAATTGAACAGATATTAGCTTGATCTTCATCAGTAGTATTTCAAGTCCTCTTCTGTTTCAACAAGCATGGTGGCTAATGACTCTTCATCCAATCCTGATACCAGAGTCTTCTTTATATAACCCAGTTTCTAGGTTATTTGTTCAGCATACAGATTGAATAATTATGATGGAAGTATACAACCCTGGTGCACATTTTTCTGGATTTTAAACTATTCAGTATACCCTTGTTCTGTTCTAACAAATACCTCGTGGTATATGTACAGGTTCCTCATAAGAACAGTGAAGTTTTCTGGATCGCCCACTCTTCACAATGTTATCCAAATTCTGAATAAATATTTAATGAATTTTTTCTTTCTTATACTCCATTAAAATGTTAATATTTTCTCAAACATTATGCTTATTTTATATGAGAGTACCTGACATTTTCATCATACACATCATCATACTTGTTATTAAAATTCCCTACTCTCATAAACCCTATTCACAGAGAGAAAATAAAAATATCTTCTATGATCTTATATTCAAAGGATGTTTATCCTCATTTTTTAATGAAAGTTTTTATTTATCATTTGGATTTTCATGTTATTCTCAAGTTGATCTGAGTATGTTATGACCTTTAAGATTTTTTTAAATGATAAATCCTAGCTCATCATCATCTCACAAGCTTCTTTCACAGGAGAAGCATAAATATAAGTAAGGTAAAAGGATGTAGTGTTAGTAATGAGTTTTTATTGCTACTTGTCATAAGTAGTAAAGAAAATCTATGATGAGATGTGTAGGGGCATGTTAAAATTTATGTTTAGCATAAAAAAATAACTGGAGAGTTAGAAACACAGAACGCATTGACTAGTAGAATCATAAGCTCTTAAAAAATAAAAGTGTCTAAATTGGAAACCACCTGTATAAAGTTGAATTTCAAAAGCTGTGTGATAAGTACAGTTATAACAATGACAATAATAATAGCAAAAAGAGAAGAATTTCTGAGTCTGCTTGAGTACAACCAAACACCTTATGTATGGACAGACCAGTTAATTCATATAATGAAGAGTTTAGAGCTTCTGATCCACCGCCTGTTTTCTTGCATTGTACTTGGTGTCGTACAAAGCTTTCATACAGCCATCTGAAGCACAAAAATCTCTGTCAATATGAAATGGAAGGAGAGCCAGAGATAGCAGGAGGAAATGAAATATGTGACTAATTGTCTCCTTTACCATGAGATTCAGAAGAACTGGATGGTACTTAGTTACCATTACTGGACAATTTGATCGAAGAATCTATAGAAGAATCTTAATCAAAGGGGGGAAAAGGTATAACAATTTAAATTCTAATGGAATCTAGCCTTTCTGGATCTATTGAAGTTGGAGAAGCCACTAAGCACATTGCTCAGTGATATTTTTCAAAAACAAATTCCCCCCAAATTTTCTCAAACCAAGCAATAGGTCAGCTTAAATAGTGAAGAATGTCTGCCATGAGAATCAACTTAAAAGTTTATATAGAAACAAGCGTAAATCATGACAATTTGATGAACTTGACCTATACTTGTGGATGTAATAGCTCAAAATACCAACTAAGAGGGAAGGAGTCTTCACATCAAGGATCAAACCTATCCCCTCTGTACACAGGGTTGATAGAGATGGGCACCTTAGATACTGGCTACCTAAAATGCAGGGGAGGAAGTGCTATAAAGGCACAAAGTAGCTGACTTACAAGTTTTCAAGAGGGAATTAAGTTTAAGAGTGTACAGGGGAAGGTAGAATTCCTACTGAATAGTTTTCATCTTGTCTATATGGATCTGTTGAAATGAGATGGGGATAAGATTATTATGATTCAATAGTGAATAATTGTTATCATGATGAATTGCAATAGTCACAACTGTAAAGGTAGAGGTTTTGTAACATAAAGGTGAGAGTAGTTAATTTTTCATTCCAGGAATCTAGGACCCTAGGACCATTAAGGGAAAAGAGCATGAACAGAATGTGGCACACTATCCAGAGAAGCAGCAACACCAGAGATGGAGGCAGAGATAATGACATGAAGAGACAGAGCATCTGAGGATTCCAGACTTATGGAAAGAGAAAGGCTGTGTGCTGGCAGCCAGGAGGCAGGCTTGCAAAATGTGCCTTTGGGTTGTTTAAATGATTATATATTCCTGAGTGTTTTTGTGTACATTAAAAAAAGAAAGAAACAAACAGAGGAAACAGAAGCACATACTGTTAAATAGTGATACATAGAGTGGATTTTAATTGTTGCAAAGAAACAAAATACAATAGGGTGAGTGCAAAACTGATGTTCTCTCATGTAAACTAGCACTCAATTTACAACAAAAGCTTTAAAAACAAAAGCTTATATAAGAAACTCAGTGGGCAGTGAATTATATTAACAGAGGGGAAAACTCTGAAAAGGAGGGTGAAAATATTTGCACAACCCAAAAAGTATAATCAATGTCATTTAATTGTACACGTAGAAACTGTCCAACTGGAGGAGGTTTTCCTACGTTTATTCTCAACAACAGCAAAAAATTAAGTACATTATTAAAGAAAATATTACCTATGTGTATATTTGATAATATTCTTTCAGTTATATTTCTTAAGGAATTCTTAATTCAAGAAGGAAAAATCAAATTTCTATTTTATAGATTAGCTATAATCCTACTACTCAGTACTTTTAAATATTTGTTGTTGTTATTAAGTACCGTGGAGTCAGTTCCGACTCATAGCGACCCTGTACAGGGTTTCCTAGGCTGTAAATCTTTACGGGAGCAGAAAGCCTCATCTTTCTCCCACAGAACAGCTGGTAGTTTCGAACTGCTGGCCTTGAGGTTAGCAGCCTGATTCATAACCACTACGCTACCAGAGCTCCTTACATGTTTAGTAATATGGTTTTTTTGAAAATAATGGCTTTTTTTTACCAAAATATATGGAATTTTGATAAGTACTGGACTGATAACCACAAGGTCAATGATTCAAACTCACCAGTTACTCTTTGGAAACTCTATACAGGGTCACTATGAGTTGGAATTGACTAGACAACACTTCACAACAGCAATACCAAAACATAATAAATTATTTCTCCAATTGATGTTTTGTTTCAAAATAATTTCACCCTAACTATGATGAATATTATGTGATTTATGCAGAAACTCATAGAAGTAGCAATAGTACATGGGAATATTGATTTTTACTTGCATTTATATCATCTTACAATGAATAAGGGAGACTGAAACCATGGAAGACTTGATGCATTTGAATTGTGATGGCGGAGAAGAAAATTGAACGTATCATTGACTGAAATCTGTATTGGAAAAAGTACAGCCAGAATACTCCTTAGAATCAAGGATGATGTAATTTTGTCTTTTGTCATACTTTGAATATGTTGTCAGGATAGCTGAGTTCTTGGAAAAGGACGTCATGCTTGGTAACGAGGAGGGTCAACAAAAAAGAAGACCACCAGAAAGATGGACTGACATGGTGTCAGCGATAATGGACTCAAGCACAACCAAATCATGAAAATGGCATAGGACCAGGCAAGGTTTGCTTCTACTGTGCATAAGGTTGCTATGAGGCAGAACAGACTTGAGGACACCAGAACTGACTCGAAGGCATCAGAAAACCAATATTAATTCTGCATTGAGTTTTGCATTTGACTGATTTCTAGTATAGTTTTGATTATTTATAAATGTATTTTGTTGTTAGTTTGTGTGTCTGATTGCTTCTTGTATTAAGCATCTAGAACATACATGGCATATATGTACATACAAGCACTTATGTAGATGATTGCATGTTACTATGATGTTGGAAGTTATGTCACCAGTATTTTAAATACAAGCTGGCCACCCATGATATGCAGGTTTCAGAGCTTTCAAACTCAGATAGACTGAAAAGGAGAGGCTAACTACTTCTGAATGCTTAGCTACTGAAAACCTTATGAATAGCAGTGGAACATTGTTAGATATATGGCCAGAAGATAAAACCATTATAAACAGCACCAGAATATTGTCAAATATTGTGCCAGAGGATGAGCCATTCAGGTTGCAAGGTACTCAAAATACATCTGGGGAAGAGCTGCCTCCTGAAAATAGAGTTGACGGTGATAACATGCATGGAGTAAAGG